>NW_022681469.1:126407055-126753699 GCF_009764315.1 Trachypithecus francoisi | reverse complement strand
AATTCACATTCCTTCAGTTGTCCTAATACTGTTCTTTCTCCTCCCAATTCAGGATCCAGTGAAGAACTGCACATCGCATTTAGATGTCATGTTTCTTTAATTTCCTTTACTCTGGAAGTTTCCTTAGCTTCTTTTTGTGACATGGGCACCGTGACAAATGACACTGATATTTGAAGAGTCTGAATCTAACCCAGTTGTTTTGAAGATTGTTCCTCAGTTTGGAATTCTCTGATTGTATCCCATGGATAGATTTGAATGAAACATCTTGGGGCTGGATTACTCTGAGGGATGTGTGTTTCTCATGCGTCACATCATTGGTGCTGTGAAATTGGATAACTTGATTAAGTTGATGTCTGTCCGGTTTCACCGTATCCTGTTGCCAACAATCTGTCATTTAGTGGTGGTTACAGTCACTTCTCAAGAATAAAAACTGCCTTTAAAAAAATTTCCCATACATACAGCTCATTTAGGACTTCATAAAAGGTAGATAAGGTACCTCTTGACATTTTATTAAATAAAGAAAGGCCTGGCATCCATGGGCATTTATACTGTGAGTATTTGGCTGGGTTTAAAAAAAAAATTTATCTTCCTGATAAAAATCAATGGATAAATCAGCTTCTGTCAGCCAGAGTCTGCAAAATGCAGTACCTGGGTAAACATCGATTGTTCTCTTGATCCCAAAACACAGATTCGTTAAAACTTATGAGAAAGAGAGTTTTCCTCCTTTATATTTGTTCTAGAAGAGGCAGAGGGTGTTCTTTGGATTCTTGCATTACAATATTGACTTGTTCAGTGGTGTAGTAACTTGGAATGCCCAAGGACAAATTTCCCAGAGCGTGGAATATTCTGAATGACAGAGAAGGGGCCATGATTTGGAAATGAAGTTGTAACAGTGCACCTGGGATGTCTTAACACCTCTTATTTTGGAGAGCACAGGGAGTTAAGTTATAAATCAATTTCAAGCAAAGATAGGAGGAAGCCAGTGGGCTGATTTCCTGATTAGGTAGGCAAAGATGACATGTGGTTTGATTTGTCATTTTCAATTTTAAATGAACTGCATCACATGCACTAATTATGCATTGTCCTTCCTGTGTTAGGTTCCTTTCAAATATGATACTCTGTGACTTGAGTGTGTTTGTGGTCATTTGGGCAAAGCAGCACTTTTGTGAAATCGTAGCTTGAATCACTGGTAGCATTTGGATCACTGGTAGCACAGAGCTGATTTGATTACAGTGCTGACATCACTGTGCTGATGACCTAAGGCCTAGGTTGAGCCCTGTGTGAACCCCTGTTGGTTTTGCTTTATTTATTGGCTGGGAAATCACCTCTCTGTTTGCTCCGTGCTTTTGAAATCTTGGGTCACCATTTGCATCATCTCGCCACACTCCTGGTTTAAGAAAATACAGATGTCTCTGTTGCACATTATGTCAAGTGCAGACCCTTCTACCTGATTTTTCAGGATTCTGCATTACCAGTTTCCGTTCATCCAGTCCAGTCTCATTTTCCTCAATTTTATAGTTGCCTTCTACTTCATTTAGAGTTCTTACTGTGTGATCTTGAGCAAGTTATTTAATTTCTGAACCTTGGCTTCCCCTCTATAGAGTAGAAATCATACGAATAGCTTCTACATCACAGGGTTTTTAATGAAAATTAACTGAGATAATATCTTATAAATAATAACTATTCTAAACTTTTAAAATTTATTATCTCACTTCATCATAACAGTTTGATGAGGTAGGAGGAGCTGGTGGTAATGGTAGTTGCACAGGTAATGGTCATGATAACGTTGGTGCTTATTGAGCATTTACTATGTTCCAGGTACTTTACATGTTTCCAGTGAACCCTGTGAACAGTCTTATAGGGTCGATACTATAATTGCATTTCATAGATAGGAAATTTAAGCATAATGAGATGAAGTACCCTGCCCAGATTCACATAGCCAAAGAATTCAGGAGCCAGACTGAAATCCAGGCCACACTTTTAGATACTAGTTTCATCCCATTTTTATTTTAGAAGGAAAACTTAGGGAGTAATTAACTTAACTAAAACTCTCACAGCATATAAATGACAGAGCTAGAATATGAACCGAAATCTGATTTCAAAACTATGTTCTTTGTCATACTGCACTGCCTCCAGACTGCTGAAGCAATGCTTTCTGTTGTGCTATTGTAGGGTGGATTGATTGTGATTTAATATATGTAACATCATTGTGTTTCTTCACTCAGGAAAGATGGCATATTGCCTGGATTAACTGTTACACAGGGGACCAGGCTTTTGGCCGCTGCTTGCCACCCTGACTCTGCCTATGGAGTTGTAGGTGGTGAACACCCTTGGAGCACGGTGGATATTTGGCAGGATACTTGACCATGGCTGGAATTCCCAGTGGTGACATTAGTGTTAAGTGGCCCATTTCTGTTGATTCAGCAGGAGGACGTGGCTAGCCCAGGATGTCAGTAGCTGATGGGAGGCAGATAGTAATGGGGAGAGGACATGGCTGTGTGATGGGACAGCACTTTGATCCCAAGTCTGTGGACTTAAGACATTTCTCCGTTTCAGTTTTAGGTTGTAGCCCCCAAATTCCAAAATTGGACTACTACATCTTGACAGGAATTCTTTTTTTATTTTTATTTTTTGTGATGGAGTCTGTCTCTGCCACCCAGGCTGGAGTGCAGTGGTGCGATCTTGGCTCACTGCAAGCTCCATCTCCCGGGTTCATGCCATTCTCCTGCCTCAGCCTCCCAAGTAGCTTGGACTACAGGCCCCTTGCCACCATGCCTGGCTAATTTTATTTATTTATTTATTTATTTACAGTAGAGACAGGGTTTCACCATGGTCTTGATTAGCCAGGATGATCTTGATTTCCTGACCTGGTGATCCGCCTGCCTCGGCCTCCCAAGGTGCTGGGATTACAGGCATGAGCCACCGCGCCCGGCCCCCATCTTGACAGGAATTCTTTTACAGTGGTGACATTGTATTTGATACCCAGAAAGGGTTGTCAGCGCAGACTGATGATAGCTTACTTTTCTTTTTCAGGAAGGATGCCAATTCTGCACTTCTCAGTAACTACAAGGTAAATTGAACTGTTACATTTTACATTTTCCTCTCTGATAATTTGCCCTTTGTAACTAGGATTGTTGAATTCATTTTGGTTAGAAATGACTGGATTCAGGCCAGTCGCAATGGCTCACACCTATAATCCCAGTACTTTGGGAGGCCGAGGCAGGTGGATCACTTGAGGTCAGGAGTTCAAAACCAGCCTGGCCAACGTAGTGAAACCCCATCTTTACTAAAAATACAAAAATTAGCCAGGTGTGGTGGCATGTGCCTGTAGTCCCAGCTCCTTGGGATCCCTGCTGAATTAGGAGGATAACTTGAACCCGGGAAGTGGAGGTTGCAGTGAGCCAAGATTGTACCACTGCACTCCAGCCTGGGCAATACAGCCAGGCTCCGTCTCCAAAAAAAAAAAAAAAAAAGAAAGAAAGAAAAAAGAATTTATTTGAATTTTCCACTTTAAAACAAGACATGTGGCACCATCTGGTGGACCTTGGAATAGTCTAAACTTAATATGTTATACATAGTACTTCAGGGAAGCTGGAGAAGAATCTAATTGAGAATAGGAAAATTTCAGTAAATCTCAAAGATTCTAGATAATCATTTGGGATGTAGTCATAAGATAGAAGCATCTATTTTAGAGCTGTTTCTGCACAATTTCCCATTAAAATATTTATGCTTTTTCGTAATGATCACCCTTGATATTTATTATTTATATAGTCGTAATGCTTTTATACATTGTTATTTTAATCTTCAAATAGTCTTTTGGGTATTAACATCATTATTTTGAAAGTGAGTTTAGTTGACTCACCTTTCTGAATAGTAGAAATTAACAAATTTATAATTTTTTGGGCTTAGTGTAGGGTTGCTTGGGAAAGGAAAAGAAGGAAAAAGGTTGGTAAGAGAGGAGATATTCCAGTATTTTTGCCTCCTATTTGGCACTAGCAAAACCATCTGATAGGCTCGCTCCAGGTGTAGAAAGAACCATTTCTACCTTGACGGTGAATTTTCCATGTGCCGGAGTCTAAACTCAGGAAGACTCAGAGGAGGTCTAGAAGGTAGTAGGTTAAGTACGGTGGCTCATGCCTGTAATCTCAGCACTTTGGAAGGCCAAAGAGAGTGGATTACTTGAGGCTATGAGTTAGAGATCAGCCTGGGAAACATAGCAAGACCCCCTGCTCTTAAAAAATAAATTAGCTGGGCGTGGTAACAGACACCTACTGTGGTCCTAGCTACTTGGAAGGCAGAGGGGAGGTTCCCTTGAGCCTAGGAGTTTGAAGTTACAGTGATCACCACTGTACTCCAGCCTGGGAGACAGCCTTTGAGACCCTGTCCCCCCACAAGAAAAGCTCCCAGAGTTGAAGACAGCAAAAAGAAAGTAACTGCCCTTCCCCGCCCCCACATTCCCCCTAAAGAAGAGAAAGTAGTAGAATAAACAGAGAGTTGGCCATATTCTTTCCTCCCTAAAGTGGTTGCAGCTTAGAACAGGAAGGAAATGGTTGAGTGGTTGTTGGCCAAGCCTTTGGCTTTTAGGAGCCTCCTTGTCCAGGTTGGACTTTGCTAGGTGTTTGGGTGTTTTATCCGTTGGGGAAACACTGCATTCATTGATCTCATGTCACTATTTCTGAAAGGAACAGCAGATGAAAGGGGTTCCATTGTATCTAGTAATGGTGTGTGAGCCTGCATTTTCTTCACTTCTCTGGTAGAATCTCTAAAACAGGAATGAGATTGAGATTCCCCCCTGCCCCCAGCACTAATGCATGTATGTTTTATCCTTGTGGGGAAAGTTTACTTCTAAAAATCTATAGCATTTTTTCTTCCTGTTTTTTTGGTACTCTGTTTTATCACTTGCCTCAAAATTTTTCTTTTCCAGAAAGAAATTATTATGTTAGATTTTTTTGAGATGGAATCTCAATCTGTCGCCCAGGCTGGAGTTCAGTGGCATGATCTCGGCTCACTGCAAGCTCTGCCTCCTGGGTTCACGCCATTCTCCTGCCTCAGCCTCCCAAGTAGCTGGGACTACAGGTGCCCGCCATCGCGCCCGGCTAATTTTTTTTGTATTTTTAGTAGAGACGGGGTTTCCCTGTGTTAGCCAGGATGGTCTCGATCTCCTGACCTCGTGATCTGCCTGCCTTGGCCTCCCAAAGTGCTGGGATTAAAGGTGTAAGCCACTGTGCCCGGCCTATGTTAGATTTTTATACTAAAGAAGCAGAATTCTTTTTTAACAAAATATTTGTTTTAAGAAAATTTGCTTTCAAATAGTCTATTTTTGAGATCAGAAGAGATTAGTGATGTGTATATTGATCAGAAATATTTGAATTTTTTTTTTTTTTTTTTTTGTGACGGAGTCTTGCTCTGTCGCCCAGATTGGAGTGCAGTGGCGCGATCTCAGCTCACTGCAACCTCTGCCTCCTGGGTTCATGCCATTCTCCTGCCTCAGCCTCCCGAGTAGCTGGGACTACAGGTGCCCGCCACCAGGCCTGGCTAATTTTTGTATTTTTAGTAGACACAGGGTTTCACCATGTTAGCTAGGATGGTGTTGATCTCCTGACCTCAGTCCTGACGAGGCCCGCCTCAGCCTCCCAAAGTGCTGGGATTACAGGCGTGAGCCACCGCGCCCGGCCATATTTGAAATATTTTAGGTAATTTAATTTTAATTTTAAGTAAATTAATGAACTTCGATTATTTGGCTTATATAAAAGAGCATTTTTTTTTTTTATGTCATCTGCCTCTGGGACTCATATTTGCTCAAATCCAAGAGTTGGAAGCTGCGTAATGGGCGGGTAAAAGGAAGTACTACACTTTCCTGTTTATCCTTCAAAACCACTGACCTTGGATAGATATATTTCTCAAATTTATTCATAAACATCTTTTTTGTATCTCCTCCTAGGTGTTTCATTTACTAACTGATCTGAAAGAACAGCGTAAAGAAAGTGGAAAGAATAAACACAGCTCTGGACAACAGAACTTGAACACTATCACCTATGAAGTAAGCCTGGGCTTCTGGCAGACCTACCTAAAGTACCACTGAGGGAGGGGGGTTTATTCTGCTGATGACTGGCTGCCAAAATCAAGATCGCCTTTTATCTGATCTGAATAGTTTTACTGTAACCTGATTTTTATTCTGTTTATAAAAGTGGGAGGAGTTTGGTCAAGTGTAGAGTTTAGCCAGCTACAGAATTAGAAGGAATAGTGTAAAACATTGCCCTCACTTCTCCTTGAAAGGGGATCACAGCTCACTGCAGCTTCAACCTCCTAGGCTCAAGTGGTGCTCCCAGCTCAGCTTCCCAAGTAGCTGGGACTATGGGCAAGCACCGTCATGCCTGGCTAATTTTTTTGTTGTTGTCCAGGGTGGTCTCAAACCCTTGGGCTCAAGCTATCTTATCACCGCATCTTTCCAAAGTGGTGGGGACTTAGACTCTTAAGGCTATTGTTTATTTTATAAAGTTTCAGATTCCTCCCAAAATATGTAATTATAATTCCTCCCAAATTATATCTGTATTCTTCCTCAAAAGCCACAAATTCTGTGTAATCATGAGAAAATATCAGACCATTGCGAATCAATTAAAAAAAAATAAAACCTTTATTTTGAAATCATTTTTCTTTTTTTTTGGAGATGGAGTCTCGCTCTTGTTGCCCAGGCTGGAATGCAATGGTGTGATCTCGGCTCACCACAGCCTCTGCCTCCCAGGTTTAAGCGATTGTCCTGCCTCAGACTCCTGAGTAGCTGGGATTACAGGCATGCACGACCTTGCCTGGCTAATTTTGTATTTTTAGTAGAGAAGGGGTTTCTCCGTGTTGGTCAGACTGGTATCAAACTCCTGACCTCAGGTGATCCACTAATCTCGGGCTCCCAAAGTTCTCGAATTATAGGTGTGAGCCACCGCACCCAGCCATTTTTCTCTTACATAAAAGTTGTAGAGACAGTGCTGGGAGTTTTCATGTACCTTTCCCATAGTTTTCTCTGATGTTAACATCTTACATAACCATGGTACAGTGATCAAAACCAAGAAATTAACAGTGGTACATACTGCTAAACTAAGCTAAAATTTTATTTGAATACCTTGTTTTCCCATTGCTGTCTTCTGGGTTCCAGGATTCAATTCAGGATACCATTTTGTATTTAGTTAACGTGTCTCCATAATGTCATTCGATCTGTATCCTTACTCTTCCTTTGTCTTCCTTGACACTTGTGAAGGGCTGGTCAAGTATTTTATAGAACATCCCTTGATTTGTGATTGTCCGATATTTTCTTATGATTACCCAGAACCTATGGCTTTTGAGGAAGAGTACCACAGAGGTGATCTCCCCTTCTCATGTCATGGTATCTCAGGGTACATGATATTGATGTTTCTTTTTTTTCGGGGGGGCGGACGGAGTCTCACTCTGTTGCCCAGGCTGGAGTGCAGTGGCGCAATTTCGGCTCACTGCAACCTTCGCCTCCTGGGTTCACGCCATTTTCCTGCCTCAGCTTCCCAAGTAGCTGGGACTACAAGTGCTCGCCACCATGCCCAGCTAATTTTTTGTATTTTTTTAGTAGAAACGGGGTTTCACCGTGTTAGCCAGGATGGTCTCAGTCTCCTGACCTTGTGATCTGCCTGCCTCTGCCTCCCAAAGTACTGGGATTACAGGCGTGAGCCACCACGCCTGGCTGATGTCGATGTTTCTTATGGCTAATGTTATTAACTTTGGTCATTTGGTTAAGATGGTATCTGCCCGGTTTCTCCACTGTAAAGCTACTGTTTCTTCATTTCCATATTATGTTAGAAAGGATTCACCAAGATCAGCCCATATTCAAGGGGAAGGGGGAGATTAAGCTCCACCTCTTGAAGGGAGGGATGTCAAAGAATTTGTGGATATATGTTAAAACCACCACAGTAATTAAAAAATACTTCGTGGGCGATGCTTTGAGGCTAGGAAAACAGCCTACCCTTCCATAAGCTTTTAACCATCAATTTTAGCATTCATTGGTGGATCTTTCCTGCAGTAGTTATGACTATGGTACAATTGCCTGAGAGTGATTTATAATTTTTCTCATTCTTTCTATGCTTATTAGATACAATTTTTTTTTTATTTTAAGAGGCAAGATTTTACTGTGTTGTTCAGGCTGGTCTCAAACTCCTGGGCTCAAGTGATCTTCCCGCCTTGGCCTCCCATAGTGCTGGGATTACAGGTGTGCACCACTGTACCCAGCTCATATGAGTTAGAATTCTTCCGTAAGAAAAAGTTGTCTCTTCTGGCTGGGCACAGTGGCTCATGCCTGTAATCTCAGCACTTTGGGAGGCCTAGGCGGGCAGATCACAAGGTCAGGAGATTGAGACCATCCTGGTTAACAGGGTGAAACCCCGTCTCTACTAAAAATACAAAAAAATTAGCCAGGCATGGTGGCAGGTGCCTGTAGTCCCAGCTACTGGGGAGGCTGAGGCAGGAGAATGGCGTCAACCCAGGAGGTGGAGCTTGCAGTGAGCGGAGATCACACCACTGTACTCCAGCCTGGGCAACAGAGCGAGACTCTGAGACTCTGTCTCAAAAAAAAAAAAAAAGTAAAAGTTGTATCTTTCTACCCATGATTTTATTCACTCATATATATCCATGTAGACTCATGGCAATTTATTTTATTCTTTGGGTTCCCCCTCTTTAAAAAAATTGTTTAAAATATGATAGCACAATTGTCAGATTGAGTTTTTTTTTTTGAAATCGGAAAAATTTTCTTCTAAAATTTCATTAATTATTCTTCTTGTTCTAGCTACTGATTTTCTCTTTCAGGAATTCCAATTACATGAAGATTGGTTCTCCTGAATGCCTCTTTGTTTTATATAGGATTTTATTTTCTTTTCTTTCCTTTTTTTTTTTGAGACAGAGTCTCAGACTCTGTCGCCCAGGCTGGAGTGCTGTGGTGCAATCTCGGCTCACTGCAACCTCTGTCTTCCGGGTTCAAGTGTTTCTCTTGCCTCAGCCTCCCTAGTAGCTGGGATTACAGGCATGCACCACCACACCCAGCTAATTTTTTGTATTTTTGGTAGAGATGAGGTTTCACCATGGTGGCCAGGCTGGTCTCGAACTTCTGACTTCAGGTGATTTGGCCACCTCGGCCTCCCAAAGTGCTGGGATTACAGGTGTGAGCCACCATGCCCAGCCTCTACAGGATTTTTAAAAACAAAATTTTAGAATTTTAATTACAGCCATTTCCTTCGTTTTTTTCTCATTCAGGGTTGTCTTATGCTTGGCTTTTTCTTTTTTTCCAGACGTTAAAATACATATCAAAAACACCATGCAGGCACCAGAGTCCTGAGATTGTCAGAGAATTTCTCACAGCAATGAAAAGCCACAAGTTGACCAAGTAAGTAAATCTCTTTTTTTTTGAGATGGAGTCTCACTCTGCCACCCAGGCTGGAGTGCTGTGGCCGGATCTCAGCTCACTGCAAGCTCCGCCTCCCGGGTTTACGCCATTCTCCTGCCTCAGCCTCCCGAGTAGCTGGGACTACAGGCGACCGCCACCTCGCCTGGCTAATTTTTTGTATTTTTTAGTAGAGACAGGGTTTCACCGGGTTAGCCAGGATGGTCTCAATCTCCTGACCTTGTAATCCGCCCATCTCGGCCTCCCAAAGTGCTGGGATTACAGGCTTGAGCCACCGCACCCGGCCGTAAATCTCTTAAGTAGGAAGAGAGTGACACATGGTGAAATGATGGCCGAGGAAAGCCATTCGAAGCTATGGTGTATTGATACTCAGCTGGGTTTGGATTTAAAGGAGGATTATATTATTGTAGATGAAACAACTGAAAGTTAGACATAGGGACTAGTGTAAGGAACAAATCTTTTTTCTTTTTTTTTTTAATCAATGAAGAAAGTTCATTTCTCCTAGTGATACTGTATTAGTGTGCCTGCTTATTCGGCAAAATTAGCAGAGATTAATTTACATTCTCAGAAAAGACGGGTGAGGGGAAATGGAAATGCCTCATGAAAAAGAAGGCAAATTTAGGTCATGGGTAGAGATCTCAATCAAATGGGCCAAAATACAGTTTATTTATATCTGCTAACTCCCAACTGCTAGCATCTGACCATAGCATGACAAGATTGGAATTGGGGAACCTGGGCTGTAGTCCAGTTTCTGTCCCTTACTAGCACCATGACCTTGGAAAAGGTATTTGACCTCTCTGAGTTTCATTATCCTCACCACTGAGATAAGGATCATCTGCTAAACTCACAAGGCTGGGGCAAGGGTGAAGGGTGGTGTCTTCATGGAAACAATATGTGTAGATGTCGTTTATGGACTCCAGAAGCCATAAATGATGCAACCTTATTTATTAATCATTACTGTGAACAGGGCCAAACATTTCTATATTATTAACACTGCCTCTACCCTAACGATTCAATTCAGATAAACTTTACAGAGCACTTTACTCCAAGAGCTGAGGATCAGGGCCACTTTGTTCTTACCTACACAGTGCCTCCAAACCAAAATTGGTAGAACCAATAGTTCTACTCTTAAAGCAGGACCCCTCTAGCCTTCCATTATCTGGATGAAAATGAGCTTACTAATTTAGAAACACAAGTGAGTGTATTCTAGGCTAATGAAATTAATTCTTCTCTAATTATTGAGAACATTAAATGTCACGAGCTGATCTCAAAATGTTAGTAAAATAAGTTAAATTGTTTTGAAAGGAAGGAAATGTGATAATGTGGTAGAAATGGGGAAAAAACAAGACAGAATTGAAATATTATATTAATCAAGTACTAACTCTGGTTTGACTGAGTAAATGCAGGAGAAGACCTGCCTTCCTTATTTATTTATTTATTTATTTATTCATTTATTTTTATTAACTTTAAGTTCTAGGGTACATGTGCACAGCGTGCAGGTTTGTTACACGTGTACATGTGCCATGAGGAACAAATCTTAATGGGGTGTAAAAATCTTTTCTTGGCCGGGTGCGGTGGCTCATGCCTGTAATCCCAGCACTTTGGGAGGCCGAGGCGGGCGGATCACCTGAGATCAGGAGTTCGAGACCAGCATGGAGAAACCCCATCTCTACTAAAAATACAAAATTAGCTGGGCGTGGTGGCACATGCCTGTAATCCAAGCTACTAGGAAGGCTGAGGCAGGAGAATTTCTTGAACCTGGGAGGCGGAGGTTGCGGTGAGCCAGTGAGCTGGTGGTGAGCCAAGATCACGCCATTGCACTCCAGCTTGGGCAACAAGAGCAAAATTCCGTCTCAAAAAAAAAAAAAAATGAATAATCTTTTCTTGGAGTCCCAGTTTGTATGACCTATCGCATTACCCCTACTCCCCGAATTCAGACCAAATTGAATAAAAAGTAGGATTTACATGTTAAAGTATTTTTTATAAAGTTGATCAGTGAAGTCCTTTGATGTTTGTGTTTGCTTGAGGCAAAAGTGGCTTGATTGTATTCTGTGAGTTCTTGCAGTGTCCAGTTCTTTTTCTTTGTCTGGAATGAGTTCAATCTATTACAATCGAAAACGTCATAGACCAAGGGTTTACATGAGAAGAAAACTAGCCCAGTTTTTTTTGTTTTGTTTTGTCTGTTTTTTTGAGATGGAGTTTCGCTCTTGTGAGTTCATGCTGGAGTGCAATGGCACGATCTCAGCTCACCGCAACCTCCACCGTCAGGTTCAAGTGATTCCTCCTGCCTCAGCCTCCACAGTAGCTGGGATTACAGGCATGTGCCACCACTCTTGGCTAAGTTTGTATTTTTAGTGGAGACGTGGTTTCTCCATGTTGGTCAGACTTTTCTCAAACTCCCAACCTCAGATGATCCGTCCACCTCAACCTCTCAAAGTGCTGGGATTACAGGCATGAGCCACCGTGCCTGGCCAATTTTGTGTTTTTATTTTTTTTAATTTTTTTTTTTTTTTTTGAGATAGAGTCTCGCTGTCACCCAGGGTGGAGTGCTGTGGCGCGATCTTGGCTCACTGCAAGCTCTGCCTCCTGGGTTCACGCCATTCTCCTGCCTCAGCCTCCCGAGTAGCTGGGACCACAGGTGCCCACCACCAAGCCTGGCTAATTTTTTGAATTTTTAGTAGAGACAGAGTTTCACCATGTTAGCCAGGATGGTCTCGATCTCCTGACCTTGTGATCCGCCCGCCTTGGCCTCCCAAAGTGCTGGGGTTACAGACGTGAGCCACCGCCCCCGGGCCCAATTTTGTATTTTTAGTAGAGATGGGATTTCACTGTATTGGCCAGGCTGGTCTTGAACTCCTGACCTCAGGTGATCCTCCTGCTTCAGCCACCCAAAGTGCTAGCATTTCAGGCGTAAACTACCGTGCCTGGCCTATGTATACGTTTTTGAATTGACTTGTTGATATCCGGAACAAATCCTGCTGAGATTCTGATTGGGATTGTGTTACATCTATAGGTCAGTTTTGGGGAAGAATTGACATTTTGACAATATTAATAATTTAAGATCGGCCAGGTGCAGTGTCTCACGCCTGTAATCCCAGCACTTTGGGAGGCCAAGGCAGGTGGATCACAAGGTCAAGAGATCGAGACCATCCTGGCCAACATGGTGAAACCCTGTCTCTACTAAAAATACAAAAACTTAGCCAGGAGTGGTGGCGGGGGCGCCTGTAGTCCCAGCTACTCTGGCGTCTGAGGCAGGAGAATCACTTGAACCTGAGAGATGGAGGTTGCAGTGAGCTGAGATCGCACCACTGCACTCCAGCCTGGTGACACAGCGAGACTCTGTCTCAAAACAAACAAGCAAACAAAAAAAACTCATAATAATAATTTAAGATCAAAGGTTAAAAAAAAACCCACCATGAACCTTCTAGTCCCTGAAAACAGTGTAGCATATAGGTTCTGCACAAATTTTTTAGATTTATACCTATTTCATAATTTTGCATGCTATTGTAAATGGTGTTCATTTCCAGTTGTTGATTGCTGATATAGAAATACAGCTGACTTTATATTGATCTTATGCCCTCAAGCCTTGAAAAATCCACTTATTAGTTCCAGGAACTTTTTTAGTATATTCTTTAGGATTTTCTATGCAGACAGTCATGGTGTTTGCAAACAGAGTTTTACTTCTTTCTCATCTGTATGCCTTTTCCTTCTTTTTCTTATTTCATTGCCCCAGCTCGGGCCTCCAGGACGATGTTGAGTAGGAGTGGTGAGAGCAGACATCCTCAGCTTGTCCCTGATATTAAGGGAATACAGTCCGGCCTTCACCATTAAGTATGATGCTAGTTTAGGTTTTCCATGGATGTCTTTTACCAGGTTTAGGAAGTCCAAATTACTGAGACTGGATGTTGAATGTTGTCACTTGCTTTTTCTATATCTATAAAGCTAAAAAGATTTGTAGCCTTTTGGCTGTATCTTTTTGTTTATTTTTTAGTAGTTACTGTAGGGATCCCTACTGGGTTACTAGTAGGGTTAATAATATGCATGCCTGACCATTATAGTCCAGAGTTAATGTTTTACCAATTAGTGTATATAGGTCTCTTTACCTTCTTTTTGTGTTATGGTTATATTTGTAACATATAAACTACATACATTGGAACATATAATCTACATACTATTAGTGGTATTTTAACATTTACTTTTTTTTACTTTATTATTATTATTATTATTATACTTTAAGTTCTAGGGTACATTTACTTTCTATATTCTTACATAGTTTAAAGAACTAAGAGAACAAAAATGTCTTTTATGTCTACCCAAAATGTCATCATTTCTTTTGCTTTCTATTCCTGAAGTGCCCTGTGTCCTTTTTATCATTTACTTTACCAGGAAGAACTTCCTTTTGCACTTTTCTGAGAACAGGTCTGCTGGCTACAAACTCTCTTATTTGTAAGAGAGTTTAGCTGAGAATGTCATTATTTTCTTTCATTCCTGAAGGATTATTTCCTGGATCTTTTCCTTCAGAACTTTAAAGATGTCATTTCAGTGACTTCTGGCTGTCACAGTTTTTGATTAGAAATCTGTGATCAGGCTAGATGCAGTGGATCACGCCTGTAATCTCAGCACTTTGGGAGGCTCAGATAGGAAGATGACTTGAGGCCAGGAGTTTGAGACCATCCTGGGCATCATTGTGAGACTCCATCTCTATATTTTGAAAAATAATTAATTAAAAAATTTTTTAAATCTGCTATCACCCTAACTCTAATGTGTCATTTTCCTCTGGCTGCTTTTAAGATTTTTTTTTAATCCCCTCTGTACTCTCACTGCTTCACTTCACTAGCCTAAAAAAATTTTTTAGGCCGGGTGTGGTGTCTCACGCCTGTAATCCCAGCACTTTGGGAGGCCGAGGCAGGTGGATCACAAGGTCAGGAGATCGAGACCATCCTGGCCAACATGGTGAAACCCTGTCTCTACTAAAAATACAAAAACTTAGCCAGGAGTGGTGGCGGGGGCGCCTGTAGTCCCAGCTACTCTGGCGTCTGAGGCAGGAGAATCACTTGAACCTGAGAGATGGAGGTTGCAGCGAGCTGAGATCGCACCACTGCACTCCAGCCTGGTGACACAGCGAGACTCTGTCTCAAAACAAACAAGCAAACAAAAAAAACTCATAATAATAATTTAAGATCAAAGGTTAAAAAAACAACCCACCATGAACCTTCTAGTCCCTGAAAACAGTGTAGCATATAGGTTCTGCACAAATTTTTTTAGATTTATACCTATTTCATAATTTTGCATGCTATTGTAAATGGTGTTCATTTCCAGTTGTTGATTGCTGATATAGAAATACAGCTGACTTTATATTGATCTTATGCCCTCAAGCCTTGAAAAATCCACTTATTAGTTCCAGGAACTTTTTTAGTATATTCTTTAGGATTTTCTATGCAGACAGTCATGGTGTTTGCAAACAGAGTTTTACTTCTTTCTCATCTGTATGCCTTTTCCTTCTTTTTCTTATTTCATTGCCCCAGCTCGGGCCTCCAGGACGATGTTGAGTAGGAGTGGTGAGAGCAGACATCCTCAGCTTGTCCCTGATATTAAGGGAATACAGTCCGGCCTTCACCATTAAGTATGATGCTAGTTTAGGTTTTCCATGGATGTCTTTTACCAGGTTTAGGAAGTCCAAATTACTGAGACTGGATGTTGAATGTTGTCACTTGCTTTTTCTATATCTATAAAGCTAAAAAGATTTGTAGCCTTTTGGCTGTATCTTTTTGTTTATTTTTTAGTAGTTACTGTAGGGATCCCTACTGGGTTACTAGTAGGGTTAATAATATGCATGCCTGACCATTTATAGTCCAGAGTTAATGTTTTACCAATTAGTGTATATAGGTCTCTTTACCTTCTTTTTGTGTTATGGTTATATTTGTAACATATAACTACATACATTGGAACATATAATCTACATACTATTAGTGGTATTTTAACATTTACTTTTTTTTACTTTATTATTATTATTATTATTATACTTTAAGTTCTAGGGTACATTTACTTTCTATATTCTTACATAGTTTAAAGAACTTAAGAGAACAAAAATGTCTTTTATGTCTACCCAAAATGTCATCATTTCTTTTGCTTTCTATTCCTGAAGTGCCCTGTGTCCTTTTTATCATTTACTTTACCAGGAAGAACTTCCTTTTGCACTTTTCTGAGAACAGGTCTGCTGGCTACAAACTCTCTTATTTGTAAGAGAGTTTAGCTGAGAATGTCATTATTTTCTTTCATTCCTGAAGGATTATTTCCCTGGATCTTTTCCTTCAGAACTTTAAAGATGTCATTTCAGTGACTTCTGGCTGTCACAGTTTTTGATTAGAAATCTGTGATTAGGCTAGATGCAGTGGATCACGCCTGTAATCTCAGCACTTGGGAGGCTCAGATAGGAAGATGACTTGAGGCCAGGAGTTTGAGACCATCCTGGGCATCATTGTGAGACTCCATCTCTATATTTTGAAAAATAATTAATTAAAAAATTTTTTAAATCTGCTATCACCCTAACTCTAATGTGTCATTTTCCTCTGGCTGCTTTTAAGATTTTTTTTTAATCCCCTCTGTACTCTCACTGCTTCACTTCACTAGCCTAAAAAAATTTTTTAGGCCGGGTGTGGTGTCTCACGCCTGTAATCCCAGCACTTTGGGAGGCCGAGGCAGGCTGATCACAAGGTCAGGAGATTGAGACCATCCTGGTTAACACGGTGAAACCCCGTCTCTACTAAAAAAATACAAAAAAAGAAATCAGCCGGGCGTGGTGCTGGGCGCCTGTAGTCCCAGCTACTTGGGAAGCTGAAGCAGGAGAATGGTGTGAACCCGGGAGGCGGAGCTTGCAGTGAACTGAGATCACGCCACTGCACTCCATCCAGCCTGGGTGACAGAGCGAGACTCCATCTCAAAAAAATAAAATTAAATAAAAAATAAAATTAAATTTAAAAAAGATTCTTTAAGTCTTTGGTCTTCAATAATTTGATAATGATATGTTTCAACTTTTTTTCCCCAGTTTCTTTGCTGAGCTTCTTGATTATGTAGATTTATGTTTCTTACTACATTTGTGAAGTTTTCACCTATTTTTGAAATATTTTTCTGTCCCAATCTCTTTCTCCTCCTTTTCTTCAACTCCCAAAAACACAGCTGGTAAACCTCTGATACTGCTGTACAGATCTTTGAGGCTCTGTTCCTTTTTTAAAAAAATTGTAGTTCAAATGGAATAATTTCTCTTTTTTTTTCCTGTCTCTTTTTTTAATAGAGACAGGGTTTCACTCCGTTGCCCAAGCTGAAGTGCGGTGGCGCCATCAGGCTCACTGCAGCCTCAAAGTCTAATGAGATAATTTCTCTTGATCTGTTTGCATACACACAGATTGTTCTGGCATCTTCCGTTATCAAGCCTACCAGTGAATTTTTCATTTCGGGTGTTTTTCAGTTCTAAAGTTTCCATTTGGTTATTTGTTATAACTCTGCTCTTTTCTGAGAACTTGTATTATTCCATTCATTTCAGGAATGTTTACCTTTTCCCCCAGTTGTTATAATAATTAGAATCTTGATAATTTTAACATCTGGGGTATCATGGGCTTGGCACCTGTTGATTATCTTTTCCCTGGAGAATGAATCGTATTTTCCTGGTCTGGGTAATTGTAGATTGTATCCTGGGCATTTGAGTATTATATTGTTTAGACTCTGGGTCCTGTTAAACTCTGGTTTGTGTTTTAGGAGGCTGTCTATCCAATTAGGTTCAGACTTCAAGTCAGTCTTGCCTTCTGGGGCAAGGATTTCAGTGTTATTTGGTTTTGAAACTGTTGCCCTGCCACTCTGGGTCTTTGCATATGGGACTAGACTGGTGGTGTAACTCACTCCCTTTTCATTCGGGGTCTTTGCTGTTCTAGGTCTGTTCCATGCTTGCTGTTTTGGTGCTGTTCTGCACATAAATAGCTCAGGTGAATCTAGAATTTGTGTTGATTGATACTCAAATTTGGAGGAGTCCCCTTCTCTAGCTCTCCTCTCTGGAACTTCCCTACTCTCTGGCCCACATGATACCCCTCTTTGGGTCCTCTAGTCACAAGTTCCGATTGTCTCTCAAAGGTTTGCCTGCCAGCTTGTGTATGGTTGTTACTAGAGAGCTGTCCTTGGAGCAGAGCAGGGAAAGTAGAAAAGGGAAAAGGAAAAAGGATTCTTGGGCACTGTGGACAGCGAGGGCTTCCAGGCTACGCCTGCTGCTGGTCCCCGTCTGGGGGGCTGCCCTTGAGTTGTGAGCTCCTCCTGGGTCTCTCAGTCTCCTGGCCAGAAAGATTGGATTTCTCCTGGAGTTGGAGCTGCCTGTGGGGCCACCACAGCTTCACCAGGATTGAGGCCCTGAGACAAAAGAGGGGAAAAAGCCCCAAGAAACTCACATCCATCCTCCACTCCAGATGGTTCTCAGGTTTTGTTTCCCTCCCAGACCACCTGCTTTTGTTTGCTTTTCAGAGTCCTCAGGTATTTCTGTGTTTTTTGTCTGGGGATTCTTTTTTTTTTTTTTTTTTTTTTTGAGATGGAGTCTCGCTCTTGTCACCCAGGCTGGATACAGTGCAGTGGCACAGTCTCGGCTCACTGCAACTGCTGCCTCCCAGGTTCAAGCGATTCTCCTGTCTTGGCCTCCTGAGTAGCTGGGATTACAGGTACATGCCACCACGCCGGGCTAACTTTTGTATTTTTAGTAGAGACAAGGTTTCTCCATGTTGGCCAGGCTAGTCTCTAACTCCTGACCTCAGGTGATCCGCCACCTCAGCCTCCCAGAGTGCTGCGATTACAGGCATGAGTCGCTGCACCCAGCTGTCTGGAAGTTTTTCATTGTAATCTGTGGAGATAGAAAAGCTTTTGTGGGCTTCCTTCATCTTCTCCTATAGCAGCAGTGCTAACAGTTGATTTGTAAGGCCTCTTTTCAGCTCTTTGTCTGGGCTGATGTATTGCTTCCTAAGCACAACATCTTTTACTATAAGTATGGACAAATACTGTTCAAAAAACCTACAAATATATAGACATTGTCTTGCAAGCCGATTCATGATTGGCCGTGATCTATATAAATTTAAAGCAGACTGTAGAATTCAAGAAGGATTAATTTTAGTTCCCTTTTTTCCATTAGTGATCCTAAAATCGAGGATTTTAAAAGATCTTTTTAAAAGACTTTCTAAACCTTTTAACTTCAGCCCTTTGATTAATTGCTTGGTTCCATGACTCTGCCAAGAGCAAACGCTACAGGTGGTGTCCAACAGCCAGTAGAGGGAGCAGCAGGCTTCTTCATGGTGGCTGGGCCTGGCTCCTCCTCTGGGAACTAGCAGCTCTTGTTATATTTGTGAGCATAACACATCCAGTTATACTCTTATAGTTATTTTTAAATGTACAATTAAATTATTGTTGACTGTAGTCACCCTGTTGGACTGTCAAATACTGGATCTTATTCATTCATTCTTTCATAGTCATTAACCATGTGCACTTCCCCCTACCTCGCCCACCCCACTGCCCGTCCCCACCTCTGGTCTGCTACTCTCTGGTCCTTCTCCTCTCTCTGTCTCCAGAAAGCACGGACTTCTTGGTTACAGCCTGTAGTGGTAGCTGAGATTTTGAGGCCTGGGTGAGGACGTCAGTAGGAGGGTCAGAGGATGAAAGTCAGCACCATGAGAGTGCCTGAGCCTTGCTGAAGAAGGGAAAATCCAGGAGATGAAGAAGGGAGAGTTGGAAGGATCAGAAAAGAATTGAGAAAGATGTCATGGAAGCCCTGAGGGCAGGCAGTTTCAAGGAGGGAATGATCAGCAGTGTCACATGTCACCAACAGGATGGAGTAGGATCGAGGAGCAGTCACTATGTGTGGAGGACACCAGGTCCTTGAAGCAAGAACAGTTTTGGTGATCACTGGGGCAAGAGCTAGGGTGCGGGGAGTTGAGAAGCAAGGGGAGAAAGTAGACACAATGGAAGAGGCTTGGTTCTGAAGCCAGTGGGGAATGTTTGTGTCCCAACCCTCTTAACTCCCCCAATACCCCAGACTGGAGTGTGCAGTGTGTGGGGGCCTGCTGTGACCACAGCAGTGCTCAGCTCCTTGGATGTAGGACAGGGAACTTGCCTGGTGGTTCGACCTCGAGCTGGAGTTTTTCAGGGAGCGGTTGTGAATGTCGTTGCTGATCTTAATTCTGGTCATCTTGTTACCAGATCCCCTGCAGCTTTTAGTCCTTGCAATCCCTCTTCTCCCTCTTCACGTGGAAACCTCTCAGGTGGGAACTGAGAAAACTACCCGGAATGAACTCATCTCCCTTCCAGTCATTTCTGACTGATTGCTGCTTTCCCCTCACCGTGGTCTCGGTGGAACATGAGCCCCTTGGCTGGAGATTTGGGCAGCAGTTTCTGAGGGTCTTGACTTTTCCCTCCTGGAATTTCAGCCTCTCCACGTGTTTGTCTCCCCAGCCAGTGGCCATTCTCTACTTTTCTTCCAGACCCTCCCAACTTCGGCTGGAGTTGCTTTTTTACTTCTGTGTTATCAAGAGGCTGTTTCCTCCACAATCATTCCTCAGTCCAGTTGTCGGCACAGCTGTCATTCCACTGAACTGCACAGGCCACCGATGACCTCTTGGTTGGCAAATCCAGTGACTTCTACATTGATACAGTCTACCTACTTTTCTCGCTCTGTCGCCCAGGCTGGAGTGCAGTGGTGTGATCATAGCTCACTGCAGCCTCAGACTCCTGGGCTCAAGCAATCCTGCCTCAGCCTCCCGAGTGGCTAGGACTACCGGTGTGTGCCACCATGCTTGGCTAATTGTTTTATTTTTATTTTTTGTAAAGACAGAGTCTCAGTTTGTTGCCCAGGCTGTTTTTGAACTCATAGCCTCAAGTGATCCTCCTACTTCAGCCTCCCAAAGTGTTGGGATTACAGATGTGAGCCACTGCGTCTGGCTTCTGGCCCCTTAAATGGAGGCGCTTTATGGTGTTCTGTCCTGGTTCACTCGCTCCACAGTTGGTCTCTGGAGCATAATATCCACTCCGTGGTTTCATGTAACTCCTTGCAAATAAAGCTAGTGCTGGTTTTTTCCTTTAGTTCTAGACCAAACTAGACACACTTTTTGACAGAAGCCTTTTCAGAGTTATAAAGGTACTATAAACTCAAATTTCATTTTAAATATGTATTTTTTTCTAAACAACCTAACCTTGACTCTCTCTGTTCCCTCACTCCTCCTCCCCCACCCCACCCAATCTAGGCAGTTGTAAAGTACTCTTGACTTTACCTGAGGGTGACGGGAAGCATTTCACGTGTGCTTACTGGCATGCCTGTTGCTGCTGGCCAACTTGATAACCTCACTGTCACTCACCCAGGGGTGTTACAGTGCATTCCTCACTGTCTGCCTCCATTTTTTGTGGGTCTTCCAGAATCGCTGCCAGCACCAGCCAGAGCATGCCCCTCTTCCTTGGTTGCTCTCCTGTACTGACCGAATTACACCCAGCATCTTGATAGTCAGAGCCTTTTTGATCTTATCCCAAATGACTCTTTCACCCCGTGTCCCACCCCTCTTTAGCTGTTTCCTAAAACTCCGGGAGCTTTCTTTCCTGTGGGCATGTCCTTGTGTTGTTCCTGCCCTGACTGTCTGTCCCTGTCCCTCCCATCCGTTTTGTGTTGAAAAGCCATCAGGGTCTAATGCAAGTGTCATCTCTGTGGAGTCCCCTTCTTAAGTCTAGAGTAAATGTTTGGGATTACAAGAAGTAGAACTTGACTAGAGCTGCCCTAATAATGACTGCCATTTATGGAGAAATTATTGTGGGACAGATGGCATTATGACACTTTCCATCCATTATCACATGTACACTAGAAGCAGATGGCCAAGAACAGGAGCTTTTCTGCCATTTACTAGCTTTGCAACTGTGGACAAGTTAATTACTATCTCAGTGTCAGTGAAATCTGAGGATTCAATGTACTTCCACATGGAAAGCAAGCAATAAATGGTAGCAGCGGCCTCTGGGAAGATTTTCATCCCTCTTCATCCTCTCATAAGATAGTAAGTACTGTTATCGTTCCTGTTTCACAGATGAGGAAACTGAGGCTCAGGGAGAGTGGGTAATTGTTCTGCTTCCCCCAACACATGGCTGCAGGAGTCGTGGCTTCTTCATGTTTTCACTCCAGAAGGTCTTTAAAGCAATAAATACTTACTGAGCTGATTGGAAAGATGGATCTGCAGCCCCAGAGTCAAATTGAGAGAAATGTAGAAGTTGTCACCTGCACGGGGGTGGTCATTGCAGTTGTTTGATCTCCTCGAAGTTCTGTAGTCTTTCAGCGTCCACACGATTCAGCCCCGCTTTCAGCAATGAACTGTGTCTTTCTTTGAGGCAGATGATCACTATATCTAACTGTCACTCAGATAATAGGTCAAATCTGGGAAATATTAATCTCAAAAAGGAATTCACCCATTTCTAAGAGATGACCACACAAGATGATTTTGTGTGTTTTAATTTTTTAGTTTTAGAGATAGGGTGTGGCTCTGGGACCCAGGCTGGAGTACAGGCTAAAGTGATCCTCCTGCCTCACCCCCTTGTCCTCTGCCCTCCGTAGCTGGGACTGCAGGTAGCTGGGACTACAGGCACAACCCACCAGGCCCAGCTAATTTATTTTAATTTTTTGGTAAGGTCTTTTAGTGTTTCCCAGGCTGATCGGGAATGCCTGGCATCAAGGGATCCTCCCACTTGGCCTCCCAAAGTGCTGGGATTATAGGCATGAGCCACCACACCTGGCCCAAGGTGATTTTGTTAGTTGGTACTTTCTGTAATTTGGACGAAGAAAGCATTATTTTCTTCACATTTTCCAGACAGAAATTACCATCCTGGGCGGGGCGCAGTGGCTCACGCCTGTAATCCTACCACTTTGGGAGGTCAAGGTGAGTGGATCACTTGAGATCGGGAGTTCGAGACCAGCCTGGCCAACATGATGAAACCCCGTCTCTACTAAAAACATACAAAAAATTAACTGGGCATGGTTGTGGGCACCTGTGATCCCAGTTACTTGGGAGGCTGAGGCAGGAGAATCACCTGAACCCTGGAGGTGGAGGCTACAGTGAGCCAAGATCGTGCCACTGCAAACCAGCCTGGGCAATAAGAGCGAAACTCTATCTCAAAAAAGAAAAAGGAAAAAGAAAATGATCCTCCTGTTTTTAAAATGGCACATGCACTGCTGCTTTGCTTCCTACAATCACGCCTCTGATACCTATTCGTACCCTGGGCTGGGAGTCACTCACACACATGCTCCTGTTCCCATTCTCTCGGTTTACAGTTGAAGGAACTGAGAGCCACACTGCAGTGGTTCTCCCATTTTTTATCTGACAAAGTATTCTCTGTGCAGCTCAGTCAGGACTCAGGACTTAGGGCTATGCGAGTTCTCAACGCTGTACTTTCCCTCCACAGAGCTGAGAAGCTCCAGCTGCTGAACCACCGGCCTGTGACCGCCGTGGAGATCCAGCTGGTGAGCGAAGGGTGCCTGCACTGGGGAGGCGGCTGTGGTGGACAAGCTAGGAACTGTTGTTTTTTTTTGGAAGAGGCTGCCCAACCATCCCATTTTTTAAGGAAAAGGAGACCTTGCCAGTTTGATCCTAGTTAGTGTGGACTTAGGGACCGTAAAACACTGGAGGAGATTTCATTCCTCCCCTAGGATTTCGGCTGATGACTTGGCGGCTCTCCGTCTCCCTGATGTCCAGGCCATTCTGGCCA
Organism: Trachypithecus francoisi; assembly: GCF_009764315.1. NCBI lineage: Eukaryota > Metazoa > Chordata > Mammalia > Primates > Cercopithecidae > Trachypithecus > Trachypithecus francoisi. Next base: position 126,730,541 of record NW_022681469.1, on the reverse strand, counting down.
TTGCTTCCCTGTAGGGGTTGTTGCCAACCAGATGTTGCATAAAAACATGAAACTCAGCATGTCTCTGGTGAACATTCTGTGCCCCCATGCCCACCCTTCACCCCACTCTTGTTTCCTCTCCTTCTGGGTGAGGGGAGCATGTGTGCGCTGTCCCACCAGCTCCCTTCCTTGTTCATCTCCTGGCCTAGCCTCCCATGCTGGAAACCTGCAAGCCATTCTCTTCCTTTCATCTCATAGTCACGGAGTCCCCAAATTCTGTTGCTTCTGTCTTCTGTTCTTGCTTCTCTCCCTCCTGCACTGCGTTGATTTCTGCATTATTTCTCTACACGGCTCCTGCGGTTGTCCTCTCCCCATTCTCCCTGGCTCCCCAAGTCCATCTCCCACATCACCGTCAGAGATCACATCTAAAACGATGAATGTGATCCTGTTTCCCTGCATGAAACCATTTATTTAGTGCAGCCTCATCACTTGTGGAGTCTGCTTTGCACTGAGAGCATAGGCTTTGGAACAGGAGGAGGCAGCCAGAGTAGAGAGCCTGCAATGGGGTATTGGGCCTGGGAAATGATCCAGGGAGATACCCGGGCCACCACTGGGCACGCTGTGGCCAATGCCTTCTTATTACAGGGCAGAGAGCATCGGTACGTGACAAGTGTCAAGCAGGCCATCTAACTGCCAGTTTAAAAAAAAAAAAAAAAAAGCTGTTCATTGTCTTCCTAGGGTTGTTTTTGTCCTTCAGAATGTACCCAAAATTAAATTAGAACAGTTCCTTCCATGAAGGATGCCTTTCTCTGGGAACCCGCCTGTAGGCTAAATAGAAACCCCTTTCTCATGTGTGCTGATTATTTTCATGCTTTACGCTGTGTGGGAGTTTCAACTTAGAGCTTAGAGGAGAGAAAAAACAAACAGAACAGCAAGAAACGAATCTGTGTCCCTCTGGGTTAAAGATCACATGTCATGTCTCCTCCAGCTTTAATCAGCAACATATGTTACTCATGGCTTAATGACAGGCAGAGAGAAGAGATGAGGATTAGCGTGACCTCAGCCACAGCCTGTGGAAAGTGCTATCATTCCTTGGGGGAAGATTCGCTGCTATTGAGAATGCCCGGGGTGGGCCGGGCGCGGTGGCTCATGCCTGTAATGCCAGCACTTGGGAAACCATGATGGGCAGGTCACCTGAGGTCAGGAGTTCAAAACCAGCCTGGCTCAAGTGGTGAAACCCCATCTCTACTAAAAGTACAAAAATTAGCTGGGCATGGTGGCACACACCTGTAATCCCAGCTACTCGAGAGACTGAGGCAGAATCACTTGAACCCAGGAGGCCAAGGTTGCAGTGAGCTGAGATCGCACCACTGCACTCCAGCCTGGGTGACAGAGTAAGACTCCATCTCAAAAAAAAGAGAGTGCGTGGGGTGTGCCAGACATTGGTCCTGGCGCCTGTGATTGTCTGTCACTTTGAATGCCCTCCCCACAGTCTTGGAAGGGGGCAAGTGTCCTCTCCATTTTAGCCCAGAGGGCTGGTGAATGGCTGATTGGGACCTTCTGATTCAGAAGCTTTACTTTGCTCCTCCAAGCTAAGTACTTATACTTGATAAGACGAAAGATGTGTGTGGCATCTCCTAAGATGGTTTCCTTCTCCTTTCTACAAAGTATGTAGGCCTTAGTAGAAACTGCTGTTTCTCAGCAGTTGAACCATTTTACACCCAAATTCTTCCCACTCTGGAATTTGGCTACAAAAGGTAGCAAATTGTTTACCAAGGTTTGTAGCAGTATCTCTTCTCACCAGAGAGTGAATAAGAAATGAAAGCTTTGACTGAACATGGTGGCTCATGCCTGTAATCCCAGCACTTTGGGAGGCCAAGGTGGGAGGATTGCTTGAGACCAAGAATTCAAAACCAGCCTGGGCAACATAGTAAGGCCCCATCTCTATGAAAAATTTTAAAAAATTAGCCAGGTGTGGTGGCACACACCTGTGGTCCCAGCTATTCAGGAGACTAAGGTGAGAGGATTGCTTGAGCCCAGAATTTCAAGGCTGCAATTAGCTATGATAGTGCCACTGTACTCCAGCCTGGGTGACCGAGCAAGACCCTGTCTTTAAAAAAAAAAAAAAAAAGTGCCACTGTACTCCAGCCTGGGTGACCAAGCAAGACCCTGTCTTAAAAAAAAAAAAAAAAAAAAGCAAATGGCCAGGCACAGTGGCTCACACCTGTAATCCCAGTACTTTGGGAGGCTGAGGTGGGTGGATCACCTGAGGTCAGGAGTTTGTGACCAGCTTGGCCAACATGGCCCCATCTCTACTAAATACACAAAAATTTACTGGGTGTGGTGGCATGAGCCTGTAATCCCAGCTACTCAGGAGGCTGAGGCAGGAGAATCGCTTGAACCTGGGAGGTGGCAGTTGTAGTGAGCTGAGATTGTGCTACTGTACTCCAGCCTGGGTGACAAGAGCGAAACTCCATCTCAAGAAAACAAAAAGAAATAAAGGTTTCACTTACAGTGGAAAGCTCAAAGGACTTGAGTGAGAAGTTCCCTATGTCAACACTAGAGCCATTTTTTCTCCCTGGGTCCAGAAAATAGTCCCAGTGTCCGACATTTATTACCATTCACTTGGGAGCCAGGTGTCTTTTGGAGGCTGAAACCTCACCTCTTCAGTTACGCCTGAGCCATGATTTGCCGTGGCCCTCTGATGACTGCCTGTTGACTCAGAGGCTCAGTGAGGAAATGAGGTGGCCACCCGGCTTAGGACTTGTCGTGCCCAGTTGTGTATTGATTTGGAATGATTTGTGAGCCCTCCGGCCTGAGGTCAGTGAATCCTGTGACCTCACAGGCCACTGTCCTGAACAGCACTACCATTTAGGCCTGTTAGTAATTTCGTGATTATGAAGTCTTAACTCATATAGAGTGTTACTGCTTGTAAAACACTGTTACATATGTTCTCCTTTTGTCCTTGCTGTAGGCGTTACTTTCATTTTACATTAGAGAAAATTGAAATTTAGAAAGCCAGGTTCAGTAAACTGTTCTGGATCAAATATTTAATAGTGTACATTGTTGCCCTCAGATCTTTGACTCATTTTGAGGAAAGTAGGACATTAGGTTTGGCAACTTCGAGTTGCCAATTTTGGAGATCAGCAACCCAGTTTGATGCTCCTGGGACTGAGATAATGAAAGTTTATCATTTGTGTTAACCCAGCTGTCGATACTTTGGACTTTTACATTTATTTGTCCTTATGTTCTGAACTACCTGAAATGGTTGGTATCTGAGAACCTTGAGATGGTGCTTTGAACTTTACTCTTGAAATGTTTCTCCTATGTTGGAAAGAAAAGGTGAAGGGTCAGGCACAGTGATTCATGCCTATAATCCCAGCACTTTGGCAGGCTAATGTGGGAGGATCGCTTGAGCCCAGGAGTTCAAGACTAGCCTGGGCAACCCCATCGCTACAAAAAAATAATAAAAAATAATTAGCTGGACATGGTGCCACATAGCTATAGTCCCAGCTACTCAGGAGGCTGAGGCAGGAGGATTGCTTGAGCCCAGGAGTTTGAGGCTGCAGTAAGTGACGATTGCGCCAGTATGCTACAGCCTGGGTGACAGAGTAAGACCCACCCTCTTTGGGAAAAGAAAAGGCAGGGGTGAGGGAAAACGTAGGCACCGTCATTTACGCTAGTGATCCAAGAGGTGCTAGTAAGTGTTTTATTTCTGAAAGGTTTTTTTTGTTTGTATTTCATTTAGTTTAATGCAGTGTAGGGTTTCTTCCTGTGACTGGGAACCTTAGGTTGAAAAACAAAAGGTCCTGACTATAACCCTGAGGATTGGATGTTGATAAAAGGTTCGGCCGTTAGTGAATTTAGCAAAGTGTTTTTCTGCACATTCTTTCCTCAAACGGAGATCATCTTTTCTCTGGATTAAATAACCAAATCTTGGCTATTTTCCTCTTTTCTCTGCTTTATTCTTTGGGGGCAGTACATGTTAGATTACTGCTTTTCATAGACTGTAATTTTGCGTGTCTAATTTTAAACATGGGTTTTTGGCCGGGCATGGTGTCTAACTCCTATAATCCCAGCACTTCGGGAGGCCGAGGCTAGTGGATCGCCTGAGGTCAGGAGTTCAAGACCAGACTAACCAACATGGAGAAACCCTGTCTCTACTAAAAATACAAAACTATCTGCGTGTGGTGGTGCATGCCTGTAATCCCAGCTACTAGGGAGCCGAGATCACCCCATTGCACTCCAGCCTGGGCAACAAGAGTTAAACTCTGTCTCAAAAAAAAAAGGGGGAGTGGGGGTTGAAGACTGTTTCTTTCTCCGAAGAGAATTTACATTTTCCTGAGCCATGAAATCTTTAGAAAATGGTCATTTTATTTCACAGCATCATAGGGAGTAGCCCCCATTGATTCGCTCAGGATCCTCCCCCGCCATCCTGGGACACCAGAATTATTATCTAGTTGCAGAAACACTTTTGGGCTGAAGTGAGTGGAGAGACCAGGGTTTTGCCAGGAGTTTGTGGTGTGACCTTGGGCATGTCACATGACTTCCTGAACTGTGCTGTTGTCTGTAAAGTGAGGTGGTCAGACTGGGATCCTCTCCAGGATTGCAGGCCTGTCCTATTGTCTTGTTTTACTTCAGTCTGCCAGGATTTCTTTCTGGAACTCCCTGTGGTTCCATTTGCCGAATTTCAGAGATTGCTGTGGGGAATGCTGTGGAATAGGACCTGGCCACCTTGAGCTGAGAAAGGTGTTTGTGATCGGTGGTTGATGCCACCAAGCAAACAGGGTTAAGTAACTTGACTGCCTGCATGCTGCTTTTAAAAAGACAGCTGACGACCTACTTCTGTTTAGAATTAGGGGCTCAGGCTATGTGTATCATCTCTAGATTCAGATTTCTGGGGCCACATCAGAAACCAGGTTTTGCGTGGACTTTTGATGGGCAGTGTGGTGTGGAGTGTGGGGGACTGTGGGTTTTAGACTGGGCAGGCCTGGCTGGGGATTCCAGTTCTACCTCTTGGCAGCATTGCTGAGAGGATGAAAGGAAATGCTGGACGGGAAGTGCAAGATGCAGCTCCAGGCACACGCAGGGCTGTTGCTAGTGGGAGTGAGGATTAGAAGAATGCTCCAAACCATTTGGCACATAGTGGGCATCATCAACTGTGTTGATGTTCATTAAATTACAGCTGTGTGCCGGGCGCGGTGGCTCACACTGTAATCCCAGCATTTTGGGAGGCCAAGGTGGGTGGATCACGAGGTCAAGATATCGAGACCATCCTGGCCAACATGGTGAAACCCTGTCTCTACTAAAAATACAAACAGTTAACTGGGCGTGATGGCTCGCGCCTATAGTCCCAGCTACTCGGGAGACTGAGGCTGGAGAATTGCTGGAACCCGAGAGGCGGAGGTTGCAGTGAGCCAAGATGGCACCACTGCACTCCAGCCTGGTGCAGAGCAAGACTCCATCCCCCCCTCCAAAAAAAAAAATTACAGATGTGCTTGTGAAATATAAAAGTACATAAAGTCATAAAGTGCCGTATAACTTCTCAGAGATGCATATGCAACCTGTTGACTTCTCTCTGTGCGTGTCGGTGGTTGTATAACTGTTAGTGTTTTCCTTTCTTTTTTTTTTTTTTTGAGAGTTGATCTTGCTCTGTCACCCAGGTTGGAGTGCTTGGCTCAACCTGGGCTCAAGTGATCCTCCCATTCAGACCCCCGAGTAGCTGGGACTACTGGTGCACACCACCATGCCTGGCTGATTTTTTTTTTTTTTTTTTTTTAAGAGATGGGGTTTGTCTATGCTGCCCAGGCTGGGGGTTTTCCTTTTCTTTAAAGAAAAATGCTATCCTACAACTCGGTTTTTACTGACCCATTTTGATCAGTCGCATTGGCTTAGTCCAGGATGTGAGTTGGCTCCACCCTTCCATCTGGAAGATGGAGAGGACTCATGAGGACCCAGGTCGTGAGATCTGTGTGCCAGGAGGCCGGGCTGAGACTGTGAGCACAGTGGGCAGGGCTGCCCAGGGCTGTGAGTTTCATTTGTAACCCTGGAGGATTTTCTTTCCTTCTGCAGATGGTGGAAGAGAGTGAAGAGCGGCTCACGGAGGAGCAGATTGAAGCTCTTCTCCACACTGTCACCAGCATTCTGCCTGCAGGGCCAGAGGCTGAGCAGAAGAAGAATACCAACAGTGACGTGGCAATGGACGAAGAGGACCCAGCGTAGAAGAGCACAGCTGGCCCTGACGTTTCATGAAGTCAGAAGGCCCAGCAGCCGTTTCCTGGATGTTGAGAGGATTGTTTATTTGATTATACCCTCTATCCCAGCAGGCCTGGCTTCATGGTTAGTTGGGTACATCACAAAAATAAGCTAAAAAGAAATATTTGTGCCTTGGGGAGAAGAAACATGGTGAAGACAGGCTGAGGTTGTCAGGGCAGAGAGCTGAAGGTGGGGACAGTGACCGTGGACCCCTCTGTGCTTGAAAGATTTCCTCCACGGCCTTTGCCCCAGTTGTGGGGAGGTCTCTATACACAGTGGGGAAAATGCTTGTGTCTTCTTTGGTGGGCTATGTCCTAATTAGTTTCATCTGCTTCCCTGGGAACTTACTAAACAGGGGCTCAGAGCACTGTTGGGAATCTGGTTAGAGCCCCAGAGAGTTACTCTAAGTTAAAATGAGTCACTGACCTTGGCTCACCTTAGAGGAATTTCCTCGAGAACAACAGAGATAAGAAAAGAACCGGCCTGGCCAATCCTTCAACAGCTCTAGAGCCCCTTTTCTCTGCTGGCAGGGGCTTCGTTTACCACCTCACTATTTAGGCTAAATGTTAGGGACCAGATCACTGCAGTTGAAAACAGGCACTGCAGGCTTAGTGACAGTGGCAGCAGAAACAATGTTGGCTGCCTTCCTGACCATCCCACTTTCCTGCCCTGAGACAGCAGCCCAGGACAGGTGCTTCATATTGAGACCAGGTGAGCCTCATTTGCACAACAGTCAAATTGTTTGCTCCTTTAAAAAGGACACAATAGCCTGGCACGGTGGCTTACGCTTGTAATCCCAGCACTTTGGGAGGCCAAGGCAGGAGGATCACCTGAGGTCAGGAGTTTGAGACCAGCCTGACCAACATGGAGAAACCCCATCTCTACTAAAAAAAAATACAAAATTAGCCGGGCGTGATGGTGCATGCCTGTAATCGCAGCTATTCGGGAGGCAGAGGCAGGAGAATCACTTGAACCCGGGAGGCGGAGGTTGCACTGAGCTGAGATTGCACCTTTGCACTCCAGCCTGGGCAACAAGAGGAAACTTCATCTCATAAAATAAATAAATAAGATTATTACCATGTGAAAACCTTTTTAATATTCAGGAATTCAGGATTTGGAAAGTGTAGTTGCCCCAGGCATGTGGTTGTTGCCTTAGGTCCTGCGAATATTGCTGAGAATTGGATTTTCCACATTCCCTGTCTTCCCTATTTTAGGGAAGAAAATGATTGTAGACATTCGATTTTCCAAATTGGTACTCTTTCATTTTCAATGCTAATTGGATTACTTCTCTTCCAACCCTCCTGCCCATCCATCCATCCCACTCCCCAGGCAATTGATTGCAGTTCCGTGCATCTTGACCTTACCATCTGAGATTCAGCTGAAATCTGTTTATAGGCAACATTGAAAGTACCAGATTAGGGCCAGGTGTGGTGGCCCACACCTGTAATCCCCAGCACTTTGGGAGGTGGAGGCGGGCGGATCATGAGGTCAGGAGTCCAAGACCAGCCGGGCCAACATGGTGAAACCCCTTCGCTACTAAAGATATAAAAAATTAGCCGAGTGTGGTGGTGCATGCCTGTGATCCCAGCTACCCAGGAGGCTGAGGCAGGGGAATCGCTTGAACTGGGGAGGCAGAGGTTGCAGTGAGCCAAGATCGCACATTGCACTCCAGCCTGGCCGACAGGGCGAGACTCCATCTCAAAAAAACGAAAGTACCAGATTGTACTTTTAAATCTCTCTAGGGTATTGGGAATTTTACTGGGAGCTGTTGATTTATTTCTCAGGGCATATGTGTGCTGTGTGCCGATCTGTCTCATTATTGTCTCTTTTTTTTTTTTTTTTGAGACAGTCTCGCTGTATCGCCCAGGAGTGCAGTGGCACGATCTCAGCTCACTGCAACCTCTGTCTCCCAGATTCAAGCGATTCTGGTGCCTCAGCCTCCTGAGTAGCTGGGACTACAGGCGTGCACCACTAGACCCTGCTAGTATCTGTATTTTTAGTAGAGACAGGGTTTTGCCATATTGGCCAGGCTGGTCGTAATGTCTCTTTTTAACACTGAATATGTTAGGTGGTTTTTCTTGATGGATTTAGGGTTAACCTAGTTAATAATAAATTGTTTCCAGGTAATTATCAAGTTTTGTCATCTTATAAATCTGAAGAGTTAATATTGTCATGGATACAAATAAAGTGAAATCTGACTGAAGCTAAAATGTGTGATTTTTTTCTTAAAAAACTGACTTTATTTAGATCTACATTTTTAATTGGATTTCAAGAAAAGTTTAAGTTTCTATATTTGAGACCTGAATTTAGCTTCAGTTTTTTGTTAAACCACGTTCTGGAAGACTTAACTTTATAAGAAATGCACATATATTCCGTGTAATTTTCCTACCACATTAACAGTAAATGTTTCAGAAATAAAAATTGACCAGGCTCAGTGGCTCACGCCTGTAATCCCAGCACTTTGGGAGGCCAAGGGGGGTGGATCACGAGGTCAGGAACTCAAGACCAGCGTGGCCAACATGGCGAAACCCCATCTCTACTAAAAATGCAAAAATTAGCCAGGCGTGGAGGCAGGTGCCTGTAATCCCAGCTACTTGGGAGGTTGAGGCAGGAGAATAGCTTGAATCTGGGAGGCGGAGGTTTCAGTGAGCCAAGATCGTGCCACTGTACTCCAGCCTGGGTAGCACAGTGAGACTCCATCTCAAAAAAAAAAAATTAAAACAACTGAATTCATGGAGGTAGAGATTTGAAGAATGGTTATCAGAGGCTAGGAAGGGTAGTGGGGGTTGGGAGGGATGGCTAATGGATACAACAATATAATTAGAAGGAATAAGATCTATCTGATAGCACAACAGGGTAACTACAATCAACAGTGATTTATTGTACTTTGTTTTTGTTTTTGTTTGTTTTTTGAGACAATCTCATTTTGTCACCCAGGTTGGAGTGCAGTGGCAAAGTCTCAGCTCATGGCAGCCTCCACCTGGGCTCAAGCAATCCTCCCACCTCAGCCTCCTGAGTAGCTGGGACCACAGGTGTGCACCACCACACCAGGCTAATTTTTTGTATTTTTAGTAGAGACAGGGTTTTATCCCATTGCCCAAGCTGGTCTCAAACTCCTGAGCACAAGCAATACGCTTGCCTTGGCCACCCAAAGTGCTGGGATTACATGCGTGAGCTACCGTGCCCAGCCTCAATTTAAAAATAAAGAGCCTAATTGCATTGTTTGTAACACAAAGAATAAATGCGTGAGGGGATGGATACCCCCTTTACTCTGTGATTACTATGCATTGCATGCCTGTATCAAAGTATCCCGTAAATATATACACCTATTATCTACCGACAAAAATTAAAAAAAAAAAAAAGGCCAGGCATGGTTGCTGATGCCTGTAATCCCAGAACTTTGAACTTTGAGAGGACGAGCTGGGTGGATCACTTGAGGTCAGGAGTTCGAGACCAGCCAGGCGAACATGGTGAAACCCCATCTCTGCTAAAAATACAAAAATTATCCAGGTATGGTGGTGGGTGCCTGTAATCCCAACTACTCAGAAGGCTGAGGCACGAGAATCACTTGAACCCAGGTGGCGGAGGTTGCAGTGAATTGAAATTGCGCAACTGCACTCCAGCTTGGGTGACAAAGCGAGACTGTGTCTCAAAATAATTAAAATTTAAAAATAAGGCCGGGCGCGGTGGCTCAAGCCTGTAATCCCAGCACTTGGGAGGCCGAGACGGGCGGATCACGAGGTCAGGAGATCGAGACCATCCTGGCTAACACGGTGAACCCCGTCTCTACTAAAAATACAAAAAACTAGCCGGGCGAGGTGGCGGGCGCCTGTAGTCCCAGCTACTCGGGAGGCTGAGGCAGGAGAATGGCGGGAACCCGGGAGGCGGAGCTTGCAGTGAGCTGAGATCCGCCACTGCACTCCAGCCCCGGAGACAGAGTGAGACTCCGCCTCAAAAAAGAGAAAAAAAAAAAAAAAAAATTTAAAAATAAGAATAACTTAAAGTATAATTATTTTTTTATTTGTTTTTGTTTTTGAGACCGAGTCTCACTCTGTCGCCCAGGCTGGACTATAGTGGTACCATCTCAGCTCACTACAACCTCTGCTCCCAGGTTCTAAGCAACTCTTCTGCCTCAGCTCCAGAGTAGCTGGGATTATAGACATGCACCATCATACCCGGCTTTTTTTTTTTTTTTTAAAGTAGAGATAGGGTTTCACCATGTTGGCCAGGCTGGTCTTGAACTCCTGACCTAAGGTGATTCACCTGCCTCGGCCTGCCAAAGTGCTGGGATTACAGGTATGAGCCACCGCACCCATCCTACATTGCTTATAACACAAAAGATAAGTGCTTGAAGGGATGGATACCCCATTTTCTATGATGTGATTATTACACATTGCATGACTGTCACAGCATCTCATGTAACCCATAAATAATACACCTACTATGTACCCACAAAAATTAAAAAACAACAAAAAACCCCACACCACTACCTCACTGATGCCATAATATTTAACCATGCTTTTCACTTAAAGAATTCCAGGAAATAGGCCAGGCGTGTGGCTCACGCATGTAATTCCAGCTTTGGGAAGCCAAGGTGGGTGGATCACCTGTCACCTGAGCTCAGGAGTTCGAGACCAGCCTGGGCAACATGGCAAAATCCTGTCTCTACTAAAAATACAAAAAATTAGCGTGGTGGCACACGTTTGTAGTCCCAGCTACTCTGGAGGCTGAGTCATGAGAATTGCTTGAATTCGGGAAGCAGAGGTTGCAGTGAGCCAAGATCGTGCCACTGCTCTCCAGCCTAGGGGACAGAGTGAAACGCTGTCTCAAAAAAAAAAAAAAATTCCAGGAACTGACCTTAGAAGATCTAAATATCAAACCAAGGCTGTGGAGTGTTCCACCTCAGAAAGAAATGCTGAGTAATTGATTTACAGCCCGTTTGTCGCCAGCCAGACCACCAAATGGCCCTTACCCAAGATTGCAACCAGACATGTTTGGCTTGCATGCCTTGCCCATCATGCGCTACCAGCTCAGCCTGCAAACCTTACCCCTGATGCCAATTCCCACATTTTGCCTAATAAAAAACTACTGACTTTTTTCAGAGAGTCAGCTGGAGCATCCTTGTACTGGGGCGCAAGCCCCGAAATAAAAGCCTTGTCTGGGGCCGGGTATGGTGGCTCATGCCTGTAATTCCAGCACTTGGAGGCTGAGGCAGGTGGCTCACCTGAGGTCAGGAGTTCGAGACCAGCCTGGTTAGCATGGTGAAACCCTGTCTCTTCAAAAATACCAAAATTAGCCGGGTGCAGTGGTATAGCCTGTAGTCCCAGCTACTCAGGAGGCTGAGGCACGAGAATGACTTGAACCTAGGAGATGGAGGTTGCAGTGAGCTGAGATCACACCACTGCACTCCAGCCAGGGTGACAAAGTGAGACTCCACCTAAAAGAAAAGAAAAGAAAAGAAAAAATTAACAAGGGGACCAGCAGATTTCCCAGACAAGGTTTTTGTTTTGTTTTGTTTTGTTTGAGACAGAGTCTCGCTCAGTCTCCCAGGCTGGAGTGCAGTGGCGCGATCTGGGCTCACTGCAAGCTCCACCTCCCGGGTTCACACCATTCTCCTGCCTCAGCCTCCTGAGTAGCTGGGACTACAGGTACCCACCACCACACCTGGCTAAGTTTTTGTATTTTTTTTAGTAGAGGTGGGGTTTTACCATGTTAGCCAGGATGGTCTCGATCTCCGGACCTCATGATCCACCCGCCTCGGCCTCCCAAAGTGCTGGGATTACAGGCATGAGCCACCGCACCCAGCCTTGTTTTGTTTTTTAAGGTGGAGTCTTGCTCTGTTGCCCAGGCTAGAGTGCACTGGTGTGATCTCAGCTCACTACTACCTCCTGGGTTCAAGCAATTCCCTTCCCTTAGCCTCCCAAGTAGCTGGGAGTAGCATGCACCACCACATCCAGCTAATTTTTGTATTTTTAGTAGAGACGGGGCTTCTCCATGTTGGCAAGGTTTTCTCAAACTCCTGACCTCAAATGATCTGCCCGCCTCAGCCTCCCAAAATGCTCCCAAAGTTACAGGCATGAGCCACCTCACCCGGCATGATTTAAATAAGACTTTGAAGTTTAGACTTTTAAGGGTGATGCTGAAAAAAATTAAGACTTCTTGGGATTATTGGGATGGAATATAATGAAGGTATTTTGGATGTGAGAAGGATATGGATTTCGGGGAGCTAGGGGAGAATGCTATGGTTTGAATGTTTTTCTCTCCTCCAAAAATTTATGTTGAAATGTAATCCCCATTACCATAGTATTGGGAGGTGGGGCCTAATGGGAGGTCATGAGGGCTCTGCCCTCATTAATGGATTAATACCACTGTATAAAGGGTTTGCTGCCATGTGAGGACATACATTTCATCCCTTTGTACCCTCTGCCTTCTGCCACGTGAGGACGCAGCAAGAAAGCCCTTATCACACCAGATGCGGGCACCTTCCTCTTGGACTTTAAAGTCTCCAGAACGGTGAGAAATACATTTCTGTTCTCTATAAAGTACCCAGTCTGTAATATTCTGTAATAGCAGCACAAAATGGGCCAAGACACTTCGCTTTCTCCTCAGGCGGATCCCAAGACACAAAAAATGTCCTGCTTATTAGTGAAGGAGTTTCCTTGGCACACACCCAATATGCAAAGAAGTGGCTGCCTTTTCAAATGCCTACTTTCCAACAACAACAAAAATCACAAAGCATATTTAAAAAAACAAGGTAACATGGACTATTTCAAGGAAGAAAATGAAGTGGCAGAAATTATATCTGGAGAGGCCGGGCGCACTGGCTCACACCTGTAATCCCAACACTTCGGGAGGCCGAGGCGGGCAAATCACCTGAGGTCAGGAGTTTTGAGACCAGCCTGGCCAACATGGTGAAACCCCAACTCTACTAAAAGTACAAAAATGAGCTGGGCATCGTGGTGGGCACCTGTAATCCCAGCTACTCAAGAAGCTGAGGCAGGAGAATCACTTGAACCTGGGAGGCAGAGGTTGCAGTGAGTTGAGATCGCACCACTGCGCTCTATCCAGCCTGAGTAACAGAGCGAGAATCCATCTCAAAAAAAGAAAATAAAGAAATTATTCCTGAAGAGACAGGTATCAGACTTACTAGACAAAGAGCTTAAAACAAAACCATCTTAAATATGCTTGAATAGTTAAAGAAAAACATGGACAAAGATTTAAAGGAAATCAGCAAAATTATATATGTATAAAATGAGAATATCAATAAAGAGATACAAATTATAAAAAGGACCAAAACAAAAATTCTAGAGATGAAAAATACAATAAACTGAAAAATTCAGTAGAGTCAATGGAAGGATCAAGCAGGCAGAAGAGAGAATTAACAAACTTGAAGAAAGTACATTTGAAATTACTTTGAAGAGCAAACAGAAAAGAACAAACAGGCCAGGCATGTTACAGGCTCATGCCTGTAATACCAGCTCTTTGGGAGACTGAGGCAGGAAGATCACCTGAGGTCAGCAGTTCAGGACCTGGCCAACATGGTGAAACCTCGTCTCTACTAAAAATACAAAAATGGCCGGGCGCGGTGGCTCAAGCCTGTAATCCCAGCACTTTGGGAGGCCGAGATGGGCGGATCACGAGGTCAGGAGATCGAGACCATCCTGGCTAACACGGTGAAACCCCGTCTCTACTAAAAAAATACAAAAAACTAGCCGGGCGACGTGGCGGCGCCTGTAGTCCCAGCTACTCGGGAGGCTGAGGCAGGAGAATGGCGTGAACCCGGGAGGCGGAGCTTGCAGTGAGCTGAGATCCGGCCACTGCACTCCAGCCTGGGTGACAGAGCGAGACTCCTTCTCAAAAAAAAATAAAAATAAAAATAAAAATAAAAATACAAATACAAAAATTAGCCGGGCATGGTGTCGGGCGCCTGTAATCCCAGCCACTCTGGAGGCTGAGGCAAGAGAATCGCTCAAACCCAGAAGGCGGAGGCTGCAGTGAGCTGAGATCGTGGCACTGCACTCCAGCCTGGGTGACAGAGCAAGACTCTGTCTCAAAAGAAAAAAAAAGAAAAGAGCAAACAAAGGTGACTGCATCCAAAGGGACTAGGGGACAGCATCAAGAGGACCAAGATATACATTATGCAGTTCAGCAAAGGAGAAGAAGGGACAGAGATTATTTGCAAAAATGGCCAAAAAGTACCCCAAATTGAAGAAAGACATGAAACAACAAATCAAAGCACCTCAATGAACTCCAATAGAATTAACCAAAAACAGATCCACACCAAGACACATTATCATCAAACTGACAAGTGATAAAAAATCTTGAAAGCAGCAGCCAAAAAAAAAAAAAAAAAGTTAGCTGGGTGCCGTTGCTCATACCTGTAATCCCAGCACTTTCAGAGGTCAAGGGATGTGGATCACCAGAGATCAGGAGTTCTAGACCAGCCTGGCCAACATGGCAAAACCCCATCTCTACTAAAAATACAAAAAATTAGCCAAGTGTGGTGGCGAGCACCTGTAATCCCAGCTACTTGGGAGGCTGAGGCAGGATAATCACTTGAACCCAGGAGATGGAGATTGCAGTGAGCAGAGATTGCACCACTGCACTCCAGCATGGGCAACAGAGTGAGACTCTGTCTCAAAAAAAAAAAAAAATGCAAAAAATGTTGCTTGTCATGTACAAGGATTTCTCAATAAGATTGTCAATTGATTTATCAGCAGAAACTGTGGAGTCCAGAAGTGGGTGCAGTGATAGATGTAGCATGCTGGGTGGATGGGGGGAATCCTGTCAACTGAGAATTCTATACATGTAAGTGTCCTTTAGTTACTATTAAAAATAAAGTAGGCCGGGCCCAGTGGCTCAAGCCTGTAATCACAGCACTTTGGGAGGCCAAGGCAGGCGGATCACGAGGTCAGGAGATCGAGACCATCCTGGCTAACACGGTGAAACCCCGTCTCTACGAAAAATACAAAAAATTAGCCAGGTGTGGTGGTGGGTGCCTGTAGTCTCAGCTATTCGGGAGGCTGAGGCAGGAGAATGGCATAAACCCGGGAGGCGGAGCTTGCAGTGAGCCAAGATCAGGCCACTGCATTCCACCCTGGGTGACAAAGCAAGACTCCATCTCAAAAATAAATAAATAGGCCGGGCGCGGTGGCTCAAGCCTGTAATCCCAGCACTTTGGGAGGCCGAGACGGGCGGATCCCGAGGTCAGGAGATCGAGACCATCCTGGCTAACACTGTGAAACCCCGTCTCTACTAAAAAATACAAAAAACTAGCCGGGCGAGATGGCGGGCGCCTGTAGTCCCAGCTACTCGGGAGGCTGAGGCAGGAGAATGGCGTAAACCCAGGAGGCGGAGCTTGCAGTGAGCTGAGATCCGGCCACTGCACTCCAGCCCAGGCGACAGAGCGAGACTCCGTCTCAAAAAAATAAATAAATAAATAAATAAATAAATAAATAAATAAAATAAAGTATACAAGAAGATATGCATAGATTATATGCAAATACCACCTCTTTTTAAATAAATGACTTGAGCATCTGTGGATTATGGTATCCTCAGTGTGTCCTAGAACCAATCCCCTGTGGATACTGAGGGATGACTATATACACAAAATAATTGAAAGCAAGGTCTTGAAAAAATATTTATACACCCATGTTCACAGCAGTCTTATTCGTGGTAGCAAAAAATGGAAACAGTCTGGGCGCAGTGGCTCACACCAGTCATCCCAGCACTTTGGGAGGCCGAAGCGGGTGGATCACTTGAGGTCAGGATTTCGAGACCAGCTGGCCAACGTGGTGAAATCCGGTCTCTACCAAAACAACAACAACAACAACAAAAATTAGCCCAGCATGGTGGCACATGCCTGTAATCCTAGCTACTCGGGGAGCTGAGGCGGGACAATCACCTGAACCCAGGAGGTGGCGGTTGCAGTGAATGGAGATCACACCACTGCTCTCCAGCCTGGGCAACAGAGTGAGACTCTGTCTCCAAAATAAACCACACACACACACACAATATGGAAACAATCAATAGTCATCAATGAATAAATGGATAAGCCAAATGTGGCATATACATACAATGAAATATTATTCAGCCTTAAAAAACAAAAAAAATGTTCAGACATTACGATATGGATGACCCTTAGTGATATTATGCTAGATGAAATAAGCCAGTTACACACAAAAAATACTGTATGATTTCACTTATACAAGGTACTTAGCATAGTCAAAATCATAGAGACAGAAAGTAAAATAGTGGTCTCCAGGGGGTGGGTGAAGAGGGGATTGGAAGTTATTGTTTAATAGGTATATGTTTTTTGTTTTGCGAGATGAAAAGAGTAATGGAGATGGATAGTAGTGATGGTTTACAACATTTTAAATATATTTAATGTCACTGGACTGTACACTTAAAAACCGTTAAGGCAGGGTGTGGTGGCTCACGTCTATGATCCCAGCACTTTGGGAGGCCAAGGTGGGAGGATCACTTGAACCCTGGAGTTCCAGACCAGCCTGGGAAACATGGTCAGACTTCATCTCTACAAAAATAAAAAAATAAAAAATAAAAAAATCGGCCAGGCGCGATGGCTCACACCTGTAATCCCAGCACTTTGGGAGGCTGAGGCGGGTGGATCATGAGGTCAGGAGATCGAGACCATCCTGGCTAACACAGTGAAACCCCATCTCTACTAAAAATACAAAAAAATTAGCCGGGTGTGGTGGCGGGCGCCTGTAGTCCCAGCTACTAGGGAGGCTGAGGCAGGAGAATGGCATGAACCTGGGAGGCGAAGCTTGCAGTGAGCAGAGATTGCACCACTGCACTCCAGCCTGGGCGACAGAGCAAGACTCTGTCTCAAAATAAATAAATAAACAAATAAATAAATAAAAGCTGGTTATGTTGGCATGTGCCTGTAGTCTCAGCTACTCAGGAGGCTGAGGCAGGAGAACTGCTTGAGCTCAGGAAGTCAAGACTGCAGTGAGCTGTGTTGGCACCACTGCACTCCAGCGTAGGCAACAGAGAGAGACCCTGTCTCAAAAATTAGAAAACAAACAAACAAAAAACACATTAGGCCAGGCGCTATGGCTCATGCCTGTAATCCTAGCACTTTGGGAGACCGAGGTGGGTGGATCACCTGAAGTCAGGAGTTCAAGACCAGCCTGGCCAACATGGCGAAACCCTGTCTCTACTAAAAATACAAAAATTAGCCAGGCCTGGTGGCAGGCGCCTGCAATCCCAGTTACTTGGGAGGCTGAAGCACAAGAATTGCTTCAATCCAGGAGGCAGAGTTTGCAGTGAGCCAAGACTGCCACTGCACTCCAGTCTGGACAACAAAAGCAAGACTTCATCTCATTAAAAAATAAAAAAATAAATAAATAAAAATGGTTTAAGGCATGTGAAATACAAAGATAATTTAGATATCTCTATTTTATTTTGTTTTGTTTTGTTTTGAGACAGAGTCACTCTGTTGCCCAGGCTGGAATGTAGTGGTGTGATCTCAGCTCACCACAACCTCCACCTCCCAGGTTCAAACAACTCTTGTGCCTCAGCCTCCTGAGAGCTGAGACTACAGGTGTGCACTACCATGCCCAGCTAATTTTTGTATTTTTAGTAGAGACAGGTTTTGCCATGTTGGCCATGCTGGTCTCGAACTCCAGGCCTCAAGTGATCCTCCCACCTTGGCCCCCCAAAGTGCTGGGATTACAGGCATGAGCCATTGCACCTGTCCATCAGCAAAACAGGTATGTTAGAAACCTCACCCTTAGTATCTCAGATGTGACCTTATTTGGAGACGGTTTTTTACAGTGATAATCAAGTTGAAATTAGGTCATTTGGGTGAGCCATAGTCCAATATGACTGTTGTCCTTATAAAAAGGGGAAATTTGGACACAGAGACACACATAGAGAAATGATGTGGAGAGACACATAAGAAGACAGCCAACTGCAAACCAAGGAGAGGGGGCTGGAACAGAGCTCTCAGAAGGAACAAACCTGGCTCCCCACCTCTGATCCCAGCACTTTGGGAGGCGAGGCAGGTAGGAGACCTGAGCTCAGGAGTTTGAGAACAGCTTGGGCAACGTGGCAAAACCCCATCTCTTTAAAAAAAATCCAAAACTTAGCTGTGCATGGTGATGTGCAACTGTAGTCCCAGCTACTCAGGAGGCTGAGGTGGGAGGATTGCTTGAGCCCAGGAGGTGGGGGTTGCAGTGAACCGAGATTGGACCACTACACTCCAGCCTGGGTGACAGAGTGAGACCCTGTCTCAGAAAAAAAAAAAGAACCCTGTCATTACCTCTAGCCTTTGGACTGTGAGACAATACATTTTTCATGTTGAGAAAAAGAAAAAAAAAAACTAAGCATTTAACTCTAACCTTCTAGGTCATTCACCATTTTGCTTCCAATAACATTTCCAACTTTAAGTCTCTTTCGTGACTGAGTGCAGTGGCTCACGCCTGTAATCCCAGCACTTTTGGTGCCTGAAGCCAGAGGATCACTTGAGGTCAGGAATTCGAGACCAGGCTAGGCAACAAAGTGATTCCCCATCTCTATAAAAAAAATTCTTTAGGCCAGGTGCAGTGACTCACGCCTGTAATCCCAGCACTTTGGGAGGCCGAGATGGGTGGATCACCTGAAGTCAGGAGTTCAAGACCAGCCTGGCCAACATGGCAAAACCCCATTGCTACTAAAAATACAGAAAGTAGCCAGGCATGGTGGTGCACACCTGTAGTCCCAGCTACTGGGGAGGCTGAAGCAGGAGAATCACTTGAACCGGGAGAGGGAGGTTGCAGTGAGCCGAGATTGTGCTATTGCACTCCAGCCTGGGTGACAGAGCATGATTCCAACACACACACACACACACACAAAACTTTAAATTATCTGGCATGGTGGCACACGGCTGTAGTCCCAGCTACTCAGGAGGTGGGAGAATTGTTTGAGCTCTGGAGGTCCAGGCTGCAGTGAGCCGTGATTGTACCGCTGCAACCCACCCTGAATGACAGAGTGAGACCCTGTCTTAAGAAAAAAATTCTCGGCCAGGTGCAGTGGCTCACGCCCGTAATCCCAGCACTTTGGGAGGCCGAGGTGGGCGGATCACAAGGTCAGGAGATTGAGACCATCCTGGCTAACACAGTGAAACCCCCATCTCTACTAAAAATACAAAAAAAAAAAAAATTAGCTGGGCGTGGTGGTGGGCGCCTGTAGTCCCAGCTACTCGGGAGGCTGAGGCAGGAGAATGCTGTGAACCCGGGAGGCGGAGCTTGTAGTGAGCCGAGATGGTGCCACTGCACTCCAGCCTGGGCGGCAGAGCGAGACTCCTTCTCAAAAAAAAAAAAAAAGAAAGAAAAAAGAAAATAAATTATCTTGCAGAACCCTCTATTCCAGCTGAATGGGTTCACACATAAATTTTCTTCAATTTTTATTGAGTGTCTATGACGCAAGGTTTAGGACTAGGCAATGCAAGGCTTATTTAGGACTAGGCAGTGGAGACATGATATGACTCAGACAACCAGGGCCCCTGACTTCTGTGGGAGGAGATGCTAAATGACCAAGATCACAATTCATCATTGAATTGCAACTGTGGCAAGAGTTACAAAGGAGAGTGTGCTAAGAACCTGACATTTTCAGGGAGACACAGGAAAAGTTCTCTGAGCAAGTAATGTTTGGACATGAAGGGTAAGCAGAAGTTAACCAGTGGAGGAAAGAACGTTGCGTGAAGATATTTTGTATTTTCTCTGTGCTTTTGTGTATACAGTGCCATCTGCTTGTACAGCACACCTGTTTCAAGTATCCAAATCCTAACTCAAGATTCGGCTCCTGGCCGGGCGCGGTGGCTCAAGTCTGTAATCCCAGCACCATGAGAGGTGGAGGCAAGTGGATCACTTGAGATCAGGAGTTTGAGGCCAGGCTGAGCAACATGGTGAAACCCCATCTCTACAAAAATACAAAAATTACCTGGGCAGGTGCCTGTAATCCCAGCTACTTAGGAGGCTGAGGCAGGAGAATCACTTGAACCTGGGAGGCAGAAGTTGCAGTGAGCTGAGATTGTGCCACTGCACTACAGCCTGACAGATTGAGGCTCCATCTCAACAACAACAACAACGAAAACGCTTTGGCTCCTACCCTGCTTTCTCTGGAAAGCCATTCCTGATCATCTTACAAAGTATTCTATCCTTGCGATACATTGGAGGAGTTTGTTGGTTATTTGTTATAAGCTATGCATGGACTTGAGATGTTTTTGTGATTCTCACCTTGCCCTGTGATGTAAATCCAGGAGTCACTCTTGATTCCAGTTCTATCTAATCCATTTACTTCAGTTTTATGTCCACGAAGGACTTCCTGGGAAAAAAATTAGAGGATTTCGTTTTGAAATAACCTTAATTTTTTAATTGTATAAGACACAGATACAAAAAAAAAAAAAAAAACCCAAAAACAACAACAACAAAAACACAAAACATGTGAACCATGTGAACTGGCCGGGCCGTGGTGGCTCACACCTGTAATCCCAGCACTTTGGGAGGCCGAGGCAGGCAGACCACCTGAGGTCAGGAGTTCGAGACCAGCCTGGCCAACATGGCAAAACTCTATCTCTACTAAAAATACAAAAATTAGCTGGGCATTGTTGCAGGTACCTGTAATCCCAGCTACTTGGGAGGCTGAGGCAGGATAATTGCTTGAACCTGGGAGGTGGAGGTTGCAGTGAGCCGAGATACCCCCACTGCACTCCAGCCTGGGCAACAAAACAAGACTCCATCTCAAAAAAACAAAACACAAACAAAAAAAAAACCATGAACAAAAGGAGAGAATTATTATTATTACTATATTATTATTATTATTAATTATTATTATTATTATTATTTAGATATAGGGTCTCACTCTGTCGCCTCCAGCTAGAGTGCGGTGGTTCAATCATAGATCATTTGCAACCTTGAACTCCTGGGCTCCTGTGTCAGTGTTAGGATTACAGGCATGAGCCCCTGCACCCGGCCTAAAGAGAAAATTATAAATAAAATGTGTTAATTATAAATCATAGTTTTATGAATTTTAAGGAGAGCTTGTAATTGTAACCACCACTCAAGGACAAGAAGTAGACTGGCTGTGGTGGCCTTTACCTAAAATCCCAGCACTTTGGGAGGCTGAGGTGGGAGGACTGCTTGAGGACAGGAATTCAAGACCAGCCTGAGCAACATAGCAAGACACTGCCTCTACAAAAAAAAAAAAAAAAAAAATCTCAACAATTAGCTGGGTATGGTGGCAGCAGCTGTAGTTCCAGCTACTTGGGAGGCTGAGGTGGGAGGATTGCTTGAGCCCAGGAGTTTGAGGCTGCAGTGAGCTATGATGGCGCCACTGCATTTCCAGCTTGGGCAAACTGTATCTCCAAACAAGAAAAAAATAAAATAAAAAATAAAAAAAGAACTCTTTTCCAGCCCCTACAGAAACCTCCCCTTTATCCTGTCTCAAATACAATGACCTTCCTCCTGCTTAAAGTACGCACAATCCTGACTTCAAATAAACCACTTCTTTGGGTTTCTTTACAGTTTTATTACTATCCCTTACCATGATAGTTTTCTCTTGCACTTTTGTTGACTTTAACATGTCTTTTAAGACTCTTTGGCTAGGCGCGGTGGCTCACTCCTGTAATCCCAGAACTTTGGGAGGCTGAGGCAGGTGAATCACTTGAGGTCAGGAGTTTTGAGACCAGCCTGGCCAACATGGAGAAATCCCGTCTCTACAAAAATACAAAAATTACCTGGGCAGGTGCCTGTAATCCCAGTTACTCAGGAGGCTGAAGCGGGAGAATCACTTGAACCTGGGAAGTGGAAGGTTGCAGTGAGCTGAGATTGGGTCATTGCCCTCCAGCCTAGGCGGCAGAGCAAGACTCTGTCTCGAACAAAAAAAAAAAAAGAAAGCAAGAAAAAGAAAAAGGGGCCTGGTGGCTCACCCCTGTAATCCCAGCACTTTGGGAGGCTGAGGTGGGAGGACTGCTTGAGGACAGGAATTCAAGACCAGCCTGAGCAACATAGCAAGACACTGCCTCTACAAAAAAAAAAAAAAAAAAATCTCAACAATTAGCTGGGTATGGTGGCAGCAGCTGTAGTTCCAGCTACTTGGGAGGCTGAGGTGGGAGGATTGCTTGAGCCCAGGAGTTTGAGGCTGCAGTGAGCTATGATGGCGCCACTGCATTTCCAGCTTGGGCAAACTGTATCTCCAAACAAGAAAAAAATAAAATAAAAAATAAAAAAAGAACTCTTTTCCAGCCCCTACAGAAACCTCCCCTTTATCCTGTCTCAAATACAATGACCTTCCTCCTGCTTAAAGTACGCACAATCCTGACTTCAAATAAACCACTTCTTTGGGTTTCTTTACAGTTTTATTACTATCCCTTACCATGATAGTTTTCTCTTGCACTTTTGTTGACTTTAACATGTCTTTTAAGACTCTTTGGCTAGGCGCGGTGGCTCACTCCTGTAATCCCAGAACTTTGGGAGGCTGAGGCAGGTGAATCACTTGAGGTCAGGAGTTTTGAGACCAGCCTGGCCAACATGGAGAAATCCCGTCTCTACAAAAATACAAAAATTACCTGGGCAGGTGCCTGTAATCCCAGTTACTCAGGAGGCTGAAGCGGGAGAATCACTTGAACCTGGGAAGTGGAAGGTTGCAGTGAGCTGAGATTGGGTCATTGCCCTCCAGCCTAGGCGGCAGAGCAAGACTCTGTCTCGAACAAAAAAAAAAAAAGAAAGCAAGAAAAAGAAAAAGGGGCCTGGTGGCTCACCCCTGTAATCCCAGCACTTTGGGAGGATGAGATGGGTGGATCACGAAGTCAGGAGATCGAGACCATCCTGGCCAACATAGTGAAACCCCGTATCTACTAAAAATACAAAAAAAAAAATTAGCCGGGCGCGGTGGCGGGCGCCTGTAGTCCCAGCTACACGGGAGGCTGAGGCAGGAGAATGGCATGAACCCGGGAGGCAGAGCTTGCAGTGAGTGGAGACTGTGTCACTGCACTCCAGCCTGGGCGACTGAGTGAGACTCTGTCTCCAAAACAAAACAAAAAACCTCTTTATCTAGAGGATCACCCTCAATTCCTTTCTTTTTACTTTATTTTATTTTACTATTTCTTCGTAGAGACAGTATCTTGCTATGTTGCCCAGGCTGGTCTTGAACCCCTGGCCTCAAGCAATACTTCTGCCTCAGCCTCATCCCTTTTTATTCTTACAGTTTCATGATGAAGAGCCCAATAAGTTTGACCTGTAGAATTTCACACAGTCCTGGATTTTACTGATGGCTTACTTACGGCACAGTTCAACTTGTTGTCTTATGTTTTTCCTGCATTTTAGCAGCTGGATCTGTAAGCTCAGTCAGATTCACACTTTGACCCCTTTGGCAACACTATAGTTCGTATTGTGATCTTTCCTCATGAGGGAAATAATGTATCTTTGTGACTTACGCTACAAAATATAGTTTGTATAGAGCAGGCAAGATGAATGTTTGATTCTTTCCCATTTTTTGCCTATTTTCAAGGTAATGAATTGGCTTTTCTTTTTTTGAGACTGGGTCTTATTCTTGTTGCCCAGGCTAGAGTGCAGTGTTGCCATCACAGCTCACTGCAGCCTCGACTTGCCTGGTTCAGTTGATCCTCCCACTTCAGCCTCCTGAGCAGCCGGGACTACAGGCATGTACCCCAATGCCTGGCTAATTTATTGTATTTTTAGTAGAGATGGGGTTTCACTATGTTGGCCAGGCTGGTCTCGAACTCCTGGCCTCAAGCGATCCACCTGCCTCGGCCTCCCAAAGTATTGGGATTACAAGTGTGAGCCACCACGCCCTGCCAATTTCATGCCTTTTTAAGGCTGAATAAGAGTCTATTGTGTGTGTATCCTGCATTTTCTTTATCCATTCAACCGCTGATGTGCATTTGGCTTGCTTCCAACTTTTAGCTATTACAAATAATGCTGCTGTGGACACTGGCATGCAAGTATCTGAGTCCCTGCTTTCACGTCTTCTGAGTATGTATCTAGGAGTGGAATGACTGAATTGCTTAGTAATTGTGTGTTTATCTTTTTGAGGAATTGCCAAACTGTTTACACAGCAGCTGCACCATTTTATATTCTTACCCGCAATGCACAATGTGATTCTCATTTCTCCGCGTTCTTGCCAACCCTTGTTATTTTTCATCTTCTTTTTTAAATTTCTTTTTCCTATCAGCCATCCAAATGGGTGTGAAAGGGGATGTCATTGTGGTTTTGTGGTTTTGATCTGCGTTTCCCTAATGATTCATGATATTGAGTATCTTTTCATGTACATTTCAACCCATATATATATATCTTCTTTGGAAAAATGCCTACTCAAGTCCCTTGCCTGTTTTTTTTAAATTTTAATTTAATTTTTTAGTGACCATGACCCATGACACAGCCCTTAGGGGATCCTGAGAACATGTGCCCCAACCCTTGCCTTTTTTTTTTTTTTTTTTTTTTTTTGACATGGAATTTTGCTCTTGTAGCCCAGGCTGGAGTGCAATGGCTGGACTGCAATGGCAGTACCTCAGCTCACTGAAACCTCCACCTCCCGGCTTCAAGCGATTCTCTTGCCTCAGCCTCCCAAGTAGCTTGGATTATAGGCACCCGCCACCATGCCCAGCTAATTTTTTGTGGTTTCACCATGTTGGCCAGGCTGGCCTCGAACTCCTGACCTCAGGTGATTCACCTGCCAGGCCTCCCAAAGTGCTGGGATTACAAGTGTAAGCCACTATGCCTGGCGCTTTTTGAATTGATGTTTTGTTGTGTTTTTTAGTCACAGGAATACTTAATGTATTCTGGATATTAATCTTTATCATATACGTGAATTGCAAATATTTATTTCCAATCTGAGGGTTGTATTTTTACTCTTTTGATGGTGTTCTTTGATTAGTTCTCCCTCCCCTTTTTTAATTTTTGTGAGACAGGGTCTCACTGTGTCACCCAGGCTGAAATGCAGTGGTGCCATCATAGCTCACTGCAGCCCCTATCTCCTGGGCTGGAGCAATCCTCCCTCCCAGGTAGCTGGGACTACAGGTGTGCACCATCACACCCAGCTTTTTTTTTTTTTTTTTTTTTGAGTCAGAGTTTCACTCTTGTCACCCAGGCTGGAGTGCAGTGGCCTGATCTCGGCTCACTGCAACCTCTGCCTCCTGGGCTCAAGCAATTCTCCTGCCTCAGCCTCCCGTGTAGCTGGGATTTCAGGCGCGCACCACCATGCCCAGCTAATTTTTGTATTTTTAGTAGAGACGGGGTTTTGCCATGTTCGCCAAGCTGGTCTCAAATTCCTGACCTCAGGTAATCCACGTGCCTCGGCCTCCCAAAGTGCTGGAATTATAGGCACGAGCCACCGCATCTGGCTGCTAAATTTTTATTTTTTGTAGAGATGGGTTCTATGTTGCTTGGGCTGGTCTCAAAATCCTGGCCTCAAGCAATCCTCCCACCTCAGCCTCCCAAAGTGTTGGGATTACAGGCATAAGCCACCACACCCTGCCCCCGTTTTTAATTAACAAGCATTTTATGGGGAGATATTTGAGAGAAATATTCTCTTACCACATTTTTACTCACTACTCTTAGCATCTAGTGATTGTTCTTGCCTCAACCAATAGCTACTATTTTTGAACACCAACCACATTCCAGGTGCTGCACTAAGGGCTCTGCGTACCTTGTTCCTGTGTCATGGAAGAGGAAACCGAAGGTGCAGAGTGAAACAATGGCCCAGGCACTCCCAGGGAGCAAACACTGGAAGTGGAGGCAGACAGCTGGGTGCAGTGGCTCACACCTGTAATCACAGCCCTTTGGGTGGCTGAGGCAGGAGGATCACTTGAGGCCAGGGGTTCGAGACTAGGCTGGCTAACAAAGTGAGTCCCCAGCTCTACAAAAAAAATGTTCAGGGCCAGGCGCAGAGGCTCATGCCTGTAATCCCAATACTTTGGGAGGCCGAGGTCGGGGATCAACTGAAGTCAGGAGTTCAAGACCAGCCTGGCCAACACGGCAAAACCCTGTCTCTACCAAAAATTACAAAAATTGGTCGGGCAGGGATGCACACTTGTAGTCCCAGATACTCAGGAGGCCAAGGCAAGAGCATCCCTTGAACCTGGGAGGAGGGGGTTGCAGTGACCATAGATCGTGCCACTGCACTCCAGCCTAAGAGACAGGGTGAGACTGTGTCTCAAAAAAAAGAGATGGAGGTCGACCTAGACCTGTCTGCTCTAGAGCTGGAGATCACATGCTAGGTCTTGGGAAGCGAGTGTTTGCTGGGAACTCGAAACGCCCGAGTATCAGCTTTATTGAGCAAGCCTGTTTCTAAAGCTCCTTCCTCGTGGTTCCCAAACACCCCTGACCAAGGAGGAGGATGGAGCAAGTAGACTTTAGGGCTGGGGGCTGTGACATGCTGAGTATGGCTTGTGGCCAAGAGTCAATCTTCCCTTCACTCCCCCTAGGGTACTAGCTACTCACAATGAGCCTCTGTTAGAAGCTTCGTGGACCATTAATTACGTGTCTGCCGTGTCCTGCGTGCATGGCTGGGTCAGAGGCTGGGTTCACAGAACCAGAAGACCCATGTTGTCCTTGCACAGGGCAGGGGCAGAGGCTCCCAGGAACCTGGTGGGTTCTGGGTTAAATGCTATTTTTCCCCCTTGTGGGGCCTTAGCTGGGAGGACCAGAACATGGGCAGGGTGGGGTCCTGGGGCAGGGAGCCAGAGTCTTGAGTCATAGGGACACCAAGGAGTCAGGGCCAGGGCAGGGTGTGCTGAGCCAGGGAAACCAGAAGACAGCCAGGGTCTGAATGCTGGGAGATGCATAAGTCACCAATGCAGGCGAGGTCACAGGAGGGGACTGCAGTCAGAACCGAAGCCAAGAACAAGCGCCCGTGAGCCACAGTCACACAGGACCAGGGCAGCAGAGCCTGAGCGTGTGTCTGCAGATCTCTGATGCTGGAGGCTTGTTCGCCAGGTCTGGACAGTGGCCCGAGATTGGTAGATTGGCCCAGAGCTGGGGATGTGCCAGGCTGGGAGCGGGCCTTGGTTGCAGGGATCCTCCAGGATCAAGCTTCGTGGTGGACATTCATCTCTCCAGCTGCAGCCCGGCATTTCCAATAGGCCCTGCAGGACCCTACCCACCTCTACTCCCTGGGTGTTCAGCCTCTGCATCCTATCAGCTGGGGTCACCTGGCCCAGCTCCTCATTTGCTGTGACGACTCACTCACTCAGATCCCAGCCCTCTCTTTGTCTCTTCTTTAAATGTTTTATCATATGTGCGTGTATATATACATATATATATGTGTGTGTACCTCCACATCCCAAGTTCAAGGGATTCTCCTGCCTCAGCCTCCTGAGTAGCTGGGATTGCAGGCGCCCACCAGCACGCCCGGCTAATTTTTTGTATTTTAGTAGAGACGGGGTTTCACCATGTTGTCCAGGATGGTCTCGATCTCCTGACCTTGTGATCCACCCACCTCAGCCTCCCAAAGTGTTGGGATTACAGGCGTGAGCCACCGCGCCCGGCCATTTATTTATTTATATTTTTTTGAGATGGAGTCTCACTCTGTTGCCCAGGCTGGAGTGCAGTGGCGCAAGCTCGGCTCACTGCAAGCTCTGCCTCCCGAGTTCGTGTCATTCTCCTGCCTCAGCCTCCCGTGTGGCTGGGACTATAGGCACACACCAGCACACCTGGCTAATTTTTTGTATTTTTTTAGTAGAAACATGTTTCACCGTGTTAGCCAGGATGGTCTCGATCTCCTGACCTTGTGATCCACCCACCTCGGCCTCCCAAAGTGCTGGGATTACAGGCGTGAGCCACCACGCCTGACCTATTTATTTTTTATTTTATTTTATTTTCGGAGATGGAGTTTCACTCTTGTTGCCCAGGATGGAGTGCAATGGCGTGATCTCAGCTCACTGCAACCTCTGCCTCCCAGGTTCAAGTGATTCTCCTGCTTCAGCCTCCCGAGTAGCTGGGATTACAGGCACATGCTACCATGCCCCGCTAATTTTTTTTTTTTTTTTGTATTTTTAGTAGAGATGGGGTTTCACCATGTTGGCCAGGCTGGTCTCGAATTCCTGACCTCAGGAGTTCGCTCACCTCACCCTCCCAAAGTGCTGGGATTACAGGTGTGAGCCACAGTGCCCAGCCACTTATTTTTTTTTAAGAGACAGGGTTCTGCTCTGCACCTAAGATGGAGTGCAGTGGCGCAGTCATAGCTCACTGGTGGTGTGTGCCTGTAGTCCCAGCTACATGGGAGGCTGAGGTGCAAGGATCGCTTGAACCCAGGAGTTTGAGGCTGCAGTGAGCCGTGATGGGACCACTGCACTCCAGCCTAGGTGACGGAGAGAGACCCTGTTTCTGAAGAAAAAAAAAAAGAAAGAAAAGAAAAATCTGTCAACAGGAAAATAAATAATAACCAAAAAAATTTTCTTCAAAATAGATCAGCTAAATTCAATAGAGGTGGCTGGGCACAGTGGCTCACTCCTGTAATCCCAGCACTTTGAGAGCCCAAGGCAGGTAGATCACCTGAGGTCAGGAGTTCAAGACCAGCCTGGCCAACATGGTGAAACCCCATCTCTACTAAAAATTTAAAAATTAGCTGGGATAGCCGGGCGAGGTGGCGGGTGCCTGTAGTCCCAGCTACTTGGGAGGCTGAGGCAGGAGAATGGTGTAAACCCGGGAGGCGGAGCTGGCAGTGAGCTGAGATCTGGCCACTGCACTCCAGCCTGGGTGATAGAGCGAGACTCCGTCTCAAAAAAAAAAAAAAAAAAAAAATTAGCTGGCCGTGGTGGCCCATGCCTGTAATCTCAGCTGCTTGGGAGGCTGAAGCAGGAGAATAGTATGAACCTAGGAGGCAGAGGTTGCAGTGAGCTGAGGTCACATCACCGTACTTCAGCCTGGTGTCAGAGTGCGACTCCATCTCAGAAAAAAAAAAAAAAGAACAGAAAAAATTCAATAGAAGTGTAGTAAAACATATCATTGCCTTACAATCACTCATTCCCTCCTATCTACAATGATTTTACAAACCACCCTAACTATACCTTCTGTTGTGAGGCTCAGCCACGTGACTTGTTTTGGCCTTTGAAATGCATGTTTTATATTACATGTGAGCAGAAGCAGTTGCATGGTTTGGCTTGGTCTCTAGTGATTCTGCCTTCTGCTATGAGACCAGTAGGTTCTCGATAGGTTTGTTCTTTTGGCCTGGGTCCCAGAGTGCCTCGGCCAATATCCGGCCCACTCTCAGCCCTCATGTAATATGAGGAACAAATGTCTGTTGTTGTAAGCCACTGGAATGTTGGGGTTGTTTGTTACTGCAGCAAAAACTGACTAATCTAAGAAGCACTTTAATGAAAAGAAAACAAAAAATACACCACCTCCTCAAACCAAAGCCATCTTGTGACATTTATTCATTCATTTATTTTTGGGAATGGGGTCTCACTCTGTTGCCCAGGCTGGCATGCAGTGGTGCGATCTCAGCTTACTGCAACCTCCACCTCCCAGGTTCAAGTGATCCTCCCACCTCAACTTCCCGAGTTGCTGGGACCACAGACTTGCACCACCACGCCCAGCTAATTTTTGTATTCTTTGTAGAGATGGAGTTTTGCCCTGTTGCCCAGGCTGGTCTCGAACTCCTGAGCTCAAAACAATCCACCCCCCTCAGCCTCCCAAAGTGTTGGGATTACAGACCTGAACAACTGTACCCAGCCTATGCATTCTTGTGAACATTTAAACAATACAGATGTGTATAAAGTAAAACATGAAGTTCTGGCTGGGTGTGGTAGCTTATGCCTGTAATCCCAGCACTTTGGGAGGCTGAGGTGGGAGGATCGCTTGAGCCCAGGAGTTGGAGACCAGCCTGAGCAACATAGTGAGACCCCATCTCTACAAAACATAATTTTTAGAAAAGCAGCGCATAGTGATGATGCATGCTGGTAGTCTCAGCTATATGGGAGGCTGAGCTGGGAGGATCACTGGAACCCTGGAGGTTGAGGCTGCAGTGAGCTGTGATTGCACCAGTGTACTCTAGCCTGGGTGACAGAATGAGGCCTTGTCTCAGGAAAACAAAAACAAAAAACACATAAAATTCCTCTTCATCTTCTCCCTCCTGATCCTGAAGGAGTCATCATTGATAACATTTTGGTGTATATACTTTCAGAGAGCAAAGTTTTGAAATGGCTGTTTACTAATCTTAGTGAAATAAAATTCACGCTTATGGATGCAAGAATTAACAGAAGAAAATATTTCAAGACACATAAAAATGATAAGAAATCCAAACTTTGGACACCATGGTTCACACTGTAGTCCCAGCACTTTGGGAGGCTGAGGTGGGTGGATCACTTGATGTCAGGAGTTTGAGACCTGCCTGACCAACATGGTGAAACCCAGTCTTTCTCAACAATAAAAAAAATTCACTGGGCATGCTGGCGTGTGACTTTAATCCCAGCTACTCGGGAGGCGGAGGCAGGAGAATTGCTTGAACCTGGGAGGCGGAAGTTACCGTGAGCCAAGATCGTGCCACTGCACACCAGCCTGGGCGACAGAGTGAGACTCCATCTCAAAAAAAAAAAAAAAAGAAAAAAGAAAAGAAATTAAAATTTCATTGTTCACAAATCAAGTTTTATTGAAACATAGTCATGCTTTTTTGTTTGTTTTGAGACAGGGTCTTGCTCTGTTGCCCAGGCTGGAGTGCAGTGGTGCCAACACAGCTCACTGCAGCCTTGAACTCCTGGGCTCAAGCAATCCCCTCATCTCAGCCTCCCAAGTAGCTGGAACTACAGGTGTGCACCACCATGCCCAGCTAATTACAACACAAAATTTGTAGTGATGGGGTCTTGCTATGTTGCCAGGGCTGGTGGTCTCCAACTCCCAGGCTCAAGCAGTCCTCCTGCCTTGGCCTGCCAAAGTGCTGGGATTACAGTCATGGGTCACCATGCCTGGCCCATGCTTATTGGTCTATATGTTGTTTATGGCTGCTTTCCTGCTACAACAGCAACGTGGAGTATTTTGGCAGAGACTTCATAGGCTGCAAAGCCTAAATAATTTACAATATGGCTCTTTACAGAAAACGTCTGTTGATCCTTCATCAGCCAAATTAGCATTTGGTCTATTGCCACCTTTATTTTATTTTCTCTTTGGATCTTTTCTTTTTTCCTTTATTTTATTTTCTCTTTGGATCTTTTCTTTTTTCCTTCTAAACCATTTAAAACAAATTATAGATATGACACTTGTCCTTATATACTTCGGCAATGATATGGTTTGGCTGCATCCCCACCCAAATCTCATCCTGAATTGTAATAATCCCCATGTGTCAAGGGCAGGGCCAGGCGGAGATAATTGAGTCAAGGGGGTGGGTTTTTCCCGTGTCATTCTCCTGCGAGTGAATAAGTCTCATGAGATCTGATGGTTTTATAAAGGGGAGTCCCCTGCACACACTCTCTTGCCTACCGCCATGTAAAACGGACTTTTGCTCCTCCTTTGCCTTCTGCCGTGATTGTGAGGTCTCCCCGGCCATGTGGACTGTGAGTCCATTAAACCTCTTTCCTTTATAAATTACCCAGTCTCAGGTATGTCTTTATTAGCAGCATGAGAACGGACTAATACAATCATGTAACTCTAAGAGCAGGTGTATCCTTCTACATAAACCACATCACAGTTAACCACACCCAGAGCATTGAACATTAATATAATTATATTAACTACTATTCAAATTTCTCCAAAATTGTTCTGAAAATGTCCTTCAGAGCCTTTGCCCCCAATGCACTACATAAACATCACATAATGTGTAAAGTTGAGTCAGTTATCTTTAATCTAGATCACACTTTTAAATTTTATTTCAATTTTTTTTTTGAGACAGAGTCTCACTCTTTTGCCCAGGCTGGAGTGCAGTGGTACAATCATAGCTCACTGCAACCTCCGCCTCCCAGGCTCAAGTGATCCTCCCTCCTTAGCCTCCCAAGTAGCTGGGGCTACAGGCAGGCACAACCATGCCCAGCTAATTTTTGTATTTTATGTAGAGACAGGGTTTCACTGTTGAGTCAGTTGCTTTTAATCTAGAGCAGTTGTGCAGTCTTTTTTAAAAGTGATTTTTATCCAGAAGCAGTGGCTCTTGCCTGTAATCCCAGTGCTTTGGGGAGGCCAAGGTGAGAGGACCAGTTGAGGCCAGGAGTTCAAGACCAGCCTGGGCAACACAGTGAGGCTTTGTCTCGACAAAAAAGTAATAATAGTAAACAACAACAACAACAAAATGTTGGGCATGGTGGCTCATGCCTGTAGTTTCAGTTACGGGAAGCTGAGGCAGGAAGATTACTTGAACCCAGTAGTTTGATGCTGCAGAGAGCTGTGACCATACCACTGCACTCCAGCTCCAGCTTGGGCAACAGAGTGAGATGCTGTCTCAAAAAAAATGTTTAATATTATTTATTTTATTTTATGTATTTTGTTATATAGAGATGGGTCTTACTATGTTGTCTAGGCTGGACTTTTACTCCTGGGCTCAAGAGATTCTCCCACACCAACCTTCTGGGTATCTAGGACACAGGCACATGTCATGGCACTAGCACCGAGTCTTTTTTGATCCTCGGGAAACTGACATTTTTGGGCCAGGTGCAGTGGCTCAAGCCTGTGATTCCAGCACTTTAGGAGGCAGAGGCGGGCAGATCACTTGAGGTCAGGAGTTTGAGATCAGCCTGGCCAACATGGTGAAACCTCATCTCCACTAAAAATATAAAATTAGCTAGGCATGGTGGCGGGTGCCTGTAACCCCAGCTACTCAGGAAGCTGAGGCCGGAGAATCGCTTGAACCCGGGAAGTGGAGGTTGCAGTGAGCCGAGATCGTGCCACTGCACTCTAGCCTGGTGACAGAGCAAGACTCAGTTAAAAAAAAAAAAAAAAAAAAAAGAGGCCGGGCGCGGTGGCTCACGCCTGTAATCCCAGCACTTTGGGAGGCCGAGGCGGGCGGATCATGAGGTCAGGCGATCGAGACCATCCTGGCTAACACGGTGAAACCCCGTCTGTACCAAAAATACAAAAATTAGCCGGGCGTGGTGGCAGGCACCTGTAGTCTCAGCTACTTGGAGGCTGAGGCAGGAGAATGGCGTGAACCTGGGAGGCGGAGCTTACAGTGAGCCGAGATGGTACCACTGCACTCCAGCCTGGGCAACAGAGCGAGACTCCATCTCAAAGAAAAAAAAAACCTGACATTTTTCAAGAGTCCAGGCATCTGTTTTACAGATTAACTCTCAATTTGGATTTGTCTGTTTTTTTCCCCATCATTACTAGATTCAAGGTCATCATTTTGGACAGAAATTCTACAGGGATGACGTTGTGATGCCTCTCGTGGCATCACAGTGGGAGGTTCCTCTTGTCACTTTGTCCCACTATTTGTGTTAAGCTTGTCACTTGTTTATGTGGCGTCTGCCACAGTTATCTGCTGTGTAGGTAATTTTTTCCTCTTTGTAATCAATAACTGGTCCATGAGGAAAAGCTTTGAGTTGTAGGAATAACCTGCTCTCCTACATCCTTTTGCCCTGTGGTTTTGGTCCCCACTGATGATTCTTACCTGATCAACTGATGTCATGGAGGATGTAAATGGACATCCGTATTTTCCTAAATGGTCCCCAAATAGTTTCAAAGTGCAGCTGGGTCTGGCAGTCACTGCAGTCACTGCTTCTTGATCTGTGTTTACAAATTGCCTGGAGATCTTGTTAAAATGAGCATGTGGGCTGGGCACGGTGGCTCACACCTGTAATCCCAGCACTTTGGGAGGTCTAGGCGGGTGGATCACAGGGTCAGGAGATTGAGACCATCTTGGCCAACATGGTAAAAACCGTCTCTATTAAAATACAAAAAAATTAGCCGGGTGTGGTGGCACGTGCCCGTAAACCCAGCTACTTGGGAGTTGCTTGAACCCAGGAGGCAGAGGTTGCAGTGAGCTGAGATGGCGCCATTGTACTCCAGCCTGGTGTCAGAGCAAGACTCCATCTCAAAAAAAAAAAAAAATGCCAATGTGAATTCAGCAGGACTGGAATGAGACTAACATTAAGCGGCTCTAACAAGCCCTCAGGTGCTGCTGGCCCACATGGATCACACTTCATTTTATTTCACTTTTTTGACATAGGTCTTACTCTTGCCCAGGCTGGAGTGAAGTGGTGCAATCATGGCTTGCTGCAACCACGGCTTCTGCTTCCTGGGCTCAAATAATCCTTCCCCCTCAGCCACCCGAGTAGCTGGGACTAACAGCGTTTGCCACCACACCTGGCTAATTTTTGTATTTTTTTGTAGAGATGGGGTCTCGCCATGTTGCCCAGGCTGGTCTCAAACTCCTGGCCTCAAGCACTTCTCCTGCCTCAGCCTCCCAAAGTGTGGGGATTATAGGCATGAGTCATGGCACCTGGCCAAAAAAGCATTTATTATCAGGCACTGAGGAACTCTTAGAACCACTAGGACCCTGGGCTCCCAGGAACAGTGCCCAGACCACATTGCAAAACTGAAATGATGAGGAAACCAGCCTTCCAAGTGCAGGGCACTGAGCCCACGTGCACTGATGCCACGGACCGAAACCACTGCATCCACCACTGTCACCAGCACCAATGCCACATGTGTATCTGGAACTCAACCTCACAGCTATTGCCAGCCCCCAAAGCTGGACGTTGCTGTGGTCATCCTCACCAGCAGATGGAGGGACTCCACATACAGCCTGCTTTCTCATGTTGTTTATTTAACTAATTCTTTTTTCTTTTTTTTTTTTTTTGAGATGGAGTCTCACTCTGTCCCCAGGCTGGAGTGCAGTGGCACAATCTTGGCTGACTGCAACCTCTGCCTTCCAGGTTCAAGCGATTCTCCTGCCTCAGCCTCATGAGTAGCTGGTTCTACAGGCACATGCAAAAGGCCTGGCTAATTTTTGTATTTTTAGTAGAGACAGGGTTTCACCATGTTGGCCAGGATGGTCTTGATATCTTGACCTTGTGATCTGCCCGCATTGGCCTCCCAAAGTGCTGGGATTACAGATGTGAGCCACTGCACCCGGTCCCAAGTACAAGCCCTTTTCAAGCCTCTCCTGGCTTCACAATTGCTAAGGTCCCATTGACCAAAGCAAGACCGAATGACCAAGCCTGGAGTCCACAGAGGAGGGTATTACACAAGGCTGGAATATAGGAGGGTGTGAACACGGGAGGCCTTCACTACAAGAATCTACCTCATGTATGTTTATTTGAGACACAGTGTCCCTCTGTTGCCCAGGCTGGAGTGCAGTGGCTCAATTCTCAGCTCACTGCAACCTCCGCCTCCCAGGTTCAAGCGATCCTCCTGCCTCAGCTTCCTTAGTAGCTGGAATTACAGGTGCCTGCCACTACAAATAGCTAATTTTTGTATTTTTTTGTTTTAACTTTCCAGACAGAGTCTCACTCTGTTGCCCAGGCTGGAGTGCAGTGGTGCAATCTCGGCTCACTGCAACCTCTGCCTCCTGGGTTCAAGTGATTCTCCTGCCTCAGCCTCCCCAGTGGCTGGGACTACAGGCACCCACCATTAAGCCTGGCTAGCTTTCGTATTTTTAGTAGAGACAGGGTTTCACCATGTTGGCCAGGCTGGTTGCAAACTCCTGACCTCAAGTGATCTGCCTGCCACCTCCCAAAGTGCTGGGATTACAGGCGTGAGCCACCACGCTTGGCCTCAAGTATGTTTATGGACCTTAAGTCAATTTAATTTAGATTCTGAGTACTCATGCTGTTGGCCTGGTGAGAAACTCAATCCTGATCATTTTTAGATGTTTTCGCCAAACTGTACCTGACCATGGCTGTGCCGTGGGGGACCTCTGCAGTTGTTTATTGATTGTCCACCCTGGTCAGAAGCACAGCTTGCTGAGGGGTTGTGGTGTATAGAAGGGTGAGTCATTGCTTTCCCTGAGGACATTCTCCAAAAGCAGCCCTAAGATTTACTTGGCTACGGGTTTCCTGGGAAGCCAAACTTGAATTAGAGATTAACGTGCCAGTGATTCATTAGGGAATGCGTGTGAGATCACCAGTTAAGCCAGGAGTGCTTCAACAAGGCCTTGAAAGACTGGTGGGGAGGCAGAAGAGATGAGAGGTTTCTCAGGGTAAAGATTGATCTGGGGCCGAGCATGATTACACCTGTAATCCCAGCACTTTCCAAGGCCGAGGCAGGAGGATCGCTTGAGGCCAGAAGTTTTAGAGCAGCCAGGCAACATAGCGAGACCTTGTCTCTATCAAAAAAATTTTTTTTTTTTTTTTTTTTTGAGACAGAGTTTCACTCTTGTTGCCCAGGCTGGAGTACAATGGCGCAATCTTGGCTCACTGCAAACTCTGCCTCCTGGGTTCAAGCGATTCTCCTGCCTCGCCTTACAAGTAGCTGGGATTACAGGCACCTGCCATCACGCCCAGCTAATTTTTGTGTTTTTAGTAGAGGCGGGGTTTCATCATGTTGGCCAGGCTGGTCTCGAACTCCTGACCTCAAGTGATCTGTTCACCTTGGCCTCCCAAAGTGCTGGGATTACAGGTATGAGCCACCATGCCCAGCCCCAAAACTTTTTAAAAAATGAGTCTGGTATGATAGCATGTGCCTGTAATTCTAGCTACTTGGGAGACTTAGGTGGCAGGATCACTTGACCCTAGGAGTTCAATGCTGCAGTGAGCTATGATGACACCACTATCCTCCAGCCTGGTCAATAAAGAGCGAGACTCTGTCTCAAAAAAACAAAAACCCAAAAACCCAGATTGATCTGGAACATAGGTTGGAAGCCTGAAGCCTGACTTTAAAGAAAGGGGCGGTGGGTGGCTGACTTCTGATCTCTTGGGATTGGAGTACAGAAGGGAAGAGAAAAAACGTGGATCAGGAAAGGTCTTGTTTGAGCGCAACTGTTGTGAGCTGGTGTCAGATTTGTTTGATGTTTAACGCCGCCAGCTCTTTGATATTTTGGAGGGTTGGTGAGTCTTCTGAGGAACTCCTCCCCTCAGTCACTGGGTGTCTACTACCTTCAGTTTTGTTGATGAAAGCCAATACCTTTCCATTCTGTCTCGCCCATTAGTCCTTCCCCAGCCCTCTAGGAAGCCAGTGATAACCTTCAGCTTCTCTCTGTTGAGGTCTATGTGCACCTCAAAATAGCAAAACCATTCTGGGTGGGATTTTTTCTTTTCTTTTCTTTTCTTTTTTTTTTTTGTTTGTTTGTTTTTGAGACTGGGTCTCACTCTGTTGCCCAAGCTGGAGTACAGTGGTGTGATCACAGTTCACTACAGCCTGATCACAGTTCACTACAACCTACCAGGTTCAGGTGATCCTCCTATCTCAGTCTCCCAAGTAGCTGGGACTACAGGCACATACTACCACACTCAGCTAAGATACTTTTTTAAGAGATGGGGGGGGGGTCTCACTTGTTGCCCAGGCTGGTCTTGAACTCCTGGCCTTAAGTGATCCACCTGCCTTGATCTCCCAAAGTGCTGGGATTACAGGTGTGAGCCACTGCACCTGGCCAACCCCTCTGATCTTAAAGCTTAAGACTTACATTTGTTTTATCTGAATTCCTTCCTCAAGAAAGGACACCCAAGTCTCTCAAAAAGTACCAAAGATGGCCGGACACAGTGGCTCACGCCTGTAATCTCAGCACTTTGGGAGGCCGAGGCAGGCGAATCACGAGGTCAGGAGATTGAGACCATCCTGGCTAACATGGTGAAACCCCACCTCTACTGAAAAAAATACAAAAATATTAGCTGGGCGTGGTGCCGGGCATCTGTAGTCCCAGCTACTCAGGAGGCTGAGGCAGGAGAATAGCGTAATTCTGGGAGGTGGAGCTTACATTGAGCCAAGATCGCCCCACTGCACCTCAGAGCAAGACTCCATCTCAAAAAAAAAGTATCAAAGATTTGAAACTCACCAGATGATCGCATCCAGACAACAGAGTCCAGGCCCCTCATTCATCATGAATGCTTCCTTACCCACTCCTGAGTTCTTCTTTTCTCAGAGGTAGTTACATTTCTTCCCTGCTGTTTAAGCCCCTAATTTTAGTCCCTCAAGGAGATGGATTTGAGACTGATCTCCCCTCTCCTGGCCTGCAGTACCCAATTAAAGCTTTATTCCTTGGCAAGAATCATCGTCTTAATGGTTGGCTTTTGGTGCAGTAAGCAGCAGGACCCAGACCGAATCCCTGGTGTTTAGTAAGACACTGACCTAGCCCTCTTGCTTCTCAAAGTATGAGCCATGGCCCAACAGCACAATCATCATCTGAGAACTTGTTGGAAAGGTAAATTGTCAGGCCCCACCCCAGCCCTGCTGAATCAGAATTTGCATTTTATTTTATTTTATTTTATCTTATTTTATTTTATTTTTTGGATGGAGTCTCACTCTGTCACCCTGTCACTCTGCATGATCTCGGCTCACTGCAACCTCTGCCTCCCAGGTTCAAGTGATTCTCCTGCCTCAGTCAGCCCCCCAAGTAGCTGGGATTACATGCATGGGCCACTGTGCCCAGCTTTTTTTTTTTTTTTTTGAGATGGAGCCTCACACTGTCACCTGGGCTGGAGTGCAGTGGCATGATCTCGGCTCACTGCAAGCTCCACCTCCTGGGTTCACACCATTCTCCTGCCTCAGCCTCCTGAGTAGCTAGGACTACAGGTGCCCACCACCACGCCCAGCTAATTTTTTGTATTTTTAGTAGCGACATAGTTTCACGGTGTTAACCAGGATGGTCTGGATCTCCTGACCTCACGATCCGCCAGCCTCGGCCTCCCAAAGTGCTGGGATTACAGGCGTGCGCCCCTGTGCCCAGCCTTTTTTTTTTTTTTTGAGACAGAATCTCACACCGTCGCCCAGGCTGGAGTGCAATGTCTCAATCTTGGCTCACCGCAACTTCTGCCTTCCAGTTTCAAACAATTCTCCTGCCTCAGCCTCCTGAGTAGCTAGGAGTACAGGTGCCAGCCACTACGCCCAGCTAATTTTTGTTTTTTGTATTTTTAGTACAGATGGAGTTTTATCATGTTGGCCAGGCTGGTCTTGAACTCCTGACCTCAAGTGATCCGCCTGCCTTGGCCTCCCAGAGTGCTGGGATTACAGGTGTAAACCACCGCGCCCATCCAAAATCTGCATTTTAACAAGCTATGATGTGTATGCTCATTAAAGTGAGAGTGCTGGCCTAGCACATTTTCTAGAATGTGATTTTTTGGTGATTCCAGTGAAAGTGACATTTTTAATAGGAAAAGAAAAAGGAATCAAGGTTGTGGCCTGGCCTTATTCTCGCCATGTTCTCTTGCACTGGCCCTCAATTCAAGCCTTGAGTTAGAATCCCCATGGACTTTCCTCAAACAACATGAATCTAGGCCTCAAATCTGATTTGAGGGGTCACAGAAGGGGGTCTGTCATCTATGAATTTTGAAATGTGTCTCCAGGTTAAGCTCCTAGTTAAGATTCCCTGATCAGACAGTACACGGTACTTAGCTGCCTCATACCAAGTTTATTTTTTAAATTGCAAAATCTCTTGAGATATAATACTGGATAAGAAGTGATCCTTGGCTGGGCTTGGTGGCTCATGCCTGTAATCACAGTGCTTCCGGAGACCAAGGCTGGAGGACTGCTTGAGGCCAGGAGTTTGAGACCAGCCTGGGCAACATAGTGAGACCCCTGTCTCTACAAAACAAACAAACAAAAAAGCTGGGTATGGTGGCACACACTTGTAGTCCTAGCTACTCGGGAGGCTGGAGGCCCAGGAGTTTGAGGCTGCAGGGAGCTATGATCATGCCCCTGCCCTCCAGCCAGGGTGACAAAGCAAGACACTGCCTCATGAAAAAAAAAAAGAAAAAGGAAAAGGTGACCCTTGGCTGTGTTTCAGAAGCGCAGGGGAAAAGGGGTCATATTTGGAACCTGGATTCTTCTCCATGGCCTCCAAGCCTGGAGGAGTGTGGTCCCTCTGGAAGTGTCCAGTTGTGGCATTCCCCTGGTACTTGGAGGACCCAAGGAACTGCTCATTCCACCATCACACCCTGTCCTGCACACACCCCTGCTCAAACTCTGGCCACCAACCCAGGCACAGCTAACCGTCCAGGCTTGCTCAATTCCTCTGCCTCCTCAGACAAGAATGGCTGGAAAAAGTGACAGGGCAGGGTTTCTTGGAAAGCAATCTGGCCTGCATCAGCATTAATGATTAAAACGTGTCCTCATGTGGCAATTCCCCAACTGAGAGCCCATTCCTAAGCTATTTTAACTCATCAGTTCAGAAATTCTAGAGTCCCTATCTTTAGTTATTGAGGTCTGGACGCTTTTTTTTCCAGAGGCTCCAATCCAGACACAATTGAGTAGAGGGCTTCAGAAGCTACAGAAAATATCTACCTACTTACGGCTGGGCACAGTGGCTCATGCCTGTAATCCCAGCACTTTGGGAGGCCAAGGAGGGTGGATCTCAAAGTCAGGAGATCGAGACCATCCTGACTAACATGGTGAGACCCCCATCTCTACTAAAAATACAAAAAAATTAGCTGGGCATGGTGGCGGGCACCTGTAGTCCCAGCTACTCAGAAGGCTGAGGCAGGAGAATGGCCTGAACCCGGGAGGCAGAGCTTGCAGTGAGCCAAGATCTCCTGACCTCATGATCAGCCTGCCTTGGCCTCCCAAAGTGCTGGGATTACAGGCATGAGCCACCATGCCCGGACTCTTTTTTTTTTTTTTTTTTTTTGAGACAAAGTCTAGCTCTTGTCCCCCAGGCTGGAGTGCAATGGCACGATCTCAGTTCACTGCAACCTCCACCTCCCGGGTTAAAGCAATTCTCCTGCCTCAGCCTCCCGAGTAGCTGGGATTACAGGTGCCTGCCACCACACCTGGCTAATTTTTTTGTTTTTTTGTTTTTTTGGGTTTTTTGAGACGGAGTCTCACTCTGTCGCCCAGGCTGGAGTGCAGTGGCCAGATCTCAGCTCACTGCAAGCTCCACGTCCCGGGTTCCTGCCATTCTCCTGCCTCAGCCTCCCGAGTAGCTGGGACTACAGGCACCCGCCACCTCGCCCGGCTAGTTTTTGGTATTTGTTAGTAGAGACGGGGTTTCACCGTGTTAGCCAGGATGGTCTCAATCTCCTGACCTCGTGATCCGCCCGTCTCGGCCTCCCAAAATGCTGGGATTACAGGCTTGAGCCACCGCGCCCGGCCAATTTTTTTGTATTTTTAGTAGAGACAGGGTTTCACCATGTTGACCAGGCTGGTCTCGAACTCCTGACCTCAGGTGATCCACTCGCCTTGGCCTCCCAAAGTGATAGGATTACAGGCGTGAGCCACTGCACCCGGCCTATAGCTATTATCTATCTTTGTATCTATCGATCATCTATCTATCCACCTAACTATATAGCTATTATCCATCTATCTATATATCTATCATCCATCTATCATCTATTTATCCATCTATCTATATACCTATTATCTATCATCTATCTATCCATCTATCTACCTGTTATCTATTTGTCTATCTATATACCTATTATCTATCTATCTATCAATCATTATTATCAACTAGACATAGATAGTGGTAGAGATACCGAAATTACAAAGTAATACAGTCTTGATTTAGAAAGTCTGGAACATATTGAAAACTTTTACAATGTTGTTAAAGTTTAGTGGCCAGGACCATCTCAGAGTTGTCAGGGTAACATAGAAAAGGCCAAGAACAGACTGCCTCATGGAATCATGGGAAAGTTGACTGACTTTGTTTTGCTTCTTAGGGCCACAGGAGCAGGCTACGTGTCATCTCAGACCCTGTCCAAAGGACTGTACTTTCCCAGCGTCTACAGGGTCCTCCGCTGTCCTACATAAGTTGATTTTTCTTTTTCCTTCACCAAAAAACACACAATCGTAATAATGAAAAAGGGAGCTAGCATGACTAACTCCATCCTAGCCTCCCTGCTGTGATATCTTTTAGGTTCCTTGCTTTTGCTTATCTCTGCACATAGGCCAGGCTAACCATGGGAGGAATTCAGTTTATAGTTTAATTTTATTTTTTAAAACTTTTTACTTATTTATTTTCCTTTCTAGTTCCCCCCGCCCCCACCCCCCGGGAAAAAACACAAGTCACAGAAACATGTGTGATCTGTACTTTTTTCCTGTTTTTTTTTTTTTTTTTTTTTTTTGAGATGGAGTCTCCCTCTGTCACCCAGGCTGGAGTGTAGTGGCACAATTTCGACTCACTGCAACCTCTGCCTCCCAGGTTAAAGCAATTCTCCTGTGTTAGCCTCCTGAGTAGCTGGGATTACAGGTGTACACCACCAGACTTGGCTGATTTTTGTGTTTTTAGTAGAGACAGGGTTTCACCATGTTGCCCAGGCTGATCTCGAACTCCTGACCTCAGGTGATCTGCCTGCCTTGGCCTCCCAAAGTGCTGAGATTACAGACGTGAGCCACTGTGCCTGGCCAAGATTTTTTTTCTTTGTTTGTTTGTTTGTTTTTGTTTTTGTTTTGAGATGGAGTCTCTCTCTGTCGCCCAGACTGGAGTGCAGTGGTGCGAGCTCAGTTCACTGCAACCTCTGCCTCCCGAGTTCAAGCAATTCTCCTGCCTCAGTCTCCCGAGTAGCTGGGATTACAGGTGGCCACTACCACACCTCGCTAATATTTTTATTTTTAGTAGAGACGGGGTTTCACCATGTTGCCCAGGCTGGTCTCAAACTCCTGACCTCAGGTGATCCGCCCCTCCTTGGCAAGATGGCTTTTTAGGACACTAGCCTGCCATCTTGTCAGTTTGCTGGCTCTCCCAAATAAAGTCATCTTCCTCGCCCCACAGCTTGTTTCTTGACTTATTGGCTGCTGTGCAGCGAGCAGTACAAGCTTTGGACTCGGTAACACAATTGACTAATTTCACTTTGAAGAACAACTCACCAAAGTGAAAGATTCACCAAGCTTAGGCCAGGTGCGGTGGCTCATGCCTGTAATCCCAGCACTTTGGGAGGCTGAGGCGGGCAGATCACAAGGTCAGGAGATCGAGACCATCCTGGCCAACATGGTGAAACCCCGTTTCTACTAAAAAATACAAAAAATTAGCTGGGCGTGGTGGCTGGCGCCTGTAGTCCCAGCTACTCGGGAGGCTGAGGCAGGAGAATGGCATGAACCCGGGAGACGGAGCTTGCAGTGAGCCGAGATCGAGCCACTGTACTCCAGCCTGGGCGACAGAGTGAGACTCAGTCTCAAAAAACAAAAAACAAACAAACAAACAAAAAAAACAGTTCAAATGTGGCCTTTGAAAGGTGTATTGGGTCTGTCAGTATATAGTATATAAAATGTATGAAAGAGTAGGCTGTTCAAGAGTTAAGTTTGTAAAGTTGAGTACTGTCTGCATATACATGGCACGCCCTTTACCTGTATCACAGTATATTCAAAATTCTTCTCTTTTTTTTTTTCTTCTAGACAGGGTCTCGCTCTGTCACCTAGGCTGGACTGCAGTGGCATGATCACAGCTCACTGCAGCCTTGACCTCCTCAAGCGAACCTCCCACCTCAGCCTCCTGGGTAGCTGGGACTACAGGTATGAGCCATAACACTCACCTAATTATTTTTATTTTTATTTTTAGAGACGGGGTCCCACAATGTTGCCCAGCTGGTCTGGAACTCCTGGGTACAAGCGATCCACCCACCTTGGCCTCCAAAAATGCTGAGATTACAGGTGTGAACCACTGCACCTGGCCTCCAATCTCCTCAAAATTCAGAACCTTACCTTTCTATCACTGTAACACTTTCTCCCTCATAGGATGTATGGTAATTATCAAGAAAGGCAGTAAGGGTGAAGATTTCTAGCATTTCTCTTGAAGTCCCATTTGGTGCTTGCATCTTATTTTGGGGTACACTTGACATCTTGACATATGGAGTACTTGTCAGGTAGGCTTACAACAGTCTTAGAGTGATCATGTGGGTAATCTTGATGACAGATATGATCATTCAATTCTAACCAAAATGTAGCATCCAAACATAAAAATAAGACAGCTGCTTACATTGGATAAATCCCGCATGAAAGGGAAGATAAAGGTGCCCAC
This sequence comes from Trachypithecus francoisi, assembly GCF_009764315.1. Classification (NCBI taxonomy): domain Eukaryota; kingdom Metazoa; phylum Chordata; class Mammalia; order Primates; family Cercopithecidae; genus Trachypithecus; species Trachypithecus francoisi. The sequence goes on along the minus strand of NW_022681469.1, from coordinate 126,686,327 downwards.
TTCTGATAATCTGTCCCAAATCAAGGCAGTAAAATTCCTGCAGAGAAAAAGAACAAAGAGTGTCTGCCAGCTGCTGGCCTGTGTTAGAGAGGGCTCTTTCTAGGGGCACCAGAGGGAATGGAGTGCATTTCATACTGTAAGCCTTTTAAAGCCCAAATCTGTTTGAGGCTTTACCTGAAATCTATTTGATGATATACTTTTAAGTCCACTCAACTGCATTAATTAGGACTTTTGTTGCAAGTGACAGAAACCCAATTCAAACTAGCTTAAGTCTAGAGGCAGATTTATGGACTGTCTCTTGGAACTCATGAACAAGAGAGTTCTATCTCTCAGAACTCATTGGCCTTAAGAACTATATGGAGTCAGAGACTCAAACACCACTCTCCTCTCTTGTTATCTCTGTGTCTCTTTGAGATTTATCATTTTTTCTCAGCAATTCCCCCAATCCTTAGTTCACATAATCTGAAGCATGGTTACAGGGAGCTCCTAAATTTTATATTTTGCAACCAAAGAGAGCTTGGTTCAACTCTCTTTCAGTCTCTGTTCCAAAAATCTGTGAAAGGACATTTATTGGATCGGCTTGGGGCAGGTGCCTTCCCTTGAATCAATCAGGACAAGTTCATATGATAATCTGGCAACCTAGAAAAAGGAAGTAAGGAGCAGAGGCAGCTCCTAGAAGACAAGTAGTGCCAGACCAACATTCCCACAGATGTTCTCTGAACCAACAACCCTGACATTCTGATGTTTTCTTTTGCATTCATTAATATTTGTGTGAGTCTGGAGACATATACTATGTTCATGGATTGGAACACTCAATATTGTAAAGATCAGTTCTTCTTAAATTGATTTGTAGATTACATGTAATCCTTATCAAAGTCTCAATATATTTCTTTCTTCTTCTCCTTTTTTTTTTTTTTTTAGCGAACCACCACCATCAGGATGAATCTCAACACATTTCTTAATAAATATTGACAAGCTGATTCTTTTTTTTTTTTTTTAAATTTTTTAGACAGGGTCTTGCTCTGTTGTCTAAGTTGGAGTATAGTGGTGCAATAATAGCCCACTGCAACCTCAAACTCCTGGGTTCAAGCGATACTGCCTCAGACTCTCAAAGTGCTAGGATTACTTTGAGAGTCTGAAAGTAATGTGGGCCACCACGCCTGGCTAATTCTAAATTTATATGAAAATGCAAAGGGCCAAGAATAGCCAAAATACTGGCTTGTTCTGAAAGCTCTGGTCTATGAGATGATTTACTTCTTACTGACTTCAAGATGTGATAAAAGGCTGGGCACAGTGGCTCATGCCTGTAATCCCAACACTGGGAGGCCAAGGTGAGAGGATCACTTGAGGTCAGGAGTTGGAGACTGGTCTAGGCAACATGGCAAGAGCTTGTCTCTGTAGAAAAAGTTAAAAAAAAAAAAATTAGCTGGGCATGACACACACCTGTAGTCCCATCTATCCAGGAGGCTGAGGCAGGAGGATTATTTGAACCCAGGAGTTCAAGGCTATAGTGCCCTACAATTACACCACTGCATTCCAGTGTGGGCAACATAGTGAGACCCGTCTCTCAAAAAATAAAAAAATAAAAAAAAGAAAGAACAAAAACCTAGCAGAATATGCTGCCCATAGCTAGTCTTCACTCAGTGATGTCCATCTGGCCACACAGTAGCTCTCAGAAAAAAAACATTAATTAGTTCACCGATAGAGCAAGGAAACTCACTCATTAGCTTTAGGTCTGTTTTAGGGGAAATGGCATAATTGTCTAAAATATGATCGAGTGACTCAAGAAGCATTCATTGAGAATGTATTCTGTTTATATTCCACCCTACTCCTTCTACCAGTCTTCAGCATCCTGGTTTTCCAGCATTCTTGTACACTATGTCTTTTGTTTTGTTTTGTTTTTTGAGACAGAGTCTCACTCTTTCACTCAGGCTGGAATGCAGTGGCGCCATCACAGCTCAAGGCTCACTACAACCTCCACTTCCTGGATTCAAGTGATTCTCATGTTTCAGCCTCCTGAGTAGCTGGGATTACAAGCACATGCCAACATGCCCATCTAATTTTTGTATTTGAATTAGAGACAGGGTTTCACCACAGTGTCTAGGCTGGTCTTAAACTCCTGACATCAAGTGATCCGCCCGCCACAGCCTCCCAAAGTCCTGGGATTATAGGTGTGAGCCACTGCACCCAGCCTGCTGCACCATCTTTAAATATGGAAATACTGGTATTTTTGTTGGTGTAACACTATTGTTTTGGCCTAAATCTGCAATATGAATTATTTTGTGCTGAGACTGTTCATGGAGTTTTTTGATTCTCTAAAATTCCAAATTGAACAAAGATACACTTAATTTAAAAATAATTTTTCTGGCCGGGCACGGTGGCTCACACCTGTAATCCCAGTGCTTTGGGAGGCCACGGCGGGCGGATCATGAGGTCATGAGACCAAGACCATCCTGGCTAACACGGTGAAACCCCGTCCCTACTAAAAAAAAAAAAAAAATACAGAAAATTAGCCAGGCGCGGGCGGGCACCTATAGTCCCAGCTACTGGGGAGGCTGAGGCAGGAGAATAGCACGAACCCAGACGACAGAGCTTGCAGTGAGCCGAGATGCACAACTGCACTACAGCCTGGGTGACAGAGTGAGACTCTGTCTCAAAAAAATAATAATAATAATAATAATTTTTCCAGGCTGGGTGCAGTGGCTCATGCCTGTAATCCCAGCACTTTGGGAAACTGAGGCAGGTGAATCACATGAGGTCTGAGGTTCAAGACCAGCCTGGCCAACATGGCAAAACCCTGTCTTTATGAAAAATACAAAAATTAGCTGGGCGTGGTGGCACAAATATTATTTGAGACTCTGTTTCAAATAATAATAATAATTTTTCCATATTTCACACTTTTTTTTTTTTTTTTTTTTTTTAGACGGAGTCTCTCAGTCGCCCAGGCTGGAGTGCAGTGGCCGGATCTCAGCTCACTGCAAGCTCCGCCTCCCGGGTTTACGCCATTCTCCTGCCTCAGCCTCCCGAGTAGCTGGGACTACAGGCGCCCGCCAACTCGCCCGGCTAGTTTTTTCTATTTTTTAGTAGAGACGGGGTTTCGCCGTGTTAGCCAGGATGGTCTCGATCTCCTGACCTCGCGATCCACCCGTCTCGGCCTCCCAAAGTGCTGGGATTACAGGCTTGAGCCACCGCGCCCGGCCCACACTTTTTTTTTTGAAGACCGAGTCTCACTCTGTTGCTCAGGCTGGAGTGTAGTGGCTTGATTTCGGCTTACTGCAACCTCCACCTCCCAGGTTCAAGTGATTCTCCTGCCTCAGCCTCCCAAGTAGCTGGGATTACAGGCGTGCACCACCACGCCCAGCTAATTTTATATATTTAGTAGAGATAGGGCTTCACCATATTAACCAGGCTAATCTCAAACTCCCAACCTCTGGTGATCCACCTGTCGCGGCCTCCCAAAGTGCCAGGATTACAGGTGTGAGCGACCGTGCCTGGCCCATATTTCACACTTCTTTCCTTTTTTTTTTTTTTGAGATGGAGTCTTACTCTGTGCCAGGCTGGAGTACACTGGCGCAATCTCGGCTCACTGCAACCTCCACCTCCTGGGTTCAAGTGATTCCCCTGCTTCACCCTCCCTAGTAGCTGAGACTACAGGCGCGTGCTACCACACCCAGCTAATTTTTTTTTGTATTTTGTTAGAGACAGGGTTTCACCATGTTGGCCAGGATGGTCTCAATCTCCTCTCCTGACCTCGTGATCCCCCCGCCTCAGCCTCCCAAAGTGCTGGGATTATGGACGTGAGCCACTGTGCCTGGCCACTGATGCAATAATAATATTCTTTTTTGTTGTTGTTGTTTTGAGACAGAGTCTCGCTCTTATTGTCCAGGCTGGAGTGCAATGGCACAATCTCAGCTCACTGCAAACTCTGCCTCCCAGGTTCAAGCAACTCTGCCTCAGCCTACAGAGTAACTGGGATCACAGGCACGCGCCACCACACCTGGCCAATTTTTGTACTTTTAGTAGAGACACGGTTTCGTCATGTTGGCCAGGCTAGTCTTGAACTCCTGGCCTCAGCTGATCCACCCGCCTGGCCTCCCAAAGTGCTGGGATTACAGGCATGAGCCACCACGCACAACCAATAATAATATTCTTATCTCTGGTTCAAAGACTTTTTGAAGAAGCAGATAATGAGCATGACAGAATTGGAACTGATTTGGGGAATCGATTAAAATCTCCATCTAGGACGGGTGTGATGGCTCACACCTGTAATCCCAGCACGTTGGGAGGCCAAGGCAGGCAGATCACTTGAGGTCAAGAGTTCGAGACCAGCCCAGCCAACATGGTGAAACCCCATCCGTACTAAAAATACAAAAATTTGTCAGGCATATTGGTGTGCACCTGTAATCCCAGCTACTGGGGAGGCTGAGCCATGAGACTCACTTGAACCGGGGAGGTGGAAGTTACGGTGAACCAAGATCTCGCCACTGCACTCCAGCCTGGGTGACAGAGGGGAGACTCCGTCTCAAAAAAAAAAACCAAAAAAAAAAAACAAAAAAAAAAAAAAAAAAACCCATCCATACATTATGAAACTGAAAGATCAAAAGAAAGCAGAACGATTTTATTTGGAGCAAAACACACTGCTCGCTGTCAATAGAAAGCTTGCAGTCCTAGGTTCAGCACAGTGGCTCACGCCTGTAATCCTAGCACTTTGGGGGACCGAGGCAGGCAGATCACGAGGACAGGAGATCCAGACCATCCTGGCTAACACAGTGAAACCCTGTCTCTACTAAAAATACAAAAAATTAGCCGGGCGTGGTGGCGGGCGCCTGTAGTCCCAGCTACTCCAGAGGCTGAGGCAGGAGAATGGCGTGAAGGCCGGGAGGCAGAGCTTGCAGTGAGCAGAGATCGCACCACTGCACTCCAGCCTGGGTGACAGAGGGGAGACTCCGTCTCAAAAAACAACAACAACAACAACAACAACAAAAAACAGTGCAGTCCTAACGTTTCCCCTGAGAATTCTGTCAGGTAATCTAAAAGTTATCAAAATGAAATGGGATTATTTAAAGATGAAGGACTTAAAGAGAAATATTTGGCCAGGTGTGGTGGCTCATACTTGTAATTCCAGCACCTTGGGAGGCCAAGGCGGGTGGATCACCTGAGGTCAGGAGTTCGAGACTAGCCTGGCCAATATGGTGGAACCCATCTCTACTAAAAATACAAAAATTAGCCGGGCATGGTGGTGGGTGCCTGTAATCTCAGCTACTCAGGAGGTTGAAACAGGAGAATTGCTTGAACCAGGAGGAGGAGGTTGCAGTGAGCCATGATTGTGCCATGGCACTCCAGCCTGGGGGACGAAAGTGAAACTCTGTCTCAAAATATACATATATATTTTATATATATTTAAATATATATATATTTAAAGTTATTTCTTCCATCTTCCCCAAACAAGTGTCAGAAAAAGGTTTTTTTTTTTTTTTTTTTTTTTTTTTTTTTTTTTTGAGACGGAGTCTTGCTCTGCCACCCAGGCTGGAGTGCAGTGGCCGGATCTCAGCTCACTGCAAGCTCCGCCTCCCGGGTTTATGCATTCTCCTGCCTCAGCCTCCCGAGTAGCTGGGACTACAGGCGCCCGCCTCGTCGCCCGGCTAGTTTTTTGTATTTTTAAGTAGAGACAGGGTTTCACCGTATTAGCCAGGATGGTCTCGATCTCCTGACCTCGTGATCCGCCCGTCTCGGCCTCCCAAAGTGCTGGGATTACAGGCTTGAGCCACCGCACCCGGCCAGAAAAAGGTTTTTTTTTTTTCCAGCAATCAGAAATATTTACACAAAAGTTCTCTCACAACTCCAGATGCTTTTTATATTTAAAGGTTGCTTTTTTTTTTTGAGATGGAGTCTGGCTCTGTCGCCCATGCTGGAGTGCAGTGGCGCGATCTCCGTTCATTGCAAGCTCTGCCGCCTCCCGGGTTGACGCCATTCTCCAGCCCCAGCCGCCCGAGTAGCGGAGACTACAGGCGCCTGCCACCACGCTCGGCTAATTTTTTTGTATTTTTAGTAGAGATGGGGTTTCACCTTGTTAGCCAGGATAGTCTTGATCTCCTGACCTCGTGATCCACCCGCCTTGGCCTCCCAAAGTGCTGGGATGACAGGCGTGAGCTACCTCGCCCAGCCCTAAGCCTTCTTTTAAAGGATCACAACTGATTGAGTCAGGCCTCAACCAAAATAATCTCCCTTTTTATTAACTTAAAGGCAACTGGTTAAAGATGACTTTCAGGTGCAAAATCCCTTTAGTGTTTGATCAAATCACAGGGAGGAGCTGTGTGGATGCTACAGAATGTCTACTGCCTTTCCATCCTCTGAGACAATATTGCTTGTAGCCCTAACTGGGGTTGTACTAGAGAGAGAATTCTAGGGTCTGTGTTTCAGCCTAGTCAAGTTGCCATATCCCACCAATGTGAGTGCCAGTGTGGTGGTATGACGCCCAGATATATATATATTTTTGTTTGTTTGTTTGTTTTTAAGATGAAGTTTCACTCCTGTTGCCCAGGCTAGAATGCAATGATTCAATCTTGGCTCACCACAATCTTAGCCTCCCAGGCTCAAACAATTCTCTCTCAGCCTCCCAAGTAGCTGGGATTACAGGCATGCACCACCATGCCCGGCTAATTTTATATTTTTAGTAGAGACGGGGTTTCTCCATGTTGGCCAGGCTGGTCTTGAACTCCTGACTTCAGGTAATCCACCTGCCTCGGCCTCTCAAACTGCTGGGATTACAGGCATCAGCCACCACACTTGACTGATGCCCAGATTTATGTCCATTACTCTCACCAACTTCTCACCCCCAGCTTCCAACATGGGTCTCTTGCAGTCCATCTCCCTCCCCTCTGTCTGGCACAGCACAACTTATCCTTGGAGCCCAACTCGAATCCAGCATGAACACACAACCACAACCTTCTCTGGCTGTTTAAGGCCCAGCAGATCTCCCCTCTGTTGATTCTGTTCTATCTCACACCCAGAACTCCAAGACTTTCCAGAGGAAGATGGAGATTTGTTCTTTCAAAATCGGGGCCAGACGCGGTGGCTCACACCTGTAATCTCAGCACTTTGGGAGGCCAAGGCAGGTGGATCATGAGGTCAGGAGTTGGAGACCAGCCTGGCCCACATGGTGAAACCCTATCTCCACTAAAAATCTGAAAATTAGCCAGAAATCACTTGAACCCGGGGGGGCAGAGGTTGCAGTGAGCTGAGATCGTGCCACTGCACTCCATCCTGGGCAACAGAGTGAGATTCCGTCTCTAAAAAGAAAAAAAAAATGGAGCCGAGCACAGTGGCTCACACCAGTAATCCCAACGCTTTGGGAGGCCAAGGTGGGTGGATCACTTGAGGTCAGGAGTTTGAGACCAGCCTGCCCAACATGGTAAAACCTCCTCTCCACTAAAAATACAAAAAAAATTAGCCAGGCATTGTGGCACCTGCCTCTAGTCTCAGCAACTCAGGAGGCCGAGGCATAAGAATTACTTGACCCTGGGAGATGGAGGCTGCAGTGAGCCGAGATTGAGCCATGGCACTTCAGCCTGGGCAGTAGAGGGACTCTGTCTCAAACAAACAAGCCAAAAAAATTAAAAATGGGGTTCAGGCCAGGTGTGGTGGTTCATACCTGTAATTCCAGCACTTTGGGATAATGAGGCAGGAGGATCACTTGAGCCCAGGAGTTCAAGAACAGACTGGTCAGCATAGCAAGACCCTGTCTCTGCAAAAAATGAAAATTAGCAAGCATGGTGGTGTGCACCTATAGTCCCAGCTACCCAGGAGGCCGAGGCGGGAGGATCACTTGAGCCTGGGAGATTGAGGCTGCAGTGAGATATGGTTGCACCAATGCACTCCTGCTTGGGTGACACAGCAAGACCCTGTCTCAAAAAAAGAATGGGGTTCACTGCTGCTCACAAATGTTTCACTAAATCAGTGGTTTGTTGCTTAACTACTTTGGTGGTGACTTTGTTTATTTGCACCAAGGGCTATGACATTCCCTTGTTGCCTATGGCCTACATTGCTACATTCAGCATTTGAAAGGGGGCACTGGAACTGTATAAGCCTTGTATGATCCTGTATCTGTATTATTCTTATTGTGTGCATGTAAATGCTTTACCAGAATGTAAACGAGGCCTAGAACTAGAACTTGCTGTGTTGTTCATTGCTGTGTTTCCAGTGCCTCCAGTAGGGCCTGTTGCATAGTGGGCACTCAAGAAATAAGTGTTGGGCTGGGTGCAGTGGCTCACCCCTGTAATTCTGTAGCAGGATGAGCCGCAGACAAAACTCCTCAGACACCAGATTAAAGAAGGAAGAGGTTTTTTTATTCGACCGGGAGCGTTGGCAGACTCGCGTCTTAAGAACCAAGCTCACCGAGAAAGAAATACTTGGCCTTTTTAAAGGCTTACAACTTTAAGGGGTCCACGTGAAAGGGTTGTGATAAATCAAGCAAGCGTGGGAAACGTGACTGGGGGGCTACATGCATCAGCTAACAGAACAGAAAGTTTTACAATGCTTTTTTCATACAGTGTCTGGAATTTACAGATAACACAAGTAGTTTAGGCCAGTGGTTAATGTTATTATTATTACTTTGTTTAACTCCTAGGGCCGGGTGGTGGTGCCAAGGTTGTCTGGCTATTTATCTTACTTTTATTTCTCTCTTTCCCTTCTTCTGTCTTGTTAACTAGGCAAGGTAGCGGGGAGGAGAGCAGCAGGAGTAGTAGTGGTCTCCTTCCTTAATTCCAGCACTTTGGGAAGCGAAGGCGAGTGGATCACCTGAGGCCAGGAATTCAAGACCAGCCTGGCCAACCTGGTGAAACCCCGTCTCTACTAACAATACAAAAATTATCCACGCATGGTGGCGAGTGCCTACAGTCCCAGCTACTTGGAAGACTGAGGCAGGAGGATCACTTGAACCCAGGAGGAGGTTGCAGGGAGCCAAGATCGTGCCACTGCACTCCAGCCTGGGTGACAGAGAGAGACCCAGTCTCAAAAAAAATTAAAAAAAAAAAAAAGAAAGAAATAAGGGGTGGGCCGGGTACGGTGACTCAAGCCCGTAATTCCAGCACTTTGGGAGGCCAAGGCGGGCGGATCACAAGGTCAGTGATCACAAGGGCGGTCCTGGCTAACATGGTGAAACCCCGTCTCTACTAAAAGTACAAAAAAAAAAAAAAATTAGCTGGGTGTGTTGGCGGGCGCCTGTAGTTCCAGCTACTTGGGAGGCTGAGGCAGGAGAATGGTGTGAACCTGGGAGGCGGAGCTTGCGGTGAGCCGAGATGGTACCACTGCACTCCAGCCTGGGTGACAGAGCGAGACTCCGTCTCAAAAAAAAAAAAAAAACGCCAGGCGCGGTGGCTCAAGTCTGTAATCCCAGCACTTTGGGAGGCCGAGACGGGGGGATCACGAGGTCAGGAGATCGAAACCATCCTGGCCTACACGGTGAAACCCCGTCTCTACTAAAAAAATACAAAAAACTAGCCCGGCGAGGTGGCGGGCGCCTGTAGTCCCAGCTACTCGGGAGGCTGAGGCAGGAGAATGGCGTCAACCCGGGAGGCAGAGCTTGCAGTGAGCTGAGATCCGGTCACTGCACTCCAGCCTGGGCGACAGAACGAGACTCCGTCTCAAAAAAAAAAGAAAGAAAGAAATAAGGGGTGACTGAATGATAATATTCATCAACATTTGTATGCAAGCACCTGTGGACAATGTGTAAATCTCTATGTGTCTAGGTGCATTATTTTGTGTGTATCCGTGTGTGTGTGTGTGGTGTGTGTGTGTGTGTGTGATGGGGGAAGGCAAAATTATTCAGGTAGATCCAAAACAGCCATCAGGGACTGCTTAATAACTGTTTTTCTTTTTGAGACAGAGAGTCTTGCTCTGTTGCCCAGGTTGGAGTGCAGTGGCACAATCATACCTCACTGTAGCCTTGACCTTCTGGGCCCAAGTGATCTTCTGGCCTTAGCCTCCTGAGAACTGGGACTACAGGCACGCACAACCACACCTGGATAATTTGAAAATTTTTTGTAGAGATGGGGTCTCCTTGTGTTTCCCAGGCTGGTCTCAAACCCCTGGGCTCAAGCTATCCTCCTGCCTCGCCTTCCCAAAGCACTGGGATTATAGGTGTGAGCTACCACACCTGGCTGCATTAATAACTTGAAACCATCAATATAGAATGTGTTCAGAAAACATGTGACAAGGCCAGGTGCCATGGCTCACGCCTGTAATCTCAGCACTTTAGGAGGTCGAGGCCAGAGGCTAACTTGAATGCAGGAGTTTGAGATCAGCCTGGGCAACACAGTGAGACCCCATCTCTACAAAATATAAATAATGTTATCCAGGTGTAGTGGCACATGCCTATAGTCTCAACTACTTGGGAGGCTGAGCAGGAAAATTGCTTGAGGCTGGGAGGTCAGGGCTGCAGTAAGCTGTGATTGTGCCACTGTACTCCAGCCTGGGCAACAGAGTGAGATCCTGTCAAGAAAGGAAAAAGAAGGAAGGAAGGAAGGAAGGAAGGAAGGAAGGAAGGAAGGAAGGGAAGAAGGGAGGGAGGGAGGGGAAGAGGGGAGGGGAGGAAAAGGTAGGGGAGGAATAAGAAGGAAAGAGAGGAAAAGGAAGGAAGGAAGGAGGGAGGGAGGGAGGGAAGGAAAGAAAGAGAGACAACCATGAGAAATTAACATTTGTGCAGAGTGGAAGGGGGAGTGTGGATGCCTCTGTTGAGGGCTGAATGGTGCACCCCTCTGAGGATATGTTCTAACTCCCACAACCTATGAATGTGACCTTATTTGAAAATAGTCTTTGCAGATTCAACTCAGTTCAGGATCTTGCAAAGAGACGATCCTGGATTAATCGGGTGTCCCCAAGATCCTGCCGGGCGCGGTGGCTCAAGCCTGTAATCCCAGCACTTTGGGAGGCCGAGACGGGCGGACCACGAGGTCAGGAGATCGAGACCATCCTGGCTAACACGGTGAAACCCCGTCTCTACTAAAAAAAAAATACAAAAAACTAGCCGGGCGAGGTAGCGGGCGCCTGTAGTCCCAGCTACTTGGGAGGCTGAGGCAGGAGAATGGGGTAAACCCGGGAGGCGGAGCTTGCAGTGAGCTGAGATCCGGCCACTGCACTCCAGCCTGGGCGACAGAGCGAGACTCCGTCTCAAAAAAAAAAAAAAAAGGGGACGTGACCTCTTATGTAAAGAGGAAGAGGGAACATGACCAAGGTGGCAGAGGTTGGAGGATGCAGGCTGGGAAGCCAGTGAGTGCCAATGGCCACCAGAAGCTGGAAGAGGTAAGGAAGGCTCCTCCCCTAGAGCCCTGGGAAGAGGTGGCCTGAGGACAACTTGATTTCACACTTTTTTTTTTTTTTTTTTGAGATTGAGTTTTGCTCCTGTCCCGCAGGCTGGAGTGCAGTGGCTCAATCTCGGCTCACCACACCCTCCACCTCCCAGGTTCTAGCGATTCTCCTGCTTTAGCCTCCTGAGTAGCTGGGAATTCAGGCGTGCATCACCACGACTGGCTAATTTTTGTATTTTTAGTAGAGATGGGGTTTCATCATGTTGGCCAGGCTGGTCTTAAACTCATGACCTCAGGTGATCCACCCGCCTCAGCCTCCCAAAGTGCTAGGATTACAGGTGCGAGTCACCGCCCTGGCCTTTTTTCCTTTTTTTTATTTTGAGATGGAGTTTCACTCTTGTTGCCCAGGCTGGAGTGCAATGGTATGATCTTGTCTCACCACAACCTCCGCCTCCCGGGTTCAAGCGATTCTCCTGCCTCAGCCTCCCAAGTAGCTGGGATTACAGGCATGTGCCACCATACCCAGCTAATTTTGTATTTTTAGTAGGGACAAATTTCTCCATGTTGGTTAGGCTGGTCTTGAACTTCCGACCTCAGGTGATCCGATCTCCTCGGCCTCCCAAAGTGCTGAGATAACGGGCATGAGCCACCGCTCCTGGCAACTTCACACTTGTGACCTCCAGAGCTGTGGGAGAAGAAGTTCCTGTTGTGCCAAGTCATCCAGTTCGTGGTCATCTGGAGGGAAACAGACACCTCCAGGAGCTCACGGCCAATCCGCCCTGGACTGTGTGTATCCTGTGGGCATCACGCAAACCGCTCCCACTCCCATTCCACCTTGACCGCCAGCCTGGGGTTGTGGCCAACAGCACGGCAAATATTTGCTGGGAGCAGAGCAAACAGGCCGGGGACCAGTGAAGGGGCCTGGCTAGTGGGGCCAGGCCAGGCCCAGGTGTCTGGAACCTTGCAGATTTGCTGCACCCTGGAAATATCCTGGAGATAATATTTACTCTAATGTAATTTACTCGCAAATGCTGTACTTCTGCCTTTGGGGCTTTCTCCCCTCTACCTCCCAACCAGGGATCACTAGAGGCCACTGGGGAGTGAAGAGGGAAAGAGCCTTCCTTTTGCCTCCTGCAAACTGGCCTCTCTCCAGGGCATGATCCCAGCAAAGAGCCAGCCCCATTGGGGCAGCCCAGAAGTGCCTGGTGGGCACTGAAGGGGAGTGGGGTGCCCGCTACCCACCCCTCGGTGAGCTGCATGAAGGCTCCCGGCGAGGCATCCCAAATGCCTTCCCTTCTCTCTGCACAGATTCCTGTCCTAGTTGCTTTTCCTTCTCTGCCCATCCTGGCTCTGCTACCTCCAGCACCTCCCAGCCTGGGCACTGGCCAGCTGCACTTTCCTTGAATGATTAACAAGTACAACAGGACCAGGCTGGCATAATCGTCAGATGGGACACAGGCTATTTCCATAGTCACGAAGTATTGCCCAACAGATTACTTATTAATCACAAAAGAAAACTAACTTTGCAGGAGAGAAAACTGGTGAATTTTTCCTTAACCAAATGATCAATATGTCCCACTATTGGAACAAACAGACCTCACAGGCTCCTGATATGACTGATGCCCTGAGAAAGTTACAACACACTTCTGGGACACATAACTTGTGTACTTCCAGAATGAAAGCCAGAGTGAGGAAATGTTCCAGATTAAAGGAAACTAAAGTGGCACGACAGCTAACTGCAACACATTTTGCTATAAAGGACATAAATTGAAACAATCAGGGAAATTGGACTACGGACTGTATAATAGATAACAGCATCCGTGTCATGGCAATGTTAAATTTCATTCATTTGATCATTGTATAAGGGAATGTTCTGGTCGGGTGTGGTGGCTCACGCCTGTAATCCCAGCACTTTGGGAGTCCAAGGAGGGCGTATCATGAGGACAGGAGATCGAGACCATCCTGGCTAACACAGTGAAACCCCGTCTCTAGTAAAAATACAAAAAATTAGCCAGGCATGGTGGTGGGCACCTGTAGTCCCAGCTACTCTGGAGGCTGAGGAAGGAGAATGGCGTGAACCCAGGAGGTGGAGGTTGTAGTGAGCCAAGACGGCGCCACTGCACTCCAGCCTGGGCAACGGAGTAAAACTCAGTCTCAAAAAAAAAAAAAAAAAAAAAAAGGAGAATGTTCTTTTTGTTTTGTTTTGTTTTGAGACAGTCTTGTTCTGTCCCTTAGGCTGGAGTGCAGTGGCTCGATCTCAGCTCCCTGCAACCTCCGCCTCTCCGGTTCAAGCTATTCTCCTGTCTCAGCCTCACGAGTAGCTGGGATTACAGGCGCCCACAATCATACTCAGCCAATTTTTGTATTTTTGGTAGAGATGGGGTTTCACCATGTTGACAAGGCTGGTTTCGAACTCCTGACCTCAGGTAATCCTACTGCCTCGGCCTCCCAAAGTGCTGGGGTTACAGGCATGAGCTACCATGCCTGGCCAAGAATGTTCTCATTTTTAGGAGACACTAATAAAGTATTTAGGAGTAAAGGGACAGAAGACGGTGTCTGTAATTTCAAATGATTCAATAACATTAGCAATAATAACCTATCTATATGTAGAGAGAGATTAAGCAAATGAGGAAATTTTAATTGGTGAATCAGCAGTTGGACACTTGGTGAATTCTATGGATACTGGAGTTCATGGTATTCTCACAGTTTTTTTCTATGTTTAAATTGTTTTCAAAATAAAGTTTTAAATAAAAACAAGCCTGGGTACCATGGCTCATGCCTGTAATCTCAGCAGTTTGAGAGGCAAAGGCAGGAGGATCCCTTGAACTCAGGAGTTTGAGACCAGCCTGGGCAACACAGTGAAACCCGGTCTCTATAAAAAAAAATTTCCCATGTCCCGCGGGGCCCGAAGCGTTTACTTTGAAAAAATTAGAGTGTTCAAAGCAGGCCCGAAAAAAAAAAAAAAAAATTCCCAAGCAGCTGGGATTTATAGACACACGCCACCATGCCTGGCTAATTTTTGTATTTTTGGTAGAGACAGGGTTTCACTATGTTGGCCAGGCTGGTCTCAAACTCCTGACCTCAGGTGATCCACCTGCCTCAGGCTCCCAAAGTGTTGGAATTACAGGAGTGAGCCACTGCAACCGGTCTAAAAAAAATTTTTTTTAAAAGCCAGGTGTGGGCAGGGCGCAGTGACTCACGCCTATAATCCCAGCACTTTGGGAGGCTGAGGCGGGCAGATCACGAGGTCAGGATATCGAGACTATCCTGGTTAACACAGTGAAACCCTGTCTCTACTAAAAAGAATACAAAAAATTAGCCGGTGGTGGTGGCGGGTGCCTGTAATCCCAGCTACTCGGAAGGCTGAGACAGGAGAACGGCATGAACTCAGGAGGCGTAGGTTGCAGTGAGCTGAGATTGCACCACTGCACTCCAGCCTGGGCGAAGAGTGAGACTCTGTCTCAAAAAATAAATAAATAAATAAAAAATAAAAAAGTAAATAAAAAGCCAGGTGTGGTGGCATGTGCCTGTAGTCCCAGCTACTCCAGAGGCTAAGGTGGGAGGATTGCTTGAGCCCAGGAGGTGGAGGCTGCACTGAACCAAGATTGCACCACCACACTCCAGCCTGGGCAACAGAGTAAGACCCTGCCTCAAAGAAAAAAAAAAAGTAAAAAACCAGGCTGGGCACCGTGGCTTATGCCTATAATCCCAGCACTATGGGAGGCTGAGGCAAGTGGATCACCTGAGGTCAGGGTTTCCAGACCAGCCTGGCCAACATGGTGAAACCTCGTCTCTACTAAAAGTACAAAAAATAGCCGGGCATGGTGGGGTACACTTGTAATCCCAGCTACTTGGGAGACTGAAGCAGGAAAATCACTTGAATCCAGGAGGCGCAGGTTGGTTAGCCAAGATTGTGCCACTGCACTTCCTCCCAGATAATAGAGCAAGACTCTGTCTCAGAAAAAAAAAAAAAAGTGAAAAACAAACACAAACCATAGGACTTTTTGTCTATGGGTCACAGAGATATAGAATAAAGTGAACTGATGATTCTTGAGGGAAATGCCGTCCCATTGTTCAGTTGACTCCATCTCACCAAATATTCCCAGCCCTGTCATGGGCCCGTCATAACAGCTTCCTGTCTATCTGATGCAGGTGAGGGTGGAGAACCACACAAATACACAAAGAAAGAGAGTACAAAGTAGATTGGGAGAAGTGCCTTAAGAAAGGAATAAATCAGGCTGGGCAGAGTGGCTCATGCCTGTAATCCCCGGGCTTTAGGAGGCCGAGGCTGAAGGATCACTTGCGGCCAAGAGTTAGAGACCAGTCTGGACAACATAGCGAGACCCCTGTCTCTACAAAAAACTTAAAAATTAGCTGGATGTGGTTATGCGTGCCTGTGGTCCCAGCTACTCAAGAGGCTGATGGGGGAGGATCACTTGAGCCCAGGAGTTTGAGGTTGCAGTGAGCTATGATCATGCCACTGCACTCCAGCCTGGGTGACAGAGTGAAATACAACCTCTAAAAAAGAAAGAAAGAAAACGAGGCCGGCGCGGTGGCTCACACCTGTAATCCCAGCACTTTGGGAGGCCAAGGTGGGCGGATCACAAGGTCAGGAGATCAAGACCATCCTGGCTAACACGGTGAAACCCTGTCTCTACTAAAAAAAAATATAAAAAATTAGCCAGGTGTGGTGGCGGGCGCCTGTAGTCCCAGCTACTCTGGAGGCTGAGGCAGGAGAATGGCATGAACTCGGGAGGCAGAGCTTGCAGTGAGCTGAGATCGCATCACTGCACTCCAGCCTGGGTGACAGAGCCAGACTCCGTCTCAAAAAAAAAAAAAAAAAAAAAAAAAGAAAACGAAAGGAAGAAAGGAAGAAAGGAAGGAAGAAAATAAGAGGGAGGGAAGGAGAGAGGGAAGGAAGGAGGTAGGGAGGGAAAGAAGGAAGGAGGAAGGAAAGAAGGAAGGAAGGAGGGAAGGCGGGAAGGAAGGAAGGAAGGAAATAAATAAATAAATCAGGGCCACAGATCACAAGAGTCATAGAGATGGGTCCCTACCTAGCGGAATTGACTTTTGTGATCTAATGTGAAGGTTGGCTGAAGTTTTGCTGGCAGAGTTTTGCTGGGAAACACAGGTGGATGGAGCTGCCAGAGGAAAAGGAATAGAAGGGGAGCCCTGGGCACACTAAGGGATGAGTAAGTCATCATGGCCTTGAGTGCTTTTGCTAAGCATGCTTTTCTTTCTTTCTCCTCCGTCCCTCCCTCCCTCCCTCTCTCCCTCTCTCTTTCTCTCTCTCTTTCTATCTTCCTTTCTTCTTCCTTCCTTCCTTCTTTCTTTCTTTTTCTTTTCTTTGACAGAGTCTCACACTGTCGCCCAGGTTGGAGTGCAGTGACGTGATCTCGGCTCACTGCAACCTCCGCCTCCCAAATTCAAGCAATTCTCTTGCCTCAGTCTCCCGAGTAGCTGGGATTTACGGGCATGCGACACCATGCCTGGATAATTTTTGTATTTTTAGTAGAGACAGGGTTTCACTATGTTGGCCAGGCTGGCCTCAAACTCCTGACCTCGTGGTCTGTCTGCCACAGCCTCCCAAAGTGCTGGGATTCCAGGTGTGAGCCACTGTGCCTGGCCTCATGCTTTTCTTTTACCCTTCTTAGGTTCAGTGACGAGGGCCTGCAAATTAAACTGACAAAAGACAGATTAACAGGAGAAAAGTTTTGTTTTTTTTTTCTTTGAGACACAGTTTTGCTCTTGTTACCCAGGCTGGAGTGTAATGGCACAGTCTCGGCTCACTGCAACCTCCACCTCCTGGGTTCAAGCAGTTCTCTTGCCTCAGCCTCCTGAGTAGCTGAGATTACAGGCACCTGCCACCATGCCCAGATAATTTTTTTATTTCTAGTAGAGGCTGCATTTCACCATGTTGGGCAGGCTAGTCTCAAACTCCTGACCTCAGGTGATCCTCCAACCTTGGCCTCCCAAAGTCCTGGGATTACAGGGTAAGCCACTGCACCTGGCCAATTTAATAAGGTTTCTTAGTCTTGCGTGATAAGAGTTATCTGCCAGTTGCTTTCAGAGAACAACTAAAATAAATTTCCTTTACAAAAGGAAAATTTATGCTCCAATTTTAGGGAGAAAGGGGGAGGACAGAGAGCTCCTGTGTTTGCTGTTTGTTTCTTAATTGCCTTCAGCTCAAAATAAGCCTTATGCCAAAATGGCATATTTGAGGGTGGCATATTCTGAACACTTCATATGTAATTGATTGCCAGACTCTCACCAAAGTGTAACCCCAAATAATGGTAGCAGGGCCCGGTCGTGGTGGCTCACGTCTGTAATCCCAGCACGTTGGAAGGCTGAGGTAGATGGATCACTTAAGGCCAGGAGTACAAGACCAGCCTGACCAACATGGTGAAACCCTGTCTCTACTAAATACAAAAATTAGTCAGGCATGGGGGCACGTGCCTGTAATCTCAGCTACTCAAGAGGCTGAGGCATGAGAATCACTTGAACCTTGAACCCAGGAGGCAGAGGTTGCAGTGAGCCAAGATTGTGCCACTGCACTCCAACCTGGGCAACAGAGTGAGACTCTGTCTCAAAAAAAAGAGAGAATGGTAGCAGGGACTGTCTTGGTCACTGCTGTGTCCTCAGAGCCTATAACGGGGCCTGGTGTGGGGCTTTGGCAAAGCCTGTGCGCTGGTTCCCCTGGATCCTGCAAGAGTCTTCTATCCCTTGAAGAAGGTGCTTGCTCTGGGAAAGGGACTTGGGAGGGTGGCAAGAAGCTGGTAGCCCTTCTAGCCTCTTTTTTTTTTGAGATGGAGTCTCACTCTGTCACTCAGGCTGGAGTGCAATGGCATGATTTTGGCTCACTGCAACCTCCACCTCCTCTGTTCCAGTGATTCTCTTGCCTCAGCCTCCCAAGTAGTTGGGATTACAGGTGCCCACCACAACACCCAGCTAATTTTTGTATTTTTAGTAGAGATGGGGTTTTGCCATGTTGGTCAGGCTGGTCTCGAACTCCTGATCTCAGCTGATCCGCCTGCCTCGGCCTCCCAAAGTGCTGGGATTACAGGCATAAACCACTGCATCCTTTTTTTTTTCTTTTCTTTTTTGACAAAATCTCACTCTTGTTGACCAGGCTGGGGTGCAGTGGCACAATCTTGGCTCACTGCAACCTCTGCCTCCCAAGATTAAGCAATTCTCCTACCTCAGCATCCTGAGGAACTGGGATTACAGGCGCCTGCCACCACACCCGGCTAATTATTGTGTTTTTAGCGGAGATGGGTTTCACCATGTTGGCCAGGCTGATCTCAAACTCCTGACCTCAAGTGAACATCCTACCTTAGCCTCCCAAAGTGCTGGGATTACAGGTGTGAGCCAATGCACCTGGCCCCTTCCAGCCTCTTTAACCAGGGAGGGAAAGCTAAGATACAGGAGGAAATGGCACTCTTGAAGCAGGTCGCCAGGGGCCTGAGCAGTCCCTGTCCAAGCGGTAGGGTGTAGGTAGGGTAGTGTGGCAATCAGTCCTGGTCTGCACTGGTGTCACTGGTCAGCATCTGTGGGCAGGGAAGGGCCAACTGCTCCCTGAAGAACCTGCACTCAGTCTCTCTTGCCTGGAGCTTCTCCCAACTCTGAGAGTCCTAGACTTGCCTAAGAGGTGAAGGCATACCCCTGGAACTATTCCACCCCATACTTAGAAGCTGGGTGCTTAGAAGCACCTATCACCCCTCTTTAGTATAATCTAAGCCCCTCATCCTATATCTCCTGAGTCTGAGAACTCAGCAGTTCTCAAACAGAATTTATTGGGGAGCCTTTTTTTTTTTTTTTTTTTTTGAGACTGAGCCTCGCTCTGTTGCCCAGGCTGGAATGCAGTGGTGCGATCCCGGCTCACTGCAACCTCCACCTCCCTAGTTCAAGCAATTCCCCTGCCTCAGCCTCCCAAATAGCTGGGATTACAGGTGCATGCCACCACGCCCAGTTAATTTTTTTGTATTTTTTTAGTAGAGACAGGGTTTCACCATGTTGGCCAAACTAGTCTCAAACTCCTGACCTCAGGTAATCCACCTGCCTCGGCCTCCCAAAATGCTGGGATTACAGGCATGAGCCACTGCGCCTGGCCTTTTTTTTTTTTTTTTTGTTAGACAGGGTATTCTTTGGTTGCCCGGGCTGGAGTGCAGTGACATGATCATAGCTCACTGCAGTCTCAAACTCCTGTGCTGGAGCAATTCTCCCACCTCAGCCTCCCAAGTAGCTGGGACTACAGGTACACACCACACACCTGGTTAACTATTTTTGTAGAGAGCGAGTCTCATTATATTGTCCAGGCTGGTCTCAAACTCCTGGCCTCAAGAGATGTTCCTGCCCAGCCTCTCAAGTAGCTGGGACTGCAGACATGCATTACCACGCTGACTTTTTTTTTTTTTTGAGACGGAGTCTTGCTCTGTCTCCCAGGCTGGAGTGCAGTTGCGTGATCTCGGCTCACTGCAAGCTCCGCCTCCTGTATTCACACCATTCTCCCACCTCAGCCTCCCGAGTAGCTGGGACTACAGGGGCCCACGACCACACCTGGCAAATTTTATTTCTGTATTTTTTGTAGAGACGGGGTTTCACCGTGTTAGCCAGAATGGTCTCGATATCCTGACCTTGTGATCCACCCATCTCAGCCTTCCAAAGTGCTAGGATTAAAGGCGTGAGCCACTGTGCCCAGCCCATGCTGGCTGATTTTTTAAAAATTTTTTGTAGAGCTGAGGATCTCCCTATGTTGTCCAGGCTGGTCTTGAACTCCTGGCCTCAGGCGATCCTCATACCTTGGCCTCCCAAAGTGTTGGGATTACAGGTGTGAGCCACTGTGCCTGACCTTTGTTTTTTTTTAAGTGGAGACAGGGTCTCTCTATGTTGCCCAGGCTGGAACTCCTGGCCTCAAGCGATCCTCTACCTTGGCCTCCCACAGTGCTAGGATTACAGGTGTGAATCACCTCACATAGTTCTATTATTATTATTATTTTAATGAAGTGTAACAAACATACAGAAAAGACCAAGCACGGTGGCTCACTGCTATAATCCCAGCACTTTGGGAGTCTAAGGTGGGAGGATCGCTTGAGCCCAAGAAGTTCAAGACCAGCCTGAGCAATACAGTGAGACCCCTGTCTCAATTAAAGAAAAATAAAATAAAATTTAAAAAAATACAGAAAAGCCTACATGTATATGTAGCTTGATGAAATTTCACAAAGTAAATAAACAAGCTAATTGCACGCAGTTCAAGAAACAGGATACCACCAACCAGTCTCTCTGAAGACACCCTAATGCTGCCTGTTAATCACTAGCCCACCCCTGTCTCACTGTAGGGGTTGTGAGGAGTTCCTTCCAGATCTTCTGTTTCCTAAAACTGCTGAGAGGCTTGTGTCAACTGAGCTATGCAGGTAGTTTAGATGCATGGTGAGGTTTGGAAAACATTCCTGGAAGCCTTACAGTCTCCTTGGTCATAAGTAAAACTAGAGGATGCTTTGCTTTCAGCCTGGAACACAGCACAGCTGTCTGGCTGCATTTCCCCATGGAACAGTGGGCATTTCCTGAATCTGGGGTCTGCAGAGCACGTGGTGACAGTTCCCAGGTTCAGGAAGCTCAATTGGTCGGCTCCAGCCTGGGCATGTGGCCCTCTCTCCCTGGAAGAAGTTGCATGAAGAGGTATTTTTGGAAGGTGCAGGAATTCTGTAGCCACTTGGAAAATGCCTGCTCATAGGCTGGGCTGAATTTTCATTTTCAAATGATGATGTGGCTGAGGG
The DNA here is from genome assembly GCF_009764315.1 of Trachypithecus francoisi. Classification (NCBI taxonomy): domain Eukaryota; kingdom Metazoa; phylum Chordata; class Mammalia; order Primates; family Cercopithecidae; genus Trachypithecus; species Trachypithecus francoisi. Next base: position 126,665,251 of record NW_022681469.1, on the reverse strand, counting down.
GCCTGACCTGCCCAGTTTTCCAGGATCTAGGGGTGGAGAAAGTCAGGAGTCCTGCTCACTTCTTTCTTTTTCTTTAAATTGTATCACCCTTTTCTTTCTGCCTTAAATCCTTGTATCCTGGAAGCTTCAAGAGAACTGCGAGGTGCTTCACGCAGGTCATTGGCTCTCTGATGCTGTGTGCAGGTAAGTGTTTCATCTTGTCCCAAATTAGCCAGGGCTTTTAGGTCACTTTAGGTCGAGTGAAAGTTTAACTCTCAGTTCTCCATCAAAGATCTTTGGCCCTGGAGTCCTCACCTGGAGTTTCCCTGGCCTTTCCTGGCAGGACCCTGAGTGACCCAAGTGTCCTCCTGTTCTCCCTGGGTCCCGGCTCCGGTGCCCTGCTGGCCTTCTTTGACAATTGCAGCATTTGCTGTTCATCTAGCCATTCATTACCCGTCCGTCCGTCCATCCATCCATCCATCCATCCAGTGCCAGGCCAGTTGCTGCTGGTTGTGACAGACACATTCATCTCCTTCTTATTATTTTATTTTATTTTTTTTTGAGATGGAATCTTGCTCTGTCGCCCAGACTGGAGTGCAGTGGCAGGATCTCAGCTCACTGCAACCTCCACCTCCTGGGCTCAAGTGATTCTCCTGCCTCAGCCTCCCGAGTAGCTGGGATTATAGGCGCCCATGACCACACCCAACTAATTTTTGTATGTTTAGTAGAGACAGGGTTCCACCATGTTGGCCAGGCTGGTCTCAAACTCCTGACCTCAAGTGACCTGATCGCTTTACCTCCCGAAATTCTGGGATTACTGGCGTGAGCCACTGCATCTGGCCTCAAATTTTTCATTTCTGAGGGACTCCCCATCTCTGCCATTTCCCACCTCTGCCACCATCTTCCCTCCATGCCAGACCCCAGAATGAAAATGTCATGAAGAGAGCTTTGCTGCATTTGTATCCTTTTTTTTTTTTTTTTTTTTGAGACAGTCTTGCTTTGTCACCTAGGCTGTGCAATGGCGCGATCTTGGTTCACTGCAGCCTCCACCTCCTGGGTTCAAGCAATTCGACTGCCTCAGCCTCCTGAGTAGCTGGGACTACAGCTGGGTGGCACCATGCCGGGCTAATCGCTGTAGTTTTAGAGAGGAGGTTTCATCATGTTGGCCAGGATAGTCTTGATCTCCTGACCTCATGATCCGCCAGCTTCGGCCTCCCAAAGTGCTGGGATTACAGGCGTGAGCCACTGTGCGGGGACTGTGTCCTTCTTAAGAGCAAAGCAATGCCAACAACCCCCAAAGCAAAAGCGCTGGAGGGCAATGCTGCCTTTTCAGTTCTCAAAGCCTGCACATTCCTAGGTATGTTGCATAGACTTTCCCTCCAGGAGGTGAGGTTGCTGTAGCAAGGAGTCCTCACTCCTCCTTGGCCAGCTATTCTCTAGTAGTGAATTCCCAAGGCAGACGCGGTGCAAAGCCTGGCCTAGAGGAGAGAAACTCGCAGCTCTCACTGGGATGGCAGCAAGCACTGGTCCATTTCCTCTGCTTCTGAGCCGTGCCAGGGTTGTGTAGGCTGTTTGGAAGAAACAGGCTGTAAGCCCTTTGAATTGCCTAAAGAGGGGGAAAAGCCATCTATACTCTCAGGTGAGGTTATCTTTTAATTTTTATTTTTTTGAGACAGAGTCTTGCTCTGTCGCTCAGGCTGGAGTGCAGTTGTGCAGTCTCGGCTCACTGCAGCCTCCACATCCTGGGTTCAAACGATTCTTCTGCCTCAGCCTCCCGAGTTGCTGGGATTACAGGTGTGCACCACCACACCTGGCTAACTTTTGTATTTTTAGTAGAGTTTGGGTTTTACCATGTTGACCAGGCTGGTCTCGCACTACTGATCTCAAGTGATCCACCCTCCTTGGACTCCCAAAGTGCTGGCATTACAGGTGTGAGCCACCGCACTTGGCCAATGCTCTCTGGTGAGATAATCTAATTCTGGGCTGATCACCTGGAGAGGTGAGGCCCAGGAGGGAAATTAGATACACAGAAAGAATGTTCAGAATCTATGAGGCTCATTAAATTACACAGAGAAATAGAAATGTGATGTGAACCAGATGTGCATACAGGCTTGGAAAGTTTTTCAGGAACGAGTTTTCCTTTTAAAAAAAGTTATGTATTCATTCTTTGTAAATAGGTAATCCAGGCCAGGCATGATGGCTTATGCCTATAATCCCAGCATTTTGGGAGGCCAAGGTTGGAGGATTGCTTGAGCCCAGGAGTTCAAGACTGGTTTGGGCAACATAGCAAGATCCCATCTCTAAAAAAAAAAAAAAAAAAAAAGAATAAAAGACTGGGTATGGTGGCTCACACCTGAAATCAGCACTTTGGGAGGCCAAGGTGGGCAGATCACATGAGGCCAGGAGTTTAAGACCAGCCTGGCCAACATAGTGAAACCCTGTCTCTACTAAAAACACAAACATTAGCTGGGCATGGTGGCAGGTGCCTGTAATCCCAGTTACTCGAGACGCTGATGCAGGAGAATTGCTTGAACCTGGGAGGCAGAGGTTGCAATGAGCTGATATTGTGCCATTGCACACCAGCCTGGGCAACAGACCGAGACTCTGTCTCAAAAAAAAAAAAAAAAAAAATGCAGGGAGTGGGTGGCGTGCACCTGTAGTCTTAGCTACTCAGGAGGCTGAGGTGGGAGGATCGCTTGAGCCCAGGCATTTGAGGCTGCAGTGAGCTATGACTATGCCACTGTACTCCAGTCTGGGTGACACAATGAGGCCCTGCCTATTAAAAGAAAAAAAAAAAAGGTAATCCAAGCACATAGCACATATTTTTTTTTTTTTTTTTTGAGAGGGAGTCTTGCTCTGTCACCTAGGCTGGAGTGCAGTGGCACGATCTCCGCTCACTGCAAGCTCCACCGCCTTCTAGTTCACGCCATTCTCCTGCCTCAGCCTCCTTAGAAGCTGGGACTACAGGCGCCCGCCACCATGCCTGGCTAATTTTTTTGTATTTTTAGTAGAGATGGGGTTTCACCGTGTTGGCCAATATGGTCTCGATCTCCTGACCTCATGATCTGCCCACCTCGGCCTCCCAAAGTGCTGGGATTACAGGCGTGAGCTACGGCGCCCGGCCAGCAACATTAATTTTTTAAGGTGCCAAAGAGTACATAGCGAAGAATTAATCTCTTTCCCGCTCCTGTGTCCAAGTCCTTCAGTTTCCCTCTCAGAGACAAAACTGTTACCAACTTAATGTGTGCATCTTTCTTGATATTGCCTCTGAAAATAAGAAGTGTGTGTGTGTGTGTGTGTGTGTATTTTAAATATATACAAATGGGTATATTATACACACAGTTTTGAACTTTGTTCTTTTCACTTGAGTATATTTTGGAGTCTTTTTTCCTACTAGCAGATGTACTATATGTGTTGGGGCAGATTTAGAAAGCAGGAAAAGTTCATCTTGTTCTCAATAACCCTGAGCTTTGCTTCAGATCAAGCTGCTTCTTACTTCTGCCTCAAAGGTTAGACCCTGTCAGCTACAGACAGTGTAGTCCCTGGGTTGCCTGAAGCTGTCCTGCTCAGTGAGACATCCTGCCATGTGACAGGTTTCACTGAAAGGATTGTGTCCTTTGTTCTTACTGAATTCCCACATCTGGAATTCGTTCTCACAGTTTAATATGTGGTAGGAGGACCAGTGTCAGCTCCCCACGTGGCTACTCAATTATTCTTCCAGGTCTTATAGGTGGGGGCAGGATTTTCTGGGCAGTGTGGGAGGTCATCTCAGATCTCCATCTCCACTTTGTGGAGAGAGCCTGGCAGGGGCTGTGCACCGGCGGTGGCTTCTGTATTACTGAGGTCATGGTGAATCCTTTTCCTGAAGAGGTCTGAAATGTAGAAAGCAGAATGGAACTTGGCCCTTGCTTAACTGGTTAGAGGATCGCTTAAGGTCAGAAGTTCGAGACTAGCTTGGGCAACATAGCGAGACCCTGTCTCTAAAAACAAAACAAAGGCTGGGTGCGGTGGCTCACACCTGTAATCCCAACACTTTGGAAGGCGGAGGCAGGCGGATCATCTGAGGTCAGGAGTTCAAGACTAGCCTGGCCAACATGGCGAAACCGTGTCTCTACTAAAACTACAAAAAAAATTATCTGGGCATGGTGGCAGGCGCCTGTGATCCCAGCTACTGGGGAGACTGAGGCTGAAGAATCACTTGAACCTGGGAGGTGGAGGTTGCAGTAAGCCAAGATCATACCATTGCACTCCAGTCTGGGCAACAAGAGCGAAACCCATCTCAAAACAAAAACAAATAACAAAATTGCTGTCTACTGTCTTATAGTCAATTTTCTTATCTGTGTGTGTGGGTGTGTGGGTGTATACATACATACATATATATATATATATATATTTTTTTTTTTTTGGGTGAGAGGCAAGGTCTCACTCTGTCACCCAGGCTGGACTGCAGTGGTGCCATCACGGCTCACTGCAGCCTAGAACTCCTGGACTCACAGGATCCTTCTGCCTGGGCTTCCCAAAGTGCTGGGATTACAGGAGTGAGCCACCATACCCAGTCAGTTGGTTATCTGTAGAAGGAGATATATGTACCTTAGACAGTTGCTGTAAAGATCAAATGAGGGCCACACAAAAACTTCTACACAAATGTGCATAGCAGCATCATGAGTAATAGCCAAAAAAATAGAAACAGATGTCTATCAATGGATTAATGGATAAATAAAAGGTGATGTCCAGCCAGAAACGGTGGCCATGCCTGTAATCCCAGCACTTTGGGAGGCCAAGGCAGGCAGATCACTTGAGGCCAGGAGTTCAAGATCAGCCTGGGCAACTTGATGAAACCCCGTCTCTACTAAAAATACAAAAATTAGCCAGGCATGGTGGCACATGCCTGTAATTCCAGCTACTTTGGAGGCTGAGGCACGAGAATCCCTTGAGCCCAGGAGGTGGAGGTTGCAGTGAGCCAAGATCACATATCTCCACTCCAGCCTGGGAGACAGAATGAGACTCTTCTCAAAAAAAAAAAAAAAAAAAGGCGATGTCCGTACAATGGAATATTATTTGGCCATAACAAGGAATGAAGTGCCGATACATGCTACAACATGGATGAACTTTGAAAATATTATACTATGTGCAAAAGAAGGTAGTTACCGTCTTGGGTTCAAGCAATTCTCCTGCTGCAGCCTCCCGAGTAGCTGGGCGACAGGCGTCCACCACCATGCCCAGTTAATTTTTGTATTTTTAGCAGAGACGGGGGTTTACTATGTTGGCCAGGCTGGTCTCGAACTCCTGACTTCAGGTAATTCACTAGACTTGACTTCCCAAAGTGCTGTAATTAGAGGCGTGAGCCACCGCACCTGGCCTAGTAGACAGTAATTTTGAATACAGCTGTTAGATTCTGCACTCATGCCTTCTCCAATCCATGTCAACACAGTAGAAATAATTGCCTTGACAGAATCTGGTGTAGACGTGTCTCTAGGAAGAAACTGTAAAATGAATGGATAATTTTGTGAAATGTCTGCCCTTTCCCCACCCTTCTTTTTGCCTCTTTGCCTTTTTCTCCCTTCCTAGTTTTTATTTCTTTATTTTAGGGCGTCAGCCCCCCACCTCTGTGGTTGGGAGGGACTATTGCACGTCTACACTCTCAGTGCGGATGAAATAGTGTTTGCGTTCGTTATTTGCATTTGCGCGTTATCTCCCCAGGAGATGACAGCTCCTCTGCCAGCAACGGGCAAAGGTGGGCTCTGAAGCAGAGGAGGGGAATTATCAGGAAAAACTCATTTTATTGTCCTGTCCTAGGGTTTCACTGATGAAGGCCTCTGGGCCACCCACGTGGGGGGTGGGGGTGGTGAGGATCGCCACCTGCCCGCGGCTCCCCTGCAGCCAAGCCACGCGCGCCGTTGCTAGGGCAACCACCCCGCCAGGCCAGCGGCTGCCGGGAAGCCCCCTAGGGAGCGCGCACGGGCAGGGCTGTGGGTGCGCGGCCGGCTGCGACGTCAGACCCCCGCCCCTCGGCGCCGGCCGGACCCAGGTCCATGCCCAGCTCCACCTCCCTCAGTGGGCAGCCGGCCGGAACCCACGAATCAGAGCAGCCGACACATCGCCCGCTCAGCCAATCGCAGCACTTGTGTGATCCCGCCACCGCCCCGGACCCTGGAGGTCCGCGCTGAGGCGGCGACCGCTGGAGTCGCTGCTGAGGCGGCCTCGGGTGCGGGTCGGAACGGGGCTCTTCTGCGGGGCCGGTCCGGGCTGGCAGCTGCTGGCGCCTGGCAGTGAGGGCGGGCTCCCGAGTGGCCCCCCACCGAAGGCGGTGGGACTAGCGGCTGAGGCCAGGATGCCGTTCAGGCGGCGCGGCGGCTCCTCTCTCATCCTAGGTAAGGGGGATGCGGCGCTCGGTGCGGCTCCGCTCCCCTCTCATCTCCTCACTCCCGGCCCCGAGACATCCTTTGGCCCGTTGTCGCCTCCTGCCCGCTGCCTCCCGGTTGTCCAACCCCACCCCCAAGCGCAGAGCCCCGGGTCTGGCCCGTCCGGCCCCTGCTCCCACGCCCCTTCCCCCATCGCCGGCGTTTCCCGGGCTCGGCTTCTCCCCGGCCGCGGGGGCCTCTCCCCTCTGCCCTTTCTCTCCCTTCTCGCAGCCCTGGGACCACGTCCTAGCCTCGCAGTCCCCAGGAATGAGACCCTCGTCTCGCCGGGATCGGACATTTGCCCCCACCTCTACCCCGGCTGCTCTTCTCGAGCTCATCGCCCCATCATCCTACCCTTTGTACGTTGTCCTGTCTGCATGGCAGTCGCCCGCCCCCCTCCAGGTGTCCCTGGGTCTTGCCGTTTTGCTCCTAAGTACTTTCCTTTCCCAACTCGCCTCTTCTCCCCTCACTTTGACCACCCACCATCGCGATCTCCTTTTACTTCCCTTACACTTAAACCTCCAGACACTTTCCCACTCTCTGGAATGTCAGATCCATCGTTTTTTTTTTTTTTTTTTAAGTGAGAGAGTCTCGCTATGTTGCCCAGGCTGGCCTCGAACTCCTGACCTCAAGCGATCCTTCTGCCTCGCCCTCCAAAGTTTTGTGATTACAGGCGTGAGCCACTGCGCCCAGCTCAGGTCCATAGTGTAGTATCTTCATTCGTCCTTACATGAGCTGCACCCCATAACATGTAAACTCCCTTGCCCAGAGTCTAGCACACAGTAGGCCTGGCATATGGTGGGTGGTCACGCATGTTAGCCTCTTCCTCCTTCCAGGCCTTTTGTACTTTCCAGATGATGGTAGCAAGAAGTCCATTGTCCACAGGGATTTGACTCTGCCTGAAGAATAGTATGGGAGATGGCAGGAGAAATTGGTGAACTCCAGTAAAGCGATTAAATGGTCACTTACTGCATTCATTAAGAAGAAACAATTCTGCTATCTGTGCCATGTATTGTTTTATGTTAATTGCCTTTGTAAAGGATTCTTAGGCTGCTAGTCCGCGAGCTTTGCAGTATAATTACTCCCCATCCCCTCTCCATCCCCATCTGCAGTGTTTAGGGAACCTTTCTTTTTAGGAAAGAAAGAGCCCCTACCTCCCAGCTAAAATGGCATAGTATATAAGCAATGTTTCGTGTGGTTATCTATTAGCTGGATAGTCCAGGGAGCTTCAATGAATTTTCATCTTTTAAGAACCAGAAGGAATCAGGATTTGGATTTCCTGGAATCAGCTGCTGTACAGACCAGATATGCTTAAGAATGAAACTTCTTACAAGTCCTCTAAGAGTGAGAGGAATTATCCACCCCTCTCCCTCCGCCTCTCCAAACACTCGCTCTCGGAGGAGGTAGCGAGTTGATTTTTAAAAAAGAGTAAAATACATTTGACTTTTTAAAATGATAAAAGCATTGTCATTGGCCCTGTACTATTCTTGCCACCTTTGCTCTGATGGTCTCAAGCCTGGACAATCAGTCAGCTTTTTCTGCTCCTGGGCTCCCAGGGCAGGCTGGCGAAAATCATGTAACTAAGCTGCTGGGTGCTGTTTCTGCACTTCTGGATCCTGGAGATCCTTTGACTTACTCTCTAGATTCCTCTTATGTCCTAAAATCTAAATGGCTGTTTATAGATCTTCACCATTCTTCTCTGACTCTTTGTCCTACTCTTGCCTTCGCTTCATTGCTTATTTTGCCTCTTAACTCCACAGAAGAAATTGGTGGGCATCGGCCCTGAACTCTTAAGGAGCTGTCATTTTTGTCTGTGCCTGTCTGTACCTGATTTCTAATATCCTTTCTTTTGATCTCAGAGGAAGAGGGGTCTTCCTTTCTAAAGCTAATCTCTTCCCATATTATTATTTTTTCTGTTGGACGGTATACATCTTCAGGTTTCCATCATTCAGACCAAAACAAAGCTTTTCTTGATGCTTCCCTTTTCTTTTTTTATTCTTCTCAGATTAACGTGGCATTCCTTAGGGTTTCGTTTTTGTTCTTTTCTCTAATTTCCTTGTGTGATTACATGTCCTGTCGTGGCTTCAAATAGCACCTGTATATTTATGGTTTTTGAAGACATCTATTTGGTCCCCATTTCTCTGGAACCTCAAGTTCTAATTTTCATCTGCCTTCTGCATAGCTGTATGTGGATGCTTGATTACTTCAAATGTGGTTACCTTTTCCTTCCCTTTCTCTCCACCCATAGCCCCCTTCAAGCACATATACAAACATTCCTATTTTAAGATCTTTACTCTAAAAACCTTAAAATCATCTTCTTTTCTCCTCACATTAAGTCTAGCATAGATCCTATTGTTGCTACCTCAGATCTTTTTTCCCCCTTTCTTCATAAGATCTTTTTTTTCCTCTCTCTTCATTGCCAGAAGACTGGTTCAGACCTCGGTTATGCTTTTTCTGAACCTCTGGGTCCTGTAGTTCTACTTCATCCTCCACATTGCTGCTGGAATTGGTTCCATTTCTGAGACATCAATCTGATCATGCTGCTTGTTTTCTTTAAAAATTCTCATCAGCTCCCAAACCCTTAGCATGTTGAGCCAGTCCTTCCAGGCCTTCTGCAGCATGGGCGCATCTCCTTCCTGGGCCCTTTGTAATCCAGAGAAAAAAGCAGTAAAGAAACAGACCATTCACTATAGTACAATCAAGACTTTGACAGAGATGACTACAGGGTGCTCTGGGAGCATCACCCTGGAGTGAGGACATGTTTCTGTCTACAGGCATCTAGGACTTTTTCTGACTACCCTTTCTCCTCAGTTTGGGTTAGGTGACTTTTCTTTGTGTTCCCACAGCACTCTGTACATACTTCCATCTCCATTTTTACCACTTATACCATTTTTACTTTTTTTTTTTTTTTTTTTGAGACACAGTCTTGGTCTGTTGCCCTGGCTGGAGTGTAGTGGTGCCATCTCAGTTCACTGCAACCTCTGCCTCCTGGGTTTGAGCAATTCTTGTACCTCAGCCTTCCGAGTAGCTGGGATTACAGGCGCCTGCCACCACACCCAGCTAATTTTTGTAATTTTAGTAGAGACAGGGTTTCACCATGTTGGACAGACCGGTGTCAAACTCCTGACCTCAAGCAATCCGCCTGCCTCATCCTCCCAAAGTACTGGGATTACAGGGGTGAGCCACTGTGCCCAGACCATTTTTACTATTTATTATGTTCTGTTTTCTTATTTTTCTCCCTGACTTGAGAGTGAACTCTTTAAGGAAAAGGGTTGCATCATATCTCATTGTATCTCCAGTTTCTAGCAAATTGCCAGGCACATAGCGCTCAGTAAACTAAGTTTTCAGAAGAGCTAAATCTAGATAAGGAAAGGTAAGGGGAGATGGGCATTTTGGAAGAGAGGGTAACATATAGAAAAGTGTGTCATAGGCTGGGTGCAGTAGCTCATGCCTGTAATCCCACCATTTTGGGAGGCTGAGGCAGGTGGATCAAGACCATCAAGACCTGGGCAACATGGTGAAACCCCATCTCTACTAAAAATACAAAAATTACCCAGGCATGGTGGTGAGTGCCTGTAATCCCAGCTACTCAGGAGGCTGAAACAGGAGAATGGCTTGAACCTGGGAGGCGGAGATTACAGTGAGCTGACTCCAGCCTGGGCAAGAGTGAGACTGCATCTCCAAAAAAAAAAAAAAAAGTGCGATAACCTGGTGTTTTTGGGAAAGAACTGGTAATTTGGAAAGGCTGGAGATTGGGCACGATGAGCGATGAGGCTGGGAAGGTATATAGGAGCCGCTCATGGATGACCTTGTGTGTCCTAACACATAATCCTGATGATAGCGAGGAAGCTTTGAAGGATTTCATCCTGGGCAGATCTTACAAAGTCTGTCTTGTTCCCATCTCAGGCTTTGTATCTTGCTGCATGTGCTGCCTTTTGCCTCAGCCATATAAAATCACCTCCATTAGCTGAACATGCCTAAATGGCTTTATGTTTCTCTTTCTCCATGGAATGCATTTTTCCACTTAGATTATACAGTGGAATAATTTTAGATTTTCCACCTGTAGATTATACAGGCGTCTGGTTACCTCTGCAGTAAAGCCTTCCCACATCTGCCTGCAATCCATCTCTCTTCATCTCTACTGTCATTTACTTGTTTATATGTCTTTCTCTACTCTAATGGTAGGGCTTTGAAATCAGGATGGGTTTTGATTCATGTCTGCATCCCCTACTCTGGCAGGTAACATGAATGAGTATTGTGACCAGGTATATTTTGATTATATTTATTTATTTTTCTAGAGATGGGAGTCTTGCTATGTTGCCCAGGCTGGTCTTGAACTCCTGGCTTCAGGTAACCCTCTGCCTTGACTTCGCCAAGTGTTGGGATTATGGGTGTGAGTCACTGCACCTGGCCCCAGGTGTATTTTCAGAAAAATTACTCTGATCTCTGGTAGCATTGTAGAGAACAGGTTAGAGAGGGGCAAGACTAGGTGCACAAAGACCAATTAAGGCAGTCATTATAGGAATGTAGGTGAAAGATGATGAGGCCAGTGAGGCCAAGAGGTTAGATTTGGGAGTGAATTTGTGGAGTAAGGAGAACTGGTTAGGTGTATAGGTGAGAGGGAGAAGGAAGGGTCAAGGATGACTTACTGAGTTCAGGCTTGTGTGTCTGGGCAATGGTGGTTCTGTTCATCCAGGTAGGAAATGCAGGAAAAGAAACACATTTTCAGGGAAAAGGAGAAAGCCAATGATAACATCTTGATGCCCAGGAAATAGCCTGAGAGAACAGTTGACCCTGAAGATGGAGATGTATAAGGAGGGTCTGTGCTAGAATTGAAAGTGAAGTCATCAGAAGTAGGTGAGATTGCCTGGTTCAGTGATTTTCAACATAGGCACTACTTAAAAACCACCTGGGGAGCTTTGAAAGAATGAGGATGGGGGATCGAGGCATCCACAGGGATTCTGTATCATTTGGTCTGGTGCAGGTCCAGACCTTGTTACTTTAAAGATGCTTCCCATGAGATAGGTAGCTAGGACTGAGAACTGGGCTGAGAGCCCAAAGAGGGAGTGATAGAACCCTGAAGAACAATAGTAGTAACTCATCCTTTAAATATCAGGATAGCTGAGTGTGGTGGCTCACACCTGTAATCCCAGAGTTTGGGGAGATTGAGGTGGGAGGATTGCTTGTGACCAGGAGTTTCAGAACAGCCTGGGCAACAAAGCAAGATCCCCATCTTTACAAAATATGAAAAAATTAGCCAGGTGTGATGGCACATGCCTGTAGTCCCAGCCATGTAGAAGGCTGAGGCAGGAGGATTGCTTGAGCCCAGGAGTTTGAGGCTGCAGTGAGCTATGATCATGCCATTGCTCTCCAGCCTGAGTGACAGAATGAGACCCTGTCTGTCTGTCTGCTTCTCTTTCTGTCTCTCACACACACACACCAGGATAAATCCTGCCTTCGTTGACATAGTTTCTTGTGTACATTTACCTATTAAAGGACTTATCACATTTTATTTCTGCTGGGTCCATTTTTATAACTAAGGAATTCCTTGAAGTCTGAAACCATGCCTTATTTGTCTTTTCATCACTGCCTTGCATAGTACTTGATATATTTTAGAAACTTGATAAAAGTTGGTTGAATAAATCAGTTGATAAGTGATATAAAACAGAGCTTGAACTCATGATTTTGCAAACTGATCAGTTGTTTCTTTGCTGCTTAACAGGTCACTGGTCAAATATGCATAAGTCATTCCTGTTTTAAAAACATACAATGTTGCCAGGCACAGTAGCTCACGCCTGTAATCCTAGCACTTTGGGAGGCCAAGTCGGGGGGGGATCACGAGGTCAAGGGATGGAGACCATCCTGGTCAACGTGGTGAAACCTGGTCTCTACTAAAAATATAATAATTAGCTGGGCATGGTGGTGGGTGCCTGTAGTCCCAGCTACGTGGGAGGCTGAGGCAGGAGAATCCCTTGAACCCAGGAGGCGGAGGTCGCAGTGAGCCGAGATTGCGCCACTGCACTCCAGCCTGGCGACACAGCAAGACTCTGTCTCAAAAAGAAACAAACAAAAAAAACCCAAAACAATTTTTATAAATTGGAGTGGATTAAGATAAGTATTATTTGCTCTGTAATGTCTTGGCTTTTAAGGTGGTTAAGCTGTGACAGTTATACAGAGGTTCATTCAGGCTTTGTCTTTAGAAGATACTATTTAAAATAGACTTTATTTAATATGATTAAGGTATATTGATCTTGTATCTTTTTAAAACAAATAGCTCTGATTTTAGGCTCATGAGCTTTTTAAATTTTTAACTAGAACAAAAACTATCAATTTGATAAAAGATCTTGAACAGTGGCATAACAATTTCTTTTTAACTAAGAAAATTAAGGAAGTAAGGAATATGCCTTAAGCAAGCCCTATACCTAAATGAATCTCACTGGGATTGGTGATAGGTAGGAAGAAATAAATAATTCCTATATATTTAAGCACTGTTACAGGAAACACCTGTGATTGCTCATCTACTGATATCAGTGTATTTTCTTTTTTTTTCTTTTCTTTTTTTTTTTTTTGAGATTGAGTCTTGCTCTGTCACCCAGGCTGGAGTGCAGTGATACAGTCTCGGCTCACTGCAACCTCCATTTCCCGGGTTCAAGAGATTCTCCTGCCTCAGCCTCCCAAGTAGCTGGCATTACAGGCTCCCGCCACCATGCCCAGCTAATTTTTGTATTTTTAGTAGGGACAGGGTTTCACCATGTTGGCCAGGCTGGTCTCGAATGCCTGACCTCAAGTGATTCCCCCACGTAGGCCTCCCAAAGTGCTGAGGCATGAGCCACTGCACCTGACCTCAGCGTGTTTTCTATTTTCTGATTTCTCAGGGCTTAGATATAAACCATGGAATCTTTTGTGTTCTTTTGTTCTTTGTTTTTTCTTAAGATTTTGTCAGCTGTTTCTTTTTATGGGATTTGTGGTTGACATTTCTTTGCTTTTAACATTTGAGAAATGTTGAGAAACTTTTTTCAGATGAGAAACCCTGTCATTAGAATTCATTTTCTTATAGGTAACATCCTCTCTCTCCAACTGCTTTAGAGGTTTTTTCTTTGTCTTTAGTTTTCAGAAGTTAAATTATGATGTGTCTGCACGAATTTCTTTGGGTTTTCCTGTTTGGAGTTCTCTTATTTTCTTGAGCTGCAGATTCATCTTTTTATCACATTTGAGAAGTTTTCAGTCACTTCATAGAATAATTTTTCAGTACTACTCTCTGTCTCCTTTCATTCTGTGACTGAATGTTAGATCTTTTGCTACTGTCTCACAGGATGTGAGGCACTGTTTTCTTTTAATTTTTTTCCAGTCTTATTTTTTTGTCTGTTTTTTAGATTGGGTAATTCTTGTTTCAAGTTTATTAGTTCTTACCTGTGTTATATTCATTCTGCTATTGCGCTAACCCACCGAGTTATTATTTTGGTTGTTTTTCAGTGCTATAATTTTTATTGGGTTCTTTATTGTCTATTCTACTTCTTTGGTGAGATTTTCTATTTCGTCATTTGTTTAAAGAGTGTATATAATGGCTTGTTAAAGAATAATGGCTACTTTAAAATCTCTGTCAGATCATTCCAACATCTGATTCATCGTGTTGTTGGCATCTGTTAACTGTCTTTTCTCATTCAAATTGTGGTTTTCCTCGTTCTTGCTATGATGAATGACTTTTGATTGTATCTTGGACATTTTGGATATTATGTTAGGAGTTATAGATAATATTTAAACTGTATGTTTTAGTAGACAGTCACCTTAGAAGGAGCATGTAGCTCCCAGCCTGCGTTTTGTTTTGTAACAGCTTTATTGAGATATAATTCACATGCCACATGTTAAACCATTTAAAGTATAAAATTCATTTACTTTTAGTATATTTATATAGTTGTACATCATTACCACAAACAGTTTTAGAACATTTTCACTACCCACGAAAAAACCATACCACGCACTCCTTAGCCGTTATCCTCTCCTACTCTTCATCCTCTCCATCCCTAGGCAACCACTAATCTATTTTATGTCTTTATAGGTTTATATTATATAGAATAGAAATATCTATTTTGAACACATCATAAAAACAGAATCATATATAATATTGTCCTTTATCTCATTTTTAGAGTAATATTTATTATTACCCCATATTTACTGATTTTTTGTAATTTTTAAGTATTTATAAGTATAAATATAAATTATATTTATTTATAAATAGCGAGCTGCAATTTATTTTTGTAATATTTTTGGTTTCAAAATCCAATTAAAATTGGCCGTATATAATGAGTTCGGAAGTGTCGTTAAGAATTGGTGTTGCCAGTGCGGTGGCTCATGCCTGTAATTTCAGCACTTTGGGAGGCCAAGGCAGGCAGATTGCTTGAGCCCAGGAGTTCAAGACCAGCCTGGGTAACATGATGAAAGCCCGTCTCTACAAAAAAGCATGAAAATTAGCATGGTGTGGCGGCATACACCTGTAGTACCAGCTACTTGGGAGGCTGAGGCAGGAGAATCTCTTGAACCTGGGAGGGGAGGCGAGATCCTGCCGCTGTACTCCAGCCTGGGCAACAGTGTGAGACCCTGCCTAAAAAAAAAAAAAAACACCACCACCAACAACAAAAATACATAATATACGTTTAATATGTTTTTAAATATGTATTATATACTTATGTGTATATTTTTGTTGGTTTTTTAAATATATATTTTATAGATTTTTTACATGTATGTATATTATATATTATAATAAACAATTTATAAGATATGTGCATTAAATATATAAATACATATTAATATATGTTTTTAAATATATATTTAATATATTAATCTATATTATATTAACTATATATATATATATATATATTTTTTTTTTTTTTGAGACGGAGTCTCGCTCTGTCGCCCAGGCTGGAGTGCAGTGGCCGGATCTCAGCTCACTGCAAGCTCCGCCTTCCGGGTTTACGCCATTCTCCTGCCTCAGCCTCCCGAGTAGCTGGGACTACAGGCGCCCGCCACCTCGCCCGGCTAGTTTTTTGTATTTTTTTAGTAGAGACGGGGTTTCACAGTGTTAGCCAGGATAGTCTCGATCTCCTGACCTCGTGATCCGCCCGTCTTGGCCTCCCAAAGTGCTGGGATTACAGGCTTGAGCCACCGTGCCCGGCCAACTATATATATATATTTTTTGAGATGGAATCTCACTCTGTCACCAGGTTGGAGTGCAGTGGCGCAATCTTGGCTCACTGCAACCTCCGCCTCCCGGGTTCAAGCCATTCTCCTGCCTCAGCCTCCCAAGTAGATGGAACTACAGGCATGTGCCACCACGCCCAGCTAATTTTTGTGTTTTTAGTAGAGACGGGGTTTCACCATGTTGGCCAGAATGGTCTCCGTCTCTTGACCTCGTGATCTGCCCACCTCAGCCTACCCTCCCCAAGTGCTGGGATTACAGGCGTGAGCCACCATACCTGACCCTAATATATATTTATTTATTTTTGAGATGGAGTCTTGCTCTGTTGCCCGGACTGGAGTATGGTGGTGTGATCTCAGTTCATTGCAAGCTCCGCCTCCTGGGTTCACGTGATGCTTCTGCCTCAGCCTCCCAAGTAGCTGGGACTACAGGTGCTTGCCACCACGCCCAGCTAATCTTTTGTATTTTTAGTTGAGATGGAGTTTCACCATGTTAACCAGGATGGTCTCAATCTCCTGACCTCGTGATCCACCCGCCTTGGCCTCCCAAAGTGCTGGGATTACAGGCATGAGCCACCACGCCCAGCCTCCTAATACATATTTTTAAAACGAATTAGTATCAATTTTTTTTTTTTTTAACGTTTGATAGAATTTACCAGTGAAGCCATCTTGTCCTGATTTTTCTTTGTGGAAAATTTTTAATTACTCTTTCACTTGCTTTAGTTGTTATATATTTATTCAGATTTTTAATATTTTCTTGAATTACTATTAATAGTTTGTATCTTTTAGAAATTTGTCCATTTTATCTAGGTTAATTTGTTGGATTACAGTTGTTTATGATCACTTTTATTTTTGTAGGGTTGGTAGTTATGTCTCCTTTTCATTACTGATTTTCATAATTTGAGTCTTCTCTCTTTTGTGCTTGGTCAGTCTAGCTAAAAGATTGTTAATTTTTCTGATCTTTTCAAAGAACCAGTTTTTGGTTTTGTTGATTTTCTCTATTCTATTTTCTGTTTTATTTATTTCACTGTAGTCTTTATTATTTTCTTCCTTCTGATGGTTTTGGTCTTGTTTGCTCTTTTTCTTTTCTTTTGTTGTTTTTTTTTTTTTGTTTTGAGACAGAGGCTTGCTCTGTCGCCCAGGCTGGAGTGCAGTGGTGCGATCTTGGCTCACTGGAACCTCCGCTTCCCAGGTTCAAGTGATTCTCCTGCCTCAGTCTCCTGAGTAGCTGGGATTACAGGCACCCACCACCATGCCCAGATAATTTTTGTATTTAGAGACAAGGTGTCACCATGTGGGTCAGGCTGGTCTCAAACTCCTGACCTCAAGTGATCTGCCTGTCTTGGCCTCCCAAAGTGTTGGGATTATAGGGGTGAGCCACTGCGCCCGGTCCCCCTTAGGATTCATTCTGATGTCATTTTCTTCATGTAGCCTCTTCTGAGCCCATGGATGTGATCCTTCCTTGAAATGCACATATGTCTTTGTTCATGCCTTTTGTATGATCTTTTTATTATTTTATCATGGCATATATGGTTAGTTTCTTGTCTTCTGTCCTTGCTAAGTTGCTAGTTCTTTGAAGGCAGATCATAAATCATACTCATTTATATGCTCATTTAATATATGTAACATTTAATTGAAATGTATGAGTAAGATTTTCTACCCTGTAAAAATTAAGTAACAGTACTGATACGTTTTTATAATTATTGGAAAGGTATAAGAAGACAATGAAAATTCAGTTTTGCCCATAGAAATTGTTTTTTTTTTGTTTTTTTTTTTGAGTTGGAATCTTGCTCTGTCGCCCAGGCTGGAGTGCAGTGACGCGATCTCAGCTCACTGCAAGCTCTGCCTCCTGGGTTAATGCCATTCTCCTGCCTCAGCCTCCCGAGTAGCTGGGACTACAGGTGCTCGCCACCAGGCCCAGCTAATTTTTTGTATTTTTAGTGGAGACAGGGTTTCACCGTGTTAGCCAGGATGGTCTTGATCTCCTGACCTCGTGATCCTCCCGCCTCGGCCTCCCAGAGTGCTGGGATTACAGGTGTGAGCCACCGCACCCCGCCAGAAGTTGTTACTATAGGGCTGGGCACCGTGGCTTACGCCTGTAATCCCAGCACTGTGGGAGGCTGAGACAGGCGGACCATGAGGTCAGGAGATTGAGATGATCCTGGCTAACACAAGTGAAACGCCATCTCTACTTAAAATACAAAAAAATTAGCCAGGCGTGGTGGCGGGCACCTGTAGTCTCAGCTACTTGGAAGGCTGAGGCAGGAGAACGGCATGAACCCAGGATGTGGAGCTTGCAGTGAGCAGAGATCATGCCACTGCACTCCAGCCTGGGCGACAGAGTGAGACTCCATCTCAAAAAAACCCCAAAATTGTTGTTATAGTGGTTTCCTTTTTTTTTTTTTTTTGAGACAGAGTCTGGCTCTGTCACCTAGGCTGGAGTGCAGTAGCACAATCTCAGCTCACAGCAGCCTCTGCCTCAGCCTCTTGCGTAGCTGGGACTTCAGGCGTGTGCCACCATGCCTGGCTAATTTTTTTTTTTGTATTTTTGGTAGAGACAGGGTTTCACCATGTTGGCCAGGCTGGTCTCGAAGTCCTGACCTCAAGTGATCCACCCGCTTCAGCCTCCTAGAGTGCTGGGATTATAGGCATGAGCCACTGCACCTGGCCATAATAGTGGTTTCTGATCAAAGATTTGATGCCCAGCTTTTCATAGAGAACATCACAAAATTCCAGCTCCAACTAATTTTGGGTTAGAGGCATAATTTCCCACAACAAACATGAGAAACCTACTTTCATATGGGAGTGACTAGGCTAAAGCAAAACTAAACTGGTAAAATGTACAGGAAAGGTAGAGCTATTTGCCAGGCTAGTTTCTAGCCTCTTATATATCTGTTACTTCTTGAGACCAAATCTAGCTCTCCATTCTTAATCTCTCCCAGATGAAATCTTCAGAGACTTTCAGAAAGTGTGCAAATATGCATCCTGCTCATTTTTGTAAGTAAAGCATAATGGCTACATGGATTTACAGTTTTCTTCTGTCATTCTAATTAGATCTGAGATGGTCATGATAGGATAATTCTGGAGAAAATACAGTTAAAAAGCTGGGTATATTTTTAAAATCTATATGCTAATGAAAGCCTTATAAATAATAGCACATGTTCTTAACTTTACTTCATTTGCACTATAATTGTTGCATACCTGGCTGTTTGTTCATGCCAAGCCTAATAATGACTGGGACGTACCATGGTATACAGTCAGACCTGGGTTCCAGCTTGGCGAATAATTTGCCATGTAGCAATATATTAAAGAAGTTATTTATCCCTTTTGGGCCTCAGTTTCCTTATGTGTAAAATTCTAGAACAGAAATGTTCCTTTAACCTTATGATTTGTTGCAGCAAGTGTAAGGGATTGCAAAAAAGATTTTGATTCATTCATCAACGAGAGTGTGAAGTGATGATAGAGGCAGATGAAATAGCTGATCAATAAAGAGAGTGGATTAGAAGAGCAAGGGTCAAAGGGAAAAAACAGGTGAACTTTGTATTTTTAGTTTTTTTTTAAATGTAGTCAAACCATATTATAACACTGGAACCAGAAGAAAAAACTAATGTTCTAATCCTAGGAAAGCATTAGCTATCTGGGGTTTTACTGAGAAAGTTTTAGCAGGATCAGTCAATGCACATTTATTGAGTGCTCAATATGCTTGTAGTATGTTGTTATATACTATGGAGAAACTGAAAAAGATAAGATATAGTCAATACTCACAACTAATTATACTTATAGAATCTAATTACAGCCATAATTACCTTATTGGCAATCTAAAATTCATTAATTCATTCAGAAGTCTCTAGTTTCAGGGAGCTCACAGTCTACTGGAAAAACAGACAAAGTAACCATGTAGTGTGAGACATGATATGATAGGGTAAGTACGAGGGCACTAGGAAGTACACCTGTGTCGTATGTGGTAGAGAGCTGTCAGGAAAGCTGTGCAGGAGAGATGGCATTAAAGTGGAATGTTGAAGGATGAGTGAGAGTCATCAGGCAGAGAGACAGGCAAAAGCTGCAGTGCATGTGGAGGCTCAAACAAGGAAGGGATGCTTCAGGTGGATGACGGTGGCACTGAGTGAGTGTGTGGGGAGTGTGGGGGTGGTGGGTGGTGAAACAGGCTGGGGAGCAGACAAGAGCTGGGTCAGGAAGGGCCTTGTACTAACATTATGGTGAGGATTTTTAATTTTTTTTGAAAAAAGTAGAAAGTTGTGGAAGAGTTTTAAGCAGGGGAACATCATAAGTATATTTGCATGTTTGAAAGATGGTTCCTGGCTGGGAACGGTGGCTCACACCTGTAATCCCGATGTTTTGGGAGGCCGAGGCGGGCGGATCACCTGAGGTCGGGAGTTTGAGACCAGACTGGCTAACATGGTGAAACCCCATCTTTACTAAAAATACAAAAATTAGCCGGGTGTGGTGACACATGCCTGTAATCCCAGCTACTTGAGAGGCTGAGGCAGGAGAATTGCTTGAACCTGGGAGGTGGATGTTGCAGTGAGCAGAGATTGTGCCACTGTACTCCAACCTGGGCAATAGAGTGAGACTCCATCTTAAAAAAAAAAAAAGAAAGATAATTCCTGAGACCAGACAAGTTAGTGATTGAACTAACTGAAGGAAGTCAGAACTCAGACCATTTAGGAGGCTATAGAGTTCATATGGAAAAGGAAGAGGGTGAGGATTAAACTGGTTTTTTTTCCTAATTATCAGCAGGGAAAAAATGGAGGGAAATCAAGTAAAGGGAGATGAAGGAGGAAGAATTGACAGGACTTTACCAGTTACTGATGGAGAGGTTAAGGGAGAAACTACATAAAAGTTCCCTGGTTTTGAGCTTGAGAATCAGAGAGAAAGTGGTTCATTGACCAATGGAGGAAAGGGAAGAGTAGAAGAGATTTACTAGGAAGGGTAGGTTTCATTCGGTGTTTGTTAATGTGACATGCCGGTGAACATCCGGATAGAGTTGTCCCTTAGCCTTTAAATGATCAAGTCTGAGATGGGGATAGAAGTCTTGGTTGCAAATTGATTTGAGTCATTACAGTGTGAGTGGGAGCTGGCTGCAGATGAAGCAGGGTAAGTGTAGGAGTGTGAGTGATGGAATGCAGTACTATAAATTAATCTTTGGTCACCGCTTTGTGATGTTGCTTTTGAAACCTAAGTTTGAATACAGAGTAGACTTTTTAAAATCTGGGCTTTTCTATTTTGTGTCATTGATTACTGTTAGTATTCTAGCAGTTAATATCTGTAGGACTCTTTCTTTCCAAAGACTTGGAAAAACTGTTTTTCCTCTCTGCTATGAATTTTGTAATCATTTTGTTGATTGCAGAATATCTTGTTGAGGCAGTGATTGAAATTGCAAAGTTTTTTTCTTCGCTCCCAGATTACTTTCTTTCTGTTTATTCATAGTTCCTTGTTTCATTTTTGATGTTTATTTGTTGACTGCTTTATTTCAGATGACTTTGTAGGTATTTTAAGGAGATTTAAGAAAGGTTTCACTAGTTGCCTGTTCGTCTATAAATGCCTTGCTTAGGCCGGGTGTGGTGGCTCATGCCTGTAAATCCGGCACTTTGGGAGGCTGAGGCAGGCTGATCACGAGGTCAGGAGATCGAGATCATCCTAGCTAACACGGTGAAACCCTGTCTCTACTAAAAATACAAAAAATTAGCCACGTGTGGTGGCGGGCGCCTATAGTTCCAGCTACTTGGGAGGCTGAGGCAGGAGAATGGCATGAAACCAGGAGGCGGAACTTGCAGTGAGCTGAGATCCTGCCACTGCACTCCAGCCTAGGTGACAGAGCAAGACTCTGTCTAAAAAAAAAAAAAAAAAAAAAAATTCCTTGCTTTGTATTTTATCTGTTCATGTACCTGCCGCATATTAAATGATGAATAGGTTTTAATTTTTGCTTTAAAGGAACTTAAATAGTCTGGTGAGGTAAACTAACCACACAATACAGTGGTATGTGTGCAAACTGATGTGTTTTTAACCAAGCACTTTGAGGTTACAGAAGAGGGAACAATTGATTTTTGTGCGGAAAAGATGGAAAAAGGCAGTCAGGGACAGGTTGACTGAGGAGATATGTGTAAAAGAGAGAAAGTGGCATGATCCTGGAGGTGGCACCATGAGCAGAGGCTGGGTGTGGAGGGGCCTGATGTCAGTGGGGAATGGTTCTCAGGGGGTCAGACTGCCTGGGAGGAGTGCTGGGAGGTGAAGGCGAAGGTGGAGGATGAACAGGAGACAGTGAAGGAAGGGTGTCCTGGGCCCCTGTTCTTTAAAACCCCCTTCACATGTTTCCATGTGATTGCCCCAGCAACGCTGTGAGGAGAACTTGCAGGT
This sequence comes from Trachypithecus francoisi, assembly GCF_009764315.1. Taxonomy (NCBI): domain Eukaryota; kingdom Metazoa; phylum Chordata; class Mammalia; order Primates; family Cercopithecidae; genus Trachypithecus; species Trachypithecus francoisi. Next base: position 126,643,304 of record NW_022681469.1, on the reverse strand, counting down.
GTCCCTTTTTCTTTTGCATTTTGTCCCCAGTCTGTCTTCTTCCTTTCATAATTTCTACTCTAATTACTTGTGAAGAAGGGTTTGATTATCATTATCTCTATTTTATGGATGAGAGAACTGATGCTCAGTTATTTATCTAGTGCCATGTGACTCAGAAAAAACTGATTCCAGACTAGAGCCCAGGTCTTCTGACTCTAATACACCAGGCTTGTTTTACATTAATTCAGTGCCATCTTCTCTTCTACTTTTTCTATTCAGTTACTTTTCATTCTAAAGGTTATGAGGGGCTGGGTGTGGTGGTTCATATTTGTAATTCCAGCACTTTGGGAGGCTGATTTAGGAGGATCACTTGAGGCCAGAGGTTCGAGACCAGCCTGGGCGTCATAAGGAGGCCCTGTCTCTACAAAAAAGAAACAAACAAACAAACAAAAAATTAGCGAGGCATGGTTGCATGCCCCTGTAGTCCCAGCTACTTAGGAGGCTGAAATGGGAGGATCACTTGAGCCCAGGAGTTGGAGGCTGCAGTGAGCTTTGTGCCATTGCACTCTAGCCTGGGTGACAGAGTGAGACCCTGTCTCAAAAAAAAAAAAAAAGGTTACAAGGTTGGTAGAAAAATGGCATAAACTTGAGTTACCAAATAAGAGTATATAATTTGAACAAATTTGCTTTCTTTGTTCCTCATAGTGGGTGCTCTAAATGGATTATAAACATGAGCTTGACGAACCTAGAAGAGAAATAGTTTAGCCAACAATGACTTTCTGATTTATAGGTCTGAGAAGTTTGGAACGTGGTAAGTTAAATTTTTTATTTTGTTTTGTTTCATTTTAACTCTTTATTATGAAATAGAGACAGCTATATGAGCCCTCAAGTACCCATCACCCAACTTCAACAATGAGCTCATAGCAGTCTAATTTCATATATACCCTCCACACGTCTGCCCTCAGATATTTCTGAAGTAAAACCGAGACATCATTTCATTTAACTTGAACCTTCACAGATATTATACTTTAGTTTAACCTGTGCTCCTGTCTCCATTTGTGTTCTAGACATTAGGTCCAGTTCTTGGTATGGTTTTTTTGAAGTTTACTACTCCTTTAAGAAGTGAGTGTCAGCTGACTTTCAAAGATTGTCAGCTGTGTATACCATGTTCTTCTTGCCATTTGCTACTCGTTAGTGGGTCTAGTGCCAGCTCCTAACGTGCAGCTAGGAAAAGGTGTTCCCATGTTGGTGCTCTGACCATGAGCTGACATAAGAATGGATCTTGCAACAATGGTTTCATGTAGGTCAGATTTGAAGTTTCTACTGCATGGCAAAGCTGTCATTCAAAATCTGTCTCTGTGCGTTTATTCATTGGCAAGTTCAAGCATGTGATAAAATTATTTTTCCTTTTGCTAACAGGCTAGAAGTAAATGGAGAAACCAGATACAGACTGGAGTTTAGTCAGCAGGCACAGTGGTATTGGCTGTTGCTGTTTGCCACGTTGGTTGGGATCATGAATGGGCATGAGAGGCAAGGAACTAGTGATTAACAAAGGAAAGACAGTTTTTAGGGGTGTTGTTACATTCCTGTAATTTATCTTTTGCTAGAATATGTTCCCAGTGTCTCTTTGGACCTAGAATATGGCCATGTTCCTGATTATAACAGCAGGAAGTGGTGAATGTGCTCTTGAGTGTGTGTACCTGGGCCTATGTGTGTGCACTGGGTGTTGGGCATGGCCTTGCTGGCTACTGACCTCTGTATCTCTACTTTTGTTGACTGATCCTGTGTTTGGTTAGCAATCTTACTTTATAAAATTTGCAAATATGTAAGTATAGAAATGTAATGTCAGCACTCTCTTCTCTAAGGCATTATTTCTGGGAGTCTATTTCATTTGGCCTGCTGGGAAAGAGCAGTTCTATTAATAGTGATTCCTCAGATATGTATATAGCAGTGTTTCAGTGCTTTTTCTTTCCCCTGGCGATAAAACTGAGCCTGAACATTCTGGTATTCTTTTTTTTTTTTTTTTTTTTTTTTTTTTTTGAGATGGAGTTTCACTCTTGTTGCCCAGGCTGGGGTGCAGTGGTGCGATCTTGGCTCACCACAACCTCCACCTCCTGGGTTCAAGCAATTCTCAAGCCTCCGCTTCCTGAGTAGCTGGGATTACAGGCATGTGCCCTTATGCCTGGCTAATTTTGTATTTTTAGTAGAGACGGGGTTTCGCCATGTTGGCCAGGCTGATCTCAAACTCCTGACCTCAGGTGATCCGTCCCCGCCTCGGCCTCCCAAAGTGCTGGGATTACAGGCGTGAGCCACTGCACCTGGCCCATTCTGGTATTCTTTTTAGATCAGCCTTAGCTCTGTAAATGTCCTAGTTGAGAAAATGTTGATCTGCTTGTCTGAAAATACAGCAAAGTGGAGTTTAAAAGTAATGAAAATACAGCAAAGTGGAGTTTAAAAGTAAGTGAGCCACTGTGCCTGGCCCAAAATAAGACTTTAAGTAACCATTTGGAAAACAAATATCAGGCTTTGAGCAGAGGAATGGAACAATCTTTTTATTTAATTAATTAATTAATTAATTAAGTTAGTTTTTAGAGCTGGGGTTTGGCTCTGTTGCTCAGACTGGAGGGCAGTGGTGCGATCATGGCTCACTGCGGTGTCAGCCTCCTGGATATCAGCAATCTTCCCACCTCAGCTTCCCCAGTTCTTTTGTTTTATTAAAAAAAGAACCCCTCTGGCTGCTGAGTTGAGAATAGATTCTAGTGGGCAGCAGTAGAAGTAAGGATACCTGTCAGTAATCTTGGCGCAAGATGCTAGTAGTGGTAGTGGATATGTTGAGAAGTAGTCTGATTCTTGAAAGTAGAGCCAACAGAATTTTTTTTTTTTGGTCAGATTTGTATGTTGGGTATGAGAAAGAGATGAATCAAATGTTTATTAAATCCTTTATAGTCAATCATACTTCACCCTCCTTTACCTAACAATTCCTCCTCTAAAATTTAGTTTAAGAAAACAATCATGTGTGTAAAGATGCTTGTAAATACAAGAATAGTTATCATAGTAGTATATCACAGTAATGAAAATTTTAAAACATGCAAATAATAATAGAGAATCAGCCAAATAAATGTAGGTAAATCCTTTCAGTAGAGTATTATGCAGTCATTAAAATGATCTACAAGTATATTTTTGGACAAGGAAATGCATTACAAGTATATTTCCAGGTTTAGTTTTTGTATGTATTTTGCTGGGAATTTCAGGTTTCTTTTTTTGTTTTTCAAAATTAGTTTTCAATACTGGGGGTATTTTAATGGGAAGTCGTTAGAGGGTATCAGAAACTATTGGTTGCTGCTTTAGTAATGTAGAAGCCTTTCATGTTAACTTTTGATTGGTGAATATTTTGTATCTCTACTTTCAAAAGTAATTATCTTGTTTTCCTACAATTGAATTGTTGCTAAGGAAATTTTATTTTCTTGCGCTCTTTCAGCAAATCAACTAAGGCAATATTTGAAAGAAGTTGAATCATTTATTACCTGTTGCATTCTGACATGTATCAGAAATTGGCAAATTAAGTGTAATTTAAAATAGTACAAAATATTTATTTTTCCTCATGTATCATATATGTAACTCCCTAAATAAATAGAGTATACTAGAAGAATCATTCCTGTATAACTGTCGGTATAAATGGTTGAAATGAAATCAACCGTATTGGATTCATAAGCTTATTGAATCAGTAAGAACACTTCTCTTTCATTCAGTGAATGAGTTTGGTTTGCTTTGTTCAGATTTTAAATGAATTTTTATTTAAGTGTTCATAAGATGGAAAATACAAGACTGTTTTTTTCTAGGATCATTTCTCTGTAAGTTGTTTGCTTCATATATTTCTGTCACCATTGAATCTATTATCTGTTCAATCAGAAACATTAATTGGAAGATTGAGGATCACAAACTCCTGTTTTTGGTCCTCTCCTGCCATCTATCTTCCTCCTTCCCCCATGTTTCCCCTCAAATCTCTTCTGATTAAAAAAAATTTTTGAAATTACTACATAATAAAATAGAATTTTTTATGCACAGTTCTGTGACTTTGATACATATATTGAGTCATGTAGCAGTCACAATACAGAATAGTTCCATCACCCCAGTTATATCCCTTTATAGTCACACAGTCCCCTGGCATCCACTGATCTATAGTTTTGTCTTTTTGAGAATGTTTTATGAAAGGAATAATTTTGAGACTGGCTTCTTTTTTTTTTTTTTTTTTTTTTTGAGACAGAGTCTTGCTCTGTCACCCAGGCTGGAGTGCAGTGGCATAATCTCAGCTCACTGCAAGCTCTGCTTCCTGGGTTCATGCCATTTTCCTGCATCAGCCTCCCAAGTAGCTTGGACTGCAGGCGCCCACCACCACGCCTGGCTAATTTTTTTGTATTTTTAGTAGAGACGGGGTTTCACCGTGTTAGTCAGGATGGTCTTGATCCCCTGACTTCGTGATCTGCCTGCCTCGGCCTCCCAAAGTGCTGGGATTACAGGTGTGAGCCACCGCGCCTGGCTGAGACTGGCTTCTTTCACACGGCATAATGCCTTTGAGATTCATCCAAGTTGTTGCACATATCAAGAGTTTGTTCCTTTTTATTGCTGAGTACTATTCCAGCAGTGAAAATGTCACACTTTGTCCAAATTAACTCATGGGATAATTTCTAGATTTTGGTGATTATGACTAGAGCTGCTATAGACATTTATGTACAGGTTTTGGGTGAACAGGATTTCATTTACTAGGATAAATGCTCAGGAATGCCATTGTTGTATGGTAAGTATATATTTACATTTATTGGACTCTGCAAAACTCTTTTTCACAGTAGATATATCTATCATTGGGCATTCCCAGTAGCAAAATGTGGGAGTTCCAGTTGCTTTTTATCCACATCAGCATGGGTCAGTATATTTTAGCCATTCTAGTAAGTGTTTAGTGGTTTTTAAAAACAGTGTTATTGAGATAAAATCCACATACCATAAAATTCCCTACTGTCCAGGTTTAGAATATTTTATCACTTCAAAAAGAATACCCATGCTCATTACTAGTCACTCCTTGGGAGGCCAAGGCGGGCGGATCATGAGATCAAGAGATCGAGACCATCCTGGGCAACATTGTGAAACCCCCTCTCTACTAAAAAAATACAAAAATTAGCTGGGCATGGTGGCATGCATCTGTAGTTCCAGCTGCTCGGGAGGCTGAAGCAGGACAATTGCTTGAATCTGGGAGGCGGAAGTTGCAGTGAGCCGAGATTGCGCCACTGCACTCCAGCCTGGGTGACAGTGTGACACTCTGTCTCAAACAAACAAAAAACCTAGTCACTCCTCATCTTCCCCCACCCTCCAGCTCCAGGCAACTATTAATTTTACTGTCTACAGATTTGCCTATTCTGGACATTTCATGTAAATGGGATCATATAGTAAGTAGTCTTTCATGAGTGACTGCTATCATTTAACATCTTTTTTTTTTTTTTTTTTTTTTTGAGACGGAGTCTCGCTCTGTCGCCCAGGCTGGAGTGCAGTGGCGCAATCTCGGCTCACTGCAAGCTCCGCCTCCTGGGTTCACGCCATTCTCCTGCCTCAGCCTCCTGTGTAGCTGGGACTACTGGCACCCACCACCGCACCCGGCTAATTTTTTTTTTTTTTTTTTGTATTTTTAGTAGAGACAGGGTTTCACTGTGTTAGCCTGGATGGTCTCGATCTTCTGACCTCGTGGTCTACCCATCTCGGCCTCCCAAAGTGCTGGAATTACAGGTGTGAGCTGCCGCGCCTGGCCCTCACTTAACATCTTTAAGTGATAGAAGTGGATGCAAGGTTTATCCATGTTGTAGCATGTATTTGTTCTTTTTTGTGGCTGAATAATACTGTATTTTGTGGATATAACACATTTTGTTTATCCATTTATCAGTTCATGGACATATTGGTTGTTTCTACTTTTTGGCTATGACTAACAATGCTGTAAACATAGGGTTCTTATGTGGAGATGTGTTTCAGTACTCGAGTAGAATTTCTTGATCACATGGTAACTATTTTTTTTATTTATTTTGTTTCTTATTAATTTTTTTTTTTTTTTTTTTTGAGACAGGGACTCACTCTGTTCCCCAGGCTGGAGATATGGTGTGATTATGGCTCACTGTAGCCTGCACCTCCCAGGCTCAAGTAATCCTTCCACCTCAGCCTCCTGAGTAGCTGGGACCACAGGCACGCACCACCATGCCTGGTTAATTTTTAAGTTATTTTTTGTAGAGACGAGGTCTCATACTGTGTTGCCCATGCTTGTCTCACACTCCTGGGCTCAAGTGATTCTCCCACCTCAGCAGTAACTCTGTGTTTAGCCTTTTGAGGAAAACTGTCAGTGTGTTTTCTGAAGTGGTTGCACCATTTTACAATCCCTTCAGCAGTGTATGAGGGTTCTAATTTAACCACATTTTATCAACATTTGTTACTGCCCATGTTGTCATCTAGTGGGTGTCATGTGGTATCTCATTGTGATTTTGATTTGTATTTTCCTAGAATGATGATGTGGAGCATCTTTTCCTGTGCTTATTGACCATTTGCATATATTCTTTGGGGAAATACGTATTCTGATTCTTTGCCCATTTTTAAATTGTTATCTTTTTATTGTTGAATTGTAATAGTTCTTTATGTGTTCTGGACACAAATCCCTTATCAGGCATATAATTGGCAGATATTTTCTCCCATTTTTTGGTTTGTCTTTCACTTTCTTGCTGGTGTCCTTTGAAGCACAAAATTTTTTAATTTTGATGGAGTCCAGTTTGTCCATTTTTGGTGGTGGTGTTTGTACTTTTGGTGTTGTGTCTAGGAAACCACTACTTAACCCAAGGCCATGAAGATTTATACCTTTGTTTTGTTCTAAGAGTTTTATAGTTTTAGCTCATACATTTAGGTCTGATTCATTTTGAATTGATTTTTAAGAACGGTGTATGGTAGGTATCCAGCTTCATTCTTTTGCATGTGGATATCCAGTTACCTGAGCACCATTTGCTGAGAAGACTCTTATTTCCTCACTGAATTGTCTTGGTACCCTTGTCAAAAATCAATTTCCCATAAACATTGTATTTCTGGATAATTCTGTCCTATTCATCTGTGTGTCCATTTTTATGCCAGTACTACATTGTCTTACGATTATAGCATTTGGTTTTGAAATTGGGAAATGGGGGTCCTCCAACTTTGTTCTTTTTTAAGATTGTTTTAGCTAGAATGAGATTTTATAAACATAAATTGGAGAAAGTAACTCCTTGCTTGAAGTATTCAAATCAGTGATACCTGATTACATCTATCATAAAATTCATATCTCTAACTTGACCCACAAGATTTATGATCTGACCTCTGTCCAATTTGACCTTTCACCCACTTTTCCTATTGGTCACTGCCTTGCAGCTTCATTGGCCGACTTCCTGCTGCTTTTTTTTTTTTTTTTTCTGAGACGAGTGTCTCTTTCTCACCCAGGATGGAGTACAGTGGGGTTATCTTGGCTCACTGCGACCTCCGTCTCCCGGATTCAAACAATTCTCCTGCCTCAGCCTCCTGAGTAGCTGGGATTACAGGGATGCACCACCACGGCTGGCTAATTTTTATATTTTTAGTAGAGACAGGGTTTCACCGTGTCGTCCAGGTTGGTCTCAAACTCTTGACCTCAGGTGATCCACCCGCTTTGGCCTCCCAAAGTGCTGGGATTACAAGCGTGGGCCACCGTGCCTGGCCTACTTCCTGCTTCTTGAATGTGTTAAAACGCCTACATGGCTTTTGCATATCCACGTACTTTTTCTTGGAATGCTCTTCTCTTCACTAATTCCTACTCATTCTTCAGGTTTTAGCCTAAATGCCGTTTTAAAAGAAAGACTGTTCTTTTTTTTTATTTTTATTTTATTATTTTATTTATTTATTTATTTTATTTTATTTATTTGTTTTTTGAGACGCAGTCTCGCTCTGTCGCCCAGGCTGAAGTGCAGTGGCCGGATCTCGGCTCACTGCAAGCTCCGCCTCCCGGGTTTACACCATTCTCCTGCCTCAGCCTCCCCAGTAGCTGGGACTATATAGGCGCCCGCCACCTCGCCCGGCTAGTTTTTTGTATTTTTTAGTAGAGACAGGGTTTCACCGTGTTAGCCAGAATGGTCTTGATCTCCTGACCTCGTGATCCACCTGTCTCGGCCTCCCAAAGTGCTGGGATTACAGGCTTGAGCCACCGCGCCCGGCCTCTTTTTATTTTTAAAATATTGTTTTATCTTTTCCCAGTTAGAAGAACAACATAGAAGTCCTTTAGAGCAAGTTTGAAAAATAAAGAAAAGCATGGCTACACACACACACACACACACACACACACACAGGCAGAAACCATAGGACAAGCATTTAATGTTGTAGTGCCATCAGATGTCAGTTTGTTATTGGTCCTTTGCGTTTTTCCTTTTTTCTGTTTGGAAGCCTGCAGCATTTTTCATGCTTAGAATTGCCAAGTTGTGTCCAGATTGGGTCTGTTATCATTTGTTTTGCTCAATAGACGTGTAGACCCTTACATCTATAGTATCTGTTTACATTCAGGGAAGGTTTCTTTCTTTTTTTTTTTTTCTGATAGGGGGTCTCGCTCTGTTGCCCAGGCTGGAGTGCAGTAGCAGGATCTCGGCTCACTGCAAGTTCCGCCTTCCGGGTTTACGCCATTCTCCTGCCTCAGCCTCCCGAGTAACTGGGACTACAAGCGCCCACCACCATGCCCAGCTAATTTTTTGTATTTTTAATAGAGACGGAGTTTCACCGTAGCCAGGATAGTCTCGATCTCCTGACCTCATGATTTGCCCACCTCAGCCTCCCAAAGTGCTGGGACAGGTGTGAGCCTCCACGCCCAGCCAGAAGTTTTCTTTTTTTGAATCTGCAATATGGTTTTACTTTCTTTAACCAAAATATTATTGTATAATAGGATGACTCTTCTCTGTTTTCTACATTATTCTCTTTTCTTGCCGTTGTTTCCTTTTCTTTCTACCCGGCTCCTTTTAAATTGAATATTAGGAGAACATCTTAAGTGTGTCTTTTATTATAATGGATACAATGTTGTGCATAGACATTTTAATACTATATTGCCACCAATTGTCTTAATACTTTTTTCTTTGCAGTTTTTTAAGCTGATATTTTAATCTCAACCTAGTCTTTGTGATTCTTTGTTGAAGCTTTATATAGTGCCTGGCGCAAAACTATGTGCTCAAACATATATTGAATGAATGATTAAATCATACACATGAATAAACAAGAACCAGTTCTTAGTTGTTGTATTCTACTGAGACTGTGGAAGTATTTCTCTAGTAATGAATTCCTTTTTTTAAAAGAAGCTGTGTTGAAGTGTAATTTATATATATATTGTGAACCTCCAAAATCTGAGACAGGTATCAGTTAATTTAGAAAGTTTATTTTGCCAGCCGGGCACGGTGGCTCAAGCCTGTAATCCCAGCACTTTGGGAGGCCGAGACAGGCAGATCACGAGGTCAGGAGATCGAGACCATCCTGGCTAACACGGTGAAACCCCGTCTCTACTAAAAATACAAAAAAACTAGCCGGGCGAGGTGGCAGGCGCCTGTAGTCCCAGCTACTCGGGAGGCTGAGGCAGGAGAATGGCGTCAACCCGGGAGGCAGAGCTTGCAGTGAGCTGAGATCCGGCCACTGCACTCCAGCCCGGGCGACTCCGTCTCAAAAAAAAAAAAAAAGAAAGTTTATTTTGCCAAGGTTGGGGAACACGCCCGTGACACAGCCTCAGGAAGTCCTGACGACATGTGCCCAAAGTGGTTGAGATACAGCTTGGTTTTATACATTTTAGGGAGACATGAGACATCAATCAATATATGTAAGAAGTACATTGGTTCCGTTTGGAAAGGTGGGACAGCTGGAAGCAAAGGCAGGAAGACTTGAAGTGGGGAAGGGGCTTCCAGGTCACTGATAGGTGAGAGATGCATAGTTGCATTTTTTTAAGTTTCTGATTAGCCTTTCCAAAGGAGGCAATCAGATATACATCTATCTCAGTGAGCAGAGGGATGACTTTGAATAGAATGGGAGGCAGGTTTGCCATAAGCAGTTCCCAGCTTGACTTTTCCCTTTAGCTTAGTGATTTGGGGGCCCCAAGATTTATTTTCCTTTCGCAAGTATGAGGGTGTAATTCAATAATTTTTTAGTAGATTTTATAGGGTTGTACAACTGTGACAACAGTTCAGTTTTAGAACAGTTCAGTCACTGCAAAAAGTTCCTTCATGTAAGCTTGCACTTAAATCCCTGCTTTTTCACTCTGCTGATTCTGTGAATTTGCCTTGTCATTTAAACATATGCTGATGTTGCTCTCATATATATCTGTATATGTATATACACACACACTTTTAGGATTGTTTATATCTATATAAAGTATATATAGTATAAAGTATATGTACTTTATTTAAGTATATATACTTAAAGTGTGCACATACTTTATAATTGTTTTCATTTTTAAGCATGGCTTTCTAGGAGTTGCCTTCCTGTCTGCATAGCTTAGTGATCAGTGGTCACCCAATGCTCGGATAGTGGTTGCTTCAGACATCTGGAGCCAGTAAGGTGTTCGTCCTCTGCCAGTAGACCTCTGTGGGTAGGGAGCACATACAAAGTTTAGGCTGTTTTCGGATCTGCCTTGTCTTTTACTTTCCAGCCAGTCGTTTCATGTCTCCTCTGTGCCTGCATGCCACTTCAGGGTTGGCCAACAAATGTGCCCCACCCGGACTGCAACCTTCGCCTTCTAGAGCTGTTCACCCTCTCAGACCTCCCACCTGCTCCTTCTCTTACTCACAGTGCAGGTGGGCATGTGTGCTCTTACCCACTCCAAACCGAGCAAACTCCCTTCCACCCCAGCAGCGAAACTGTCAGTCCTAATGTTTTGCCTTGCCCTGCTCTGCCTTGCAGAACCTCTGTACCTACTGAATGGGTAGATGAGGTGGGAGTAACCTTACACAGACTCTCATTGTTCTTACCTACCTTTTAGCAGTTTTTCAAGCATAATGCTTCTCAGGTTGTTTTATTCTTCTGGTGGATTTCCAGAGCACTGAAAGGGTTTGCCCATTTCACCCAGCTTTATCATTGATTTTTGGGGAGAGGAATTAACTACCTTCTCACTAGGCTGTACCTGGAAGTATTCCCTCTCAGAATGCATTTTTTAATGTAGTTAGTCATTTCCCCAGGTATATTTAGGGTTGAAAGAGATCAAATGAAGAGACTAAGAGGCAGAAATGAAGTCCACAGGCAAACAGCCCGGGCGGCGCCCTGAGCCTAGTTAAAGATCGACCCCGGACCTAACCGATTAGGTTATCTATAGACTCCAGACATTGTAAGGACAAACGTTGTGAAAGTCTCTGTCCTGCTCTGTTCTGTTCTAATTACCGGTGTCTGCCACATATCTTAGTCCTGGGCCCAGTACAAACACATCCCTCTATTTTGTCCCGACTTCCTGAACCCAACACAAACACATTCCCCCCACACACATCTCAGAAACAACACCTGGGGAAGCTCCAATAAGGTTACAACCGTTTGTAAAAGCGCAGGAACCGATAAGAAGGCTGCTAAAAGCATAACTTCACATTAACATGTAAACCAACTGTAATGCTGTAGCCTAGAGAAATGCCTTGTTCCTCTGTAACCTGACAAGTCCTGTTTACCTCGAGCTATAAAAAGCAAGCGCACGCATTGTTCCAGGCCCTCTTGTATGTTGTAGAAGGGAGGGACCAAGTTCGAACTTGCATTAAAGATCCTTGCCGCTTGGCTTTGACTCTGGACTCTGGTGGTCTTCTTCGGGGAATAAACGGTCTGGGCATAACAGGGTTCTCCAGAAAAACAAAACCGAACCCCTGTGTTAGGGTTTTACAGAAAAACAACCAGTAGTCAGGGCAAGGCAAACCATTAGCACTGGCTGCTTTGCTAGTGGGTTGGAAGGGATCTCACTGAATTTAGAGTGGTAGATAACACGCATGCCTACTGTATATATGGGGAGGGGTCGGGGGTAGAGAGAGAAAGAGACTGATTTTAAGGAATTCATTTATGTGATTGTGGGGCTTTCAAGTCTGAAATTCATAGGGCAGTTGGGCAGAGATGAGTTGATGTTGCAGTCTTGTTCCCAGAGCAAACTGAGGGTCGGGCTACTATTTCTTGTGGCCCAATAACGAGATGCAGATGAACTGGGGAGAAAGAGAGTTTTTATTTCTGTAACCGGTTACAGGGAGGCCTGGAAATTATCACCAGACCAACTTAAAATTACAAAGTTTTTCTGAGCTTATGTACCTTCTGACCTATATGTCTGCATGTAAGTGTGCATTCATCTAAAGATGTAAGTGATCTGTAACTAAAGTCTGAGTCCTGAAGTGCATTTGCTGGAGCCTCAGTAAGTTTACTTAATCTAAATGGGTCTAGGTGCTGGGGTGATTACCCTTATCTTGTCTCCTGCTAAATCACGGAGATTTGGGGAGTTCCTTCAGACTTCCAATAAACTTGTTTGTGGAGGCCTGGGGAGTTTCTTCAGACCCCCAATAAAACTCGTTTAATCCTAAATGGGTCCTGTTAAGAATTCCTTCGTTATTTTGTCATGCTTTAAGGCCCAGGAAAGGCCTAGGCAAAACTCTTGGTGGGCTTTTGTTACATTCCAGCCGTTGTATAACGGCACTGGCTTTTTTTTTTTTTTTTAGCTTTTAATATTGAACTGAACCACTCAGTCAGTACTGAAACAGTTGTTATGGAGGCCTGCGTTAGTGACCTGGCCTGCCACAGTCTTGACTCCAGATTCTACTGGGTAGCAGGCTGGACACACAGGCAGGGTTTCCATGTTGTAGTTCTTTCCCAGGAAACCTCAGTCTTTGCTCTTAAAACCTTTACCTGTTAGACGAGGCCTTCCTGTGTTATGGAGGGTAATCCACTTTACTAGAAATCTGTTGATTTAAATGTTAATCACATCTAAAATATACCTTCACAGCCATATCTAGACTGGTGTTTGACCAAACAACTGGGCACCAAAGCCTAGCCAAGTTGACACATAAAATTAACTGCCACACTTGCCTTCTGAGGATTCAGGGTAAATTATTTTGGTGTAGATGTAGTCTGGTTGCTGTCTGTTTCCCACTGTATACCCTTGTTCTAGCTAAACTAGCAGCTCCAGCTGTTTCATATACATTCTTCTGCTTTTGCACATCCATGCCTTTGGTCATTGTGTACCTGCAGCTTAGAGTGCTTCCTGTGTCCAGATCTTACCTGTCCTTCTGAGGATTAGATCACAGATGTTTATACATACAATATTCTTTGCAGCCTATACACCAGCTCTCCTAAACTTCTTCCTGTCACCTAATTATGCTATGTTCTGTCTTGCCATTGTGCTTTTGCACACAAGTTCCTTTGGTTTAGAATATCCCTCCCTTCTCTTCTCTTTTCTTTTTTAAAGAGACGGGGTCTCGGTATGTTGCCTGGGCTGGTCTCGAACTCTTGAGCTCAGACGATCCTCCCATCTCGGTCTCCCAAAGAGCTGTGATTACAGGTGTAAGCTGCTGCACCTGGTCCTTCCCTCCTACTTTCTGTAAAACTTTTACAGCTTCCTCAGGTCAATTACATGCTCCTTTTCATTATGCTCCCATTGTCCCTTTGCATATTTCCACTGAGGCACTCATCACATTTTATTGTTATTGTTTACATATCTGTCTGTCAAAAGACTTTGTCTCCCAAGAGCAGAGGTTACTCTACTGTTTTCCTTTTAAAAGTTGGTCCTCAGTCGAGCCTGAGTATCTGGTCTGTAGTACCTAAATAAATTGTGGGATAATAAACTGAATCTCTGTTAAAGATTTGGAAGTTGTTTCATGTTTCTTCTATAATTTCTCATTGTTAGAATGTGGAGCTAATAACTGCTTGGAGATGAGGCAAGTCTGAATGGCAGAGTTCAGCCTTGAGTTGGACTCCAGACATTCTTGGGCTTATTAAATATTTGGTTGACTCACTGAAAGAAATAGTTTTATTTATTTTCCATTCTTTACCAGGTACATAGTTTCAGAATTACTGTATTAACAAAAGCTGTTTCCGATTATAGACATTGATTTATTTTTACTCAAATTTGTATATACTGTATATACTGAGTAAAACAAATTTTGCTCAAATTTGTTTTAAGAATATCAGAGAATCCTTTGGGAGGCTGAGGAGGGTGGATCATGAGGTCAGGAGATCGAGACCATCCTGGCTAACACAGTGAAACCCCGTCTCTACTAAAAATACAAAAAATTAGGCCGGGCGCGGTGGCTCAAGCCTGTAATCCCAGCACTTTGGGAGGCCGAGACGGGCGGATCACGCGGTCAGGAGATCGAGACCATCCTGGCTAATATGGTGAAACCCTGTCTCTACTTAAAAATACAAAAAAACTAGCCGGGCGACGAGGCCGGCGCCTGTAGTCCCAGCTACTCGGGAGGCTGAGGCAGGAGAATGGCGTAAACCCGGGAGGCGGAGCTTGCAGTGAGCTGAGATCCAGCCACTGCACTCCAGCCTGGGTGGCAGAGCGAGACTCCGTCTCAAAAAAAAAAAAAAAAATACAAAAAATTAGCCGGGCATGGTGGCGGGCGCCTGTAGTCCCAGCTACTCGGGAGGCTGAGGCAGGAGAATGGCATGAACCCAGGAGGTGGAGCTTGCAGTGAGCCGAGACCGTGCCACTGCACTCCAGCCTGGGCGACTGAGCGAGACTCCGTTTCAAAAAAAAAAGAATATCAGAGAATCCAAGACTGTTTCAGCTTTTTTCTACCTAAAATGCAGTGGTGATAACTGGTGACTGATTTGTAAGCAATCTCAATGTAATGATAAAATAACGTTTTCCTTTCTCTACTAGATGTTGGTTATCTTTCCGAAGTAGACTCTCCATGGCCTGAACATTTTCCGAAAATCATTTTGAGCAAAATATCTGTTTAATAACAAGATAACCACATCAAGATGGTTGGAAAGCTGAAGCAGAACTTACTATTGGCATGTCTGGTGATTAGTTCTGTGACTGTGTTTTACTTGGGCCAGCATGCCATGGAATGCCATCACCGGATAGAGGAACGTAGCCAGCCAGTCAAACTGGAGAGCACAAGGACCACTGTGAGAACTGGTCTGGACCTCAAAGCCAACAAAACCTTTGCCTATCACAAAGATATGCCTTTAATATTTATTGGAGGTGTGCCTCGGAGTGGAACCACACTGATGAGGGCCATGCTGGATGCACATCCTGACATTCGCTGTGGAGAGGAAACCAGGGTCATTCCCCGAATCCTGGCCCTGAAGCAGATGTGGTCACGGTCAAGTAAAGAGAAGATCCGCCTGGATGAGGCTGGTGTTACTGATGAAGTGCTGGATTCTGCCATGCAAGCTTTCTTACTAGAAATCATTGTTAAGCATGGGGAGCCAGCCCCTTATTTATGTAATAAAGATCCTTTTGCCCTGAAATCTTTAACTTACCTTGCTAGGTTATTCCCCAATGCCAAATTTCTCCTGATGGTCCGAGATGGCCGGGCATCAGTACATTCGATGATTTCTCGAAAAGTTACTATAGCTGGATTTGACCTGAACAGCTATAGGGACTGTTTGACCAAGTGGAATCGTGCTATAGAGACCATGTATAACCAGTGTATGGAGGTTGGTTATAAAAAGTGCATGTTGGTTCACTATGAACAACTTGTCTTACATCCTGAACGATGGATGAGAACACTCTTAAAGTTCCTCCAGATTCCATGGAACTATTCGGTATTGCACCATGAAGAGATGATTGGGAAAGCTGGGGGAGTGTCTCTGTCAAAGTGAGTAGAAGACTTTTTTTATTTTGACTCTATATTTAGCTAATAATCTATACATATGTATGTATGTGTTTTATATATATATGTGTGTATGTACCTGTGTATGTATATATAGAAACTGAAGGCCTTTTCTGGAACAGATACAGATTCACTGATGAGGTTTCTTTTTTTATTAATTCTCTGCTAGTTTATTATGGATTTTCACTTATTTATACTTCATTTTTTCATTTATATATCGTGGCCCTCTTATTTGTTTGATGGATACAAACCCAACTTACAGGCGGTGAAAAGCCTTCTTCAAGGCCTCAGACCTTAATGTTCATCATTCAGTTTTAGTGGCTTCTGATTTCTAATTTCTAGATTTTTTTTTTTTTTTTTTTTTTTTTGAGACGGAGTCTCGCTCTGTCGCCCGGGCTGGAGTGTAGTGGCCGGATCTCAGCCCACTGCAAGCTCCGCCTCCCGGGTTTACGCCATTCCCCTGCCTCAGCCTCCCGAGTAGCTGGAACTACAGGCGCCCGCCACCTCGCCTGGCTAGTTTTTTGTATTTTTTAGTAGAGACGGGGTTTCACCGTGTTAGCCAGGATGGTCTCGATCTCCTGACCTCGTGATCCGCCCGTCTCGGCCTCCTAAAGTGCTGGGATTACAGGCTTGAGCCACCGCGCCCGGCCCCTAATTTCTAGATATTGTTGTTAATGAGGATAGTCGGCTTTTTTGTGGATAAAGGTTAAAATCAGGAAGTGCGTATATCATGTTAATAAGCACATAGTGAATTATAAGCATTTTGAAATTTTTAGTGGTAGAGAAAAATAAAAGCATCGTCTAACCTAATCTCTTCATTTTATGGACAAGTAGACTGAGTCACAGTAAGATTAAAACAATTTGTTCAGATTTAGATGGCAAGACCAGAATTCGAATATGTGTGCCCTGGTCTCCATGAGGTCGTGCTTTTCTCCATGGCATTTTACTACGTGTCGTGCTTCCTTTGTCATCTGAAGGATATAACCTCTCTTATTTTTTACAAAAGGCTAGAGAATCTCCAAAATTTGGAAGCCTAATCCATACAAGAAGTTCCTTGGATTCAAAACTTCTTAAATGATGATTTTTAACATTTTGCTGCTTTTCTTATGAAGTGACAACTAGTATACCCTCCCACCTGTCTTGATGACTTATATACCTGGAATTAGGATATAAAAATGGAAACTACTATTAAATTGAGGTAGCATCTCTTCATGAAGAAAAGTTGGCTATAACTATATTTTTGGTTTTTTTCATTTATCAAAGTAATATATAACCCCTGTAAAAAAGAAGAAAAAGCAATATACTTTCCTTGTGTGCCCTTCTTACTTTCACCAAGGAATATCTCCTTAATTTTTTTTTTTTTTTTTGCTGTATAGAACTTGTATAGTAAATAGATTTCTTATGTAGATAATCTCAAAGGAACAGCTGCCTGCCTATACCGAGCTTTCAATTATTGATTATAAGTTATGACATACTATCACTGTAGTGGCTCTAGGTTGTTTTTATTGATTCAAAGAAAATTTCAGCTCTGGCTACTCTGATTGCAGTTTATTATTATTACCAGATAATAGACTATAATTGATTTTTAATCACCTGCATTAGGTATTTCAGTCTTTGTGCTTGTATGTTGGCCCGGCACGGATGCCACCTACATTTGCTAATATAAAAGGAGCTGTTAGACCACCAGCCTCTTTAGTAGGGATTAAAGAGATATGCTTAGGTTAAATTTTGGTGCCAATCAGGAAGAGAACATCTTGTGTATATACTTGCTATATTTAAGGTAAGCATAAAGGCCAAGAAAATTCATAGAAATTATATTATGAATTAATGAATTTTAGAAAGCAAAGAGACCTTACTTAGCATTTCAGTATGTGGAATGGAGGCCCTGTAAGGCTCTATGTTTTGTCAAAAATTAACGTGTCACAATCATGAGTAGAAGCTACTAATGCTTATTCCAAGATTTTTGCATTTGGGGTCTTTCTAGTTTGGGGCTATTACGGATAAAAGTTGCTGAGAACATTCTTGTACATTACTTTTGGTGGATATAGCATTCATTTCTTTTTTTTTTTTTTTTTTTTTTTTTTTTTTTTTTTTGAGACGGAGTCTCGCTCTGTCGCCCAGGCTGGAGTGCAGTGGCCGGATCTCAGCTCACTGCAAGCTCCGCCTCCCGGGTTTACGCCATTCTCTCGCCTCAGCCTCCCGAGTAGCTGGGACTACAGGCGCCCGCCATCTCGCCCGGCTAATTTTTTGTATTTTTTTAGTAGAGACGGGGTTTCACCGTGTTAGCCAGGATGGTCTCGATCTCCTGACCTCGTGATCCGCCCGTCTCGGCCTCCCAAAGTGCTGGGATTACAGGCTTGAGCCACCGCGCCCGGCCGCATTCATTTCTTTTAGGTATTTACCAATGAATAGAATTGCTGGATGACAAGGGGTATGTGTGTGTGTGTGTGTGTGTGTGTGTGTGTTTGATACTAAGAGTTTTCCAAAGTGTCTCTATCATTCATGTATGGCTGTACTGTAGATGAACATGTTCTAGTTGCCTCACATCTTTACCAACACTTGGTATTTTAGTATTTTCTGGTAGGCTACAATTGTTTTTTAAGACTTAAAAGCAAAATAATATTTGAACCCGTTTTTGAAAGAAAATCTTACCCAGAATTCCAGTATAAAACAAGAACTCCTTTGGTTGAGGTGAGTCTAAACTAGACCATATTTCCTTTTTTTTTTTTTTTTCTGAGACGGAGTTTTGCTGTGTCATCCAGGCTGGAGTGCAGTGGCACGATCTCTGCTCACTGCAACCTCCATCTCCCAGGCTCAAGTGATCCTTCCATCTCAGCCTCCCAAGTAACTGGGATTACAGGCATGCACCACTGTGCCCAGCTTTTTTTTTTTTTTTTTTTTTTTTTTTTGTAGTTTTGGTAGAGCCCCATGCTGTCCACACTGGTCTCAAACCCCTGAGTTCAGGCAATCCATGTACCTCAGCCTCCCAGAGTACTGGGGTTACATGCATGAGCCACTATACCTAACGAGCTATACTTCTTTTTTTAAGATTGAATCCCTACTTTCAAAAACTGCTTAATGGGGAATAAGGCAGAAACATACAAAATTATTACATAGTACCAAGTTGTAAATATCCCATGTTCATTGTAATGAAGAATTTATCACCTAGAGTCAGTCATCCTGTGTGCTTTTCTTTTTATTTAAACATTTTTATTCTGGGAAAATTGTTTAAAATAAATATTTTAATACTTAGTATTACGTAGTATTACAATACTTAAATATTTAGGTAACCTTCAAGGTTTGAAGATGTCACCAGATGGCCTAGGGACACTTATAGAAGTTGTCAAAAATAGAGATATCAGCAGGCTTTCACAGTTCTGCCTCTTGTGTTGTTAACTATGAAAGTTAACCTTTACTTTGCTTAGAAATTTCCAATTATTTACCGTCAGGGTGGCATCTCTTGCTTCTCTGGGCAGTTCCAGTTACAGAACAGTCAAGCAGAAGTAAAGTTTGAGGCTATTTAACGTTGCCCTTTTCTCATGGTTTGTGGATTTTTTTGTGGAATTTTAGTTGTCTCCATCAGGGAACTTTTGGGAAGTTACAAGAGTGTACAGTTACTTCTGTTATTAAACTCATTATGATACCATGAAATTACCTGGAACTAATAAAAATCAAGTTTGCTAGGTCAAAAGAGCAAAACCAGAAAAGCAGATTAATGTAACAGTGATGCTTAGACAACAAGTGCAGGAATCACAACTACAATTCAGAGACGAGTTCTTATCTACACTTAGAGCAGAAAGAGAATGTAGCAACTATTAAACACAAATAAATTAGAATGAAAAAGATAATGGTAGTGATAAGTACAAGAGAACAAATAAGAATATTAAAACTGACACTCTACAGCTTCTAATAAGTAAAGCAGACAAAAAAAACCTCTAAATCAGATCAAAAGCAAAGAAAGACTAAATAAATGAGTGAAAATAATGCAAAAGGTTTTTTGGAAATGGAGATATTTTGAGGAAGTAGGAAGAATAATTAGTAATTTATTAAATTTATAACACAGTTTCTTTTTACTATCCAAAGTGAAATTTAGTTTTGTTAAAGAAAAAATTATTCAGTGATACTTGCTAAGGCATGAGGCAGTGTTTATTTAGCACCTTTGCAGGAGATACAGGGACCACTGCAATCGGGTCTTGCAGTGGGGGATAGAGATTGGACTTAACTCTGAATACAGCATGGGCAAGTGGGAATTTATAGCCAGGGAGCAAGGTGAGGGTCAGTGGATGGAAAATTACTATGAGGAAACATCAGGGGTCAGGGGCATTCTGGCTAAATTTACCTGATAGGATTCTCACTGAAGATAGACCAGGGTGATCAGACATCACCTGGGGATTGGTGGAGGATGAGAAACCTGAGAGTGATTAGTTATCAAGGGTCGGAGGTTCTTGCTAAACTGCCTTGGCAGGGTTCTTTGCTAAAACTGGAATTTTTTTTTTTCTTTTTTTGAGACGGAGTCTTTCTCTGTCTCCCAGGCTGGAGTGCAGTGGCGCGATTTTGGCTCACTGCAAGCTCCACCCTCCGGGTTCACACCATTCTCCTGCCTCAGCTTCCTGAGTAGCTGGGACTATAGGTGCCCACCGCCATGCCTGGCTAATTTTTTGTATTTTTAGTAGAGATGGGGTTTCACTGTGTTAGCCAGGATGGTCTCAATCTCTTGACCTCGTGATCCACCTGCCTCAGCCTCCCAAAGTGCTGGGATTACGGGCATGAGCCACCGCACCAGCCTAAAACTGGATTTTATAAAGAAGTGCACTGATGGTCCTAGGAGAAGGTTCAGGAACCTGACTGAAGTTTGGTCACACAAAGAATCTTTGTCAGTTTGGAAACTTAAAATTCTTACATCTTATGGGATTAACAGAAAACTCAATAGCCACTTGAAATTCTTCTGAAATTTAAGGATAAAAATATTTTGAGCAAGTGAAGGGAATGACAGACAATATTCACAAAGATTATGAGCATTAATAGCATGGAAAATTAATAGCAGGCAAATTGGGATCATCTGAGCTCCACTAGCTCAGTCTGAAATGTCCCAGAAGAATTTTATAAATATTACATGTAGTGTTTTTTTTTTCTTTCATGAAACTATCAGAGAACAAGTCTGTTTATTTGTGAAAACTTCTCCTTTGTGAAGGCACTGCCTAAGGATGCTATTGGGGTTGTGTCTTTTTTTTTTTTCCTTTGGATATAGGGTCTTGCTCTGTCACCTAGGCTGGAGTACAGTGGCAAGATTATGGCTCACTGCAGCCTTGAACTTCTGGGCTCAAACGATCTTCTCACCTTAGCTTCCTGTTAGTAGGTGCATGCCATCATGCCTGGCTAATTTTTTTTTTTTTTTTGGTAGAGACAGGGTCTCACTATGTTACCCAGGCTGGACTCGAACTCCTGGCCTCAAGCAGTCTTCCTGCCTTGGCCTCCCAAAGTGCTGGGATTACCGCTGTGAGCTGCCGTGCCTAGCCTCCTTTTGCAAGTTATATTGAAGACAGAAGTGACTGAGACATCTTAACTGGAGAGGAGGAATTGAATAAACAAGGGATACAAGTGACAGTAAAGTGGGCTGTGAAAGGAAATCAGAGAGCTGATGAAACACTGCATTTCAAAGTGTGTCAGTGAAAGACTGAGAAGAAGCAGAACCAGAACATGAATTAATAAGGCAACATTTGTACTTTTCTTGGAGAATATAGCAATTGGTAGCAAACATTAGAAGTTGGATATCAGATCATTTATTAGTTTGATTAGATTTCTCTACAAATAATGGAGATCCAAAATAACAAAGATTTCCAAATAATGGCTGTTATGTAGAAGAAGGCAGACCAGGGCTGCTTTGTCAGCTCTGCAGTCATCTGGCATCTAGGCTGCTTCCAGCTTTTGTCTCCATCATTCCCAGGATCCAAGTTGGAGTGCCAGTCATTTCATCTACATTCTAAGCAGCACAGCAGGGGTGGATGTATGTGAAACAAATGGCGTTTAGTATTTTTTGAGGATATTTCTTAGAAGCTTCCAGCTAGTACTTCTTGCTTTTCACTGGCCACCACACCCAGCTGATTTTGTGTATGTGTGTGTGTGTGTTTTTAGTAGAGATGGGATTTCACCATGTTAGCCAGGATGGCCTTGATCTCCTGACCTCATGATCGGCCCATGAGCCACCATGCCTGGCCAATATGTGTATTGTTTTTAAATGTTCTGTTAGTTGCTGGTGTATACAATTGTAAATGACTTGTATATCTATATCCTGCAGCTTTCCTAATGTTTTGTGGTTTTGCCTAAGCTAGGACTTCTAATAGTAATAAGCAACCTTGGTTTAAAACAGTTGTTGTTGCTGGGTGCTCACGCCTGTAATCCGAGCACTTTTTGAGGCCGAATTGGGCGGATCACGAAGTCAGGAGATCGAGACCATCCTGGCTAACACGGTGAAACTCCATCTCTACTAAAAATACAAAAAATTAGCTGGGCACCTGTAGTCCCAGCTACTTGGGAGGCTGAGGCAGGAGAATGGCGTGAATCCGGGAGGCGGAACTTGGAGTGAGCAGAGATCACACCACTGCACTCCAGCCTGGGCGACAGAGCGAGACAACGTCTCAAAAAAAAAAAAAAGTTCTTCTTAAGTGGGGGCAGTTTGTTCCCCAGGGGACATTTGGCAATGTCTGGAGACTTTTTGGTTGTCACATTTGGGGAAGTGGAGGTGATACTGCTGGCCTTAAATAGAAAGAGGCTGGGGTGTTGCTAAACATCCTGCAATTATAGGACAGCTACTACAACAAAGTATTTATCCGGCCCCAAATGTCAGTTGTGCCAAGGTTGAGAAATCATGTTTTAAAGGGAATGCCTTAAACGATATTTTATTATTATGCAGAATTCCAGACACAAAAATAAATTGATAAGCAGAATTCCCAATACCAACAGTTAACCATTGTAGGCCAGTATTGTTAGCTCCTTTCCTTCCCCCAACTTCTGCTGAATTATTATTTTAAAACAAATACAAGATATCACATCATTCCATCTATAAATACTTCTCTGTGTGTCACTAGAGGTTCCCAAATTATGGTTTCAGAATACCAAAAAAATCCTTCAGACCTTCCCAGGAGATCTGCAAGATTAAAACTATTTTCACAATAATACTAAGATGTTATTTGAATTTTCATTCTGTTGACATTTGTGCTGATAGTGCAGAAGAGCCGAAAACTCTGGATGCCTTAGCACAGATCAAGGCTGTGGCACCAAACTGTACTTAGTGGTCATTGTACTTGTAGTACTGTCAGATTCTCTTCTGCTTAAAAAAAAAACCAACTGGATTTAAGTAAGAATGTGATTCATGAAGCAGTACAATTTTTTTTAGTCTTCTGCCTAATGGTTTTAGTGATCATTGATGAATCATTGCCCAGGCCTACTATTTTATTAAGTCTGGCCAAATGGTAGTCTAATTTAAAATTTCCTTCTGTATTCATTAATGATATTTTTCTATAAAGAAGACTGTGCTTATACCAACTGTTTAGTTACTCCTAAATATCCTGTGTATAGGAAATGAAGGAAAAAGATTTATTTTTTTTCCCAGAACAGAGTTCACTCTAAAGGGAATATGTTTAATGAATTTTGTTGTATTTATTTTAATGTACATTATTTGTATATGCTGTTAGTTTTCTTTCTCTTTGTTGATACCTTTTATCAAGTTGAAGAATTTCTCTTCTATTTCTAGTTCACTAAGAGTTTTCACAGTTAATGGATATTGTATTTGTTTTTTCTTGCTGTGTAGTAAGGTACCCCAGAATTTAGTGGCTGAAAACAACAAACATTATATAAAAGTTTCTGTGTGTCGGGAATATGGACACAGCATAGCTGGATCTTCTGCCTCAGAGTCCCTCACAAGACTGCATCAGGGCTGGACTGGGGAAGGAATGATTTCCTAGTTCATGTGGTATTTGGCACGATTCAGTTCCTTATCTGTCATAGGTGGAGGGCCTTAGTTCCTTGCCGTGTATGTTTCTGTATAGGGCTACTTAACATGGCAGCTGGCAAGCAAAAAGAGCCAGAGAAGGTAAAGAAGATGGAAGTTACATCTTTTGCAACCTTATCTCAGAAGTGACATCCTATCACTTTTGCCATATTAATTAGAATCAAATTGCTAGGCCCAGCTAAAATCAAGTAGACGGGATTACACAAAGGTAGGAATACCAGGAGTTGGGAACCATCAGGTGCTGTTTTAGAAGCAGCCTTCCAGCCTGCCCTCTGGCCCCCAGTGACTCATGTCTCTTGCGTATGCCCCTCTTAATTTGCCCCTTTCTCCAGGTCTCCAAAAGTCTCATTCCGTTACAGCATCAGCTCACAGTCCAGAATCTTACCATCTAAATCAGGTCCAGTTATGAATGAGGCTTATGGGTGAAGTTTCTTTCTTTTTTTTTTTTTTCTTGAGACAGCGTCTCACTCTGTTGCCTAGGCTGGAGTGCAGTGGTGCAATCGTGGCTCACTGCAGCCTCAACCTCCTGGGTTCAAGTGATCCTCCTGCCTCAGCCTCCTGAGTAGCTAGGATTACAGTTGTGTGCCACCACAGCTGGCTGATTTTTTGATTTTTAGTGGAGATAGGGTTTCGTATGTTGCCCAGGCTGGTTTCAAACTCCTGGGCTCAGCCTCCCAAAGTGCTAGGATTACAGGTGTGAGCCACTGCACCTGGCCAAAGTTTTTAAAATATAGTTCCTTGTGTACAGTTCCACTCAATCTATAGAAATGTAACATTAAAGGTACAAGTTATTCTCCTTTCCCTATATCCAGTATACAAGGGTGGAACAGGCATGGGATAATAGACATTCCTGTTTAAAGGAGGGAAAATGGGAGGCACAGAAGTGTCACTGGTCCATATCAATTCTGAAATCCAGCCAGGATGTTAGAAGTTCCTTGATTGGTCTCACGGCCTAGGAATAATTCCTGCCCTCCTGACTCTTGATTCCATCTCTGAGTTATTCTTCCTTTTTCATGAAAGGTAGCAGTTAGCAGCTGTGTAGTTTTTTATCAGTCTGCTTCCTGCCAGTAGAATTTTGGGAGTCTAGTGGCCTCTTTTCATGTTGTACTATTTCTGGGTTTTTTTGGTCCAACCTGGCAGTGTTGCTGCTGATATAATTTTCTCAAAAACTTTGTAAGTCTTTTGTGAAACTCATTGGTGTTGATTCCATTGGGTAATAGTCACACCTACAAATCTAAGGTACACCCTTCTTTACTTTGTGATCTTTCTCAGATGGCTGAGGGACAATGTTCTTAAGCTTCCTAGAGCCCCTGTTGTTCAGTCGCGAGGACCTATTAGGCACACCCTTAATTTCTTTAAAGAGTCCTTTATATGACAGAATTACTGGGAACTATTTTCCAGGTAGCCCACCACAAAGGTTGTATTTTGTCAAATTGAAGGAGTCATCTGACTTTCTTTAATCATAAGCTGCAAATATAGTAAGCTGCATTAATAGATTTTCTAATATTTATTTAACTTTGAATTTCTGGAGAAAACCCAACTTGGTCATGATTTATCATCTGAGCTTTGTTTTTGGCTTTGGTATGCAATTTTTTTTTTTTTTTTTTTTGAGACAGAGTCTTGCTCTGTCGCCCAGGGTGGAGTGCAGTGGTGCGATCTTGGCTCACTGCAACCTCCGCCTCCTGGCTTCACGCCATTCTCCTGCCTCAGCCTCCCGAGTAGCTGGGACTACAGGCGCCTGCCACCTCGCCCGGCTAAATTTTTGTATTTTTAGTAGAGACGCAGTTTCACCGTGTTAGCCAGGATGATCTCGATCTCCTGACCTCGTGATCCACGCGCCTTGGCCTCCCAAAGTGCTGGGATTACAGACGTGAGCCACTGCGTCCAGCTAGTATGCTAATTGTTGGCTTAGGATTTTTATATCTATTTCATGAGTGACACTGACCTGTAATTTTCTCTTTTCTTACACTCTAAGTCTCGTTTTGTTCTATAGTTATGCTTCCCTTACAAATTACTTTTGATTGTCTTTTCCCTTAATTTTGGATCACATTTTCCTGATGCTGTGGATTTGAGTAACTTTGGAGTTATATTTTGTGTCTCTAAGCCCTGTTAAAATCCTTGGGAGAATGCTGATTTTATTTTTGTTTTGGTAGGCAGTCAGGCTGGTTAGTTTCTAAACCACAGGTTTTCTCACCTTCTGTGAATAGTATTTCCAGTATCAATTCAAAGACTGCGCTGTGCTACTTTGGGTCTTTCCTATCCACAGACCATTTATGAGTTAGTTTGGAGCTTTGCCAACAGTTTATATTTTAATTTATTCTCAGAGACTTTGCTTTGCTTCCCTGAATCTGTCTCATGTGTGAGCTAGAAGTTGTGCTGGTTCCTGTGCAAAATTATGGGAAACCCTTTCTCTGGCTCGTCTTTTTCCTGGATTCCCCACATACTCTATGGCTCCCAGAGGCTCCTTTCATCGTTAGTATAGTCTGACATTTGGATTTCTTTCAGAGCTTTAGCTGCCTGTGATGCGTTTCTGTATGGCTGGTGCCACCCTTAGGGTGAAGAGCTCAGAGAAAGTGTTAAAAATAATGAGAATGATTCTTACACTCCTTAGACCACTGTGGTCTTTCCCAATTATTTTTGCCTGAAATAGGGGGTTTTGCCCAGAGTTTTTGCTGCTCACATTTGTGCATAGTATGGACTTATGATTCTAATTTTATTCTAAGGATCTTTATATTTCTCAGGGGTTTTTGTTTTGTTTTTTTGAAAAAGTCTTAGTTTCTTAGGTTATTTTTGGTTTATTTAATTCTGGGTTGGCAATAATATTCTCTTAGTGTTTTGAAGATATTATTCCACCATCCACTAGTTGCAGTGGTTGCTGTTGAAAAATCTGCTGTCAGTAATTGTCAGGCCTTTGTTATATATCATTTATCTGACCACTTTAAGCTCTTTATCCTTTGTGTATTTTGTTTTTATTACTGTATTTTGTGAGTAGGTGTGGATTCCTTTTTTTTTTTTGTTTAGCTTGGTAAATGCTCTTCTTGTAAATAATTATAATTTTGTTTCTTTAGACAATATAGGGCTATTTAAATTATTTCTTCTTAAGTGAGCTTTGGTAGTTTGTGTCTTTCAAGGAATTTGTTCATTTCCTCTAAGTTGTAGAATTTATAGGCATCAAGTTGTTTTTAATCATTATTATTTACAATCTGTAGAATCTGTAGTAATCTGTAGAATCTTGCATTCCTGAAATCAGTAATTTTTACTTGGAATGTGTTGAGCTCTTTGGATCAGTGAGTTTTATAGTTTATATAAAATTGGAAAATTGTGTACTTTTTTTTTTCAAAAATTTTTTCTCCTTCTTTTTCTTTTCCTTCAGGACTCCAGTTACACATATATGAGACTGTTTGAAATGTTTCCACAGTTCACCGATTTTTTTCAATTTTATTTTCAAAAATAGGCTGTTTTTTATAGCAGTTCTGGATTCATGGCAAAATTGAACAGAAAGTGTAGAGCATTCCCATATATTGCTTATCCACACACATGCACAGCCTACCCCAATATCAGTATTCTACTGCTATATTTATTACAATCGATGAATTTATGTTGACACATTATTATAACCCAAAGTTCATAGTTTACATTGGTGTTCACTCTTGGCATTGTACATTCTATGGGTTTTGACAAATGTACACTACCATATATCTACCATTTTAGTATCATACAGAATATTTTCACTGCCCTAAAAATCCTCTGTGTTCCACCTATTTATCCTTTCCTTTTCCAGCCCATTGGCAACCACTGATCTTTTACTCTAGCCATAGTTTTCCCTTTTCCAGAATGTCATAGAGTTGCAATCATACAGTATGTAGCCTTTTCAGATTGGGCTGTTTCACTTAGTAATATGCACTTTACTCCATGTCGTCTCATGTCTCCATAGTTTATTTCTTTTTAGCACTGCCGTCAATACAGCTTAAGTATCTCTTATCCAAAATGCTTGGACTAGAAGTGTTTCAAATTTTGTTTTCTTTTTTGGATTTTGAAATATTTGCATATACATGATTAGATATCTTGGGAATGGGACTCAGGTCTAAATATGAAATTCATTTATGTTTCATATTACACCTTATGCACATAGCCTCAAGGTGATTTTATACAATATTTTGAATAATTTTGTTAATGAAACAAAGTCTGTGTTAAGTATGTGTGGAATTTTCCACTTGTGGAGTCAACGTGAATGTCACAAAATTTCATATTTTGGAGCATTTCAAATTTTTGGATTAGGGATGCTCAACGTGTACTTGAATGACTGTACTCCATAATAACTGTGGAATAATCTGTGGAATAACTGTTTTAATGCATTTGGTAATTCTAACATCTGTGTTATTTGAAATTGATTATTTTTCTCATTATGAGTTGTGTTTCCCTGTTTATTTTCATGCCTGATAATATTTGATTGGATGCCAGATGTTGTAAATTTTACTTTTTTGGTTGCTGGATATTTTTTGTTTTGTTTTTGTTTGCTGGATATTTTTGTAGTTCTACAGATATTCTTGAGCTTTGTTCTGGGACACAGTTAACTTACTTGACCAGTTTGATCTTTGGGGATTTTGCTTTTATGATTTGTTAGGTGAGTCTGAAGAAATACTTAGTCTGTGGCTGATTATTCCCTATTACTGAGTCAAGACCTGGCTGAGTACTCTACCAGTACCCAATAAATTATGAGTTTATCCACTCTGGGTGGTAAGAGCAAGCACTATTCCTTGTTCTTTGTGAGTTCTGGGCACAGTTCCCTGTAAATTCGTTCTTTCCACTTAGCACATCTCCAGAATTCTCTCTGTATACAGCTCTCTCCTCTGTGATTCTCTGGCCTGAAAACTCCAACCAGGACTTTCAGCTCCATTTCTCAATTTAGCATCTGCTGGGCTCTGCCTGGGACCCCCTTCTTGTACCACAGCCTGGATATTTTCTCAAGGCAGTAAGCTGGGGCAATTATGGGGATCACTTTTTTCCCATTTTTTGGGAAACACTGTTCTTCATTGCCCTAATATCCAGTGTTTTGAAAATTGTTGTGCAACGTATATTGTCTGTTTTTTTTTTGTTTGTTTTTTTTTTTTTTTTTTGGTTCTTTCAGGTTGTAGTACCCCACTGGATTACTTTGAAGCTTTTCAGTATGGTCCTTTGAAAGATAAGCACTCTTTACTTTTTTCTGAAACCTTTTATATTGTCTGAACTCATCACTTGTAGACAGCACTGTGTTGCTGTGTTCATGAAACATATATAAGTCTATGTACTAGTTTGCTTTATTTCCCAGTATATCAGTTTTGTTCAGTAACAATCATTTGATAGATTAGTGCTCACCTTAAAATCTTTTAAAATTTTGAGCAGCTGATGGCTGTGTATGTTATCTCCTATATCTTTATGTTATCCTGGATTCAGAGCCATAGAATACTACTTAGATTCTTTAGGAAAGTCTTTGTGTGTCTGACATTCTGTTTATCATTTTCATAGAAAACATATTTAATACATGTATTTTTCCATAAAATATATGTTGTCATATTGGGTTCAGATCTTGGCTTTACCACTTACTGACTGTGGGGCCTTGAATCAGATACTTAACCTTTGTATGCCTCATTTTCTTCATGTGTAAAATGGTGATAGTAATGGCATTTACCTCATAGGGTTGTTAGTAAGGTTTAAATGTATTAATAATATGTAAAGAGCTTAGGATAGTATCTGGCACCTAAGTGCTATAAATGTGTGTTTGGTATTATTATTTTTACCACTGCTATCACCACCACTGCATATATTACTGCTAGTGTCCATGCCAGGAGAACCATGTCTGTTCCCTAGATGGCATATGGGTGTGTGTGTCTAAAGGTGAGGTGACTGTGTGGTCTTGTGCTACTCTCTCTGAGTCCTCCTTGGCCTCTGGAGTGATAGTATTGCTGTCCACCTGGTCACTGTGTCCTGCTGATAAGTGCTGTTGCAGTCTGTGGTCAGCAGATGGTCCAGTGGTTCTCCTTGCTTCACTGGCCCTACCTTGGCTCATTCTGACTCTGAGGTTTGGGTGTCATGTTCTTTAAGCCCTAGACCTGGGCAGTAAGACAAACAGCCCTCAGTTACTGAATGTTTGCCTTCCCTGGGGCAAAACCCTGTCCTTCAGTAATTTTGCTACCAGAATCCCCAACTCCCTTCCTTTTCTTTCATTGGGCATACAGAAAATTCGGGATGCCTTTTATGCCTTGTGGGAGCCAGAGAACTCTGGATAACTAAATCCATGCTCTCCTTCCTCCTAGCCCTTCTATGTTGATGATTCAGCCCCCACCTTTTCATTAAGGGGCATCTTGTGTAGCAGTCTCCTCCCAGAACCCCAAAAGGGAAATGGATCAAAGACGCCTGTTTTTTTAGCTTTTTCTTCCATCTGCCTAACATATCTTTTACCTTTTGGAGCTCTATCCTGGAGAGAGGAGATGAGAACAGACTTTTGTCACTGCTGTTTCCTTCCCACTGTTCTCTTCTGTCATGAAGACACCAGAAGTCTAGGCTGGGTAGACTTTCCATTTCCTCTGCCACTTTCCTTTGGGCATGATGGCAGGTGTGATACTAGGAAGGGGTAATCTGCTTGCTGATAAGGAAATGTGTGTTGGGAGATAGTTTAAAAAATATTATCCTTGGCTGGGCGCAGTGGCTCATGCTTGTAATCCCAGCACTTTGGGAGGCCGAGGTGGGCGGATCACCTGAGGTCACGAGTTCAAGACCAGCCTGGCCAACATGGTGAAACCCCGTCTCTACTAAAAATACAAAAAAATTATCCAGGCATGGTGGTGTACACCTGTAGTCCCAGCTACTGGGGAGGCTGAGGTACTAGAATTGCTTGAACCTGGGTGGTGGAGGTTGTAGTGAGTCCAGATTGCGCCACTGCATTCCAGCCTCGGTGACAGAGTGAGACTCCATCTCCATAAAAATAAATAAATAAAATAAAATATATCCTTGTTAAATAGGTTAAAGGGAAAAAGAATATTTTAGGGTAAAGGTGGGGGTGCCAGTTTGGATGGGAATTAGGGAAGGTTTCTCTGAGGACATAACATTTGAACAATTTCAAGGCTGTTTTGTAGTATTGACAAAATTTGGTACTAGGATGAAGATTGCTTGTGCACAAAGCCAAAAGATGGTCTCTCTTATGCCCTCTTCTTCCCATATTGCAGTTAGTACATTCTGTTTTTCTGCAGTGGTAACTCTTTCTGGCCTAATTGCTCAGTTTCTCGTTCTGGTCTTGTAACACATTTATTCTGCCTATCAGTATACAGTCCTAGTATGGAGAGGCTGGCAAAAACCTGAGGCAATATTTCTTCAAGCAAGCTACTGGTTTCAGAACCATCTGGGACACTTAAAATTGCACCTCTCGAACCCACTCCAGTGTCATAATTACTAACAGTTTCATTTGGAATCTGATACTGTTGGATTTATCATATTACTTGAGGACAAGCACTTTGTTATAGTTATCTTTTTAGCCACACAGCAGTGTAAATTCTAAGTAAGTGTTTGATAAATTGATTTACTAGGAAGCTAGGAGAGAGACATTTCAAGTAGTTTAAAAAGGTTTGCTATTTGGGGGTGACATCAGCAAAAGTGGCACAGTAAAGAGTAAAATTTTACTCTTCCCTAAGAGCAACAGAAGAACTGGCAGAACCTGTCAGAATCAACTTTTTCAGAACTCTAGAAATTAACCAAAGACTTGAAAAAAAAATGTGAAGAGTGCTTATTCACGAAAAATGGCTGAATCTTAGTAAGAATAATGAGCTTACCCAAGCACCATTCCCTGTTCCATGTGTCAGCTGGGGCTAAAATAACAGCCTGTGTTCCTGTACTGGAGGGAGCAGAACAGACCTCATTGTAATTATTTGTTTTGCCTTCTTTGGTGGATCACTGGAAGAATGACTTAAAAACCTTGTCTTTATTTCTCCTAACTCAGAACTGGCCTACTTCTGAGAGTGGGGAGGACAGTAGTTATCAAGAAACATTTATAGACAAATAATTTAGTCATTGCTTCCTGAATCAATAGATAACAATGGGGGCAAACAGTAGACAAATTAAAGAGCTTAGGAGCAGAGATTGGGAATGAGATGTCTATGAGGGCTTTGAAAAGCTTCATATATTCCCAAGAATGTAGAAGGCCACGTGCTTGGCAAGGACTGTATGCATGCCCAGGGAAGACTTCTACCTTTCGCTGATTGTGAGACTCTGTGAAAGCAGGAAGTGAAGACTAAGGCAGAGTTAGAAGCTACCTAGCTAAGTAGTGAAGGTGTATCCCAAACCTACGCAGAGCCCTTCTGCAGAGATGGGGAGATTTTTTGGTTCCAAGCATTTAAGGCAGTCTGTCCAGTTGTTAGCTGGCCGTTGAGCTAACAGAACAGAGACTCCAGTGACTGCACATAACAAGGAATACAGATTTTACAGAATTAGTTTTGATAAGTCTTTTTTTTTTTTTTTTTTTTTTTTTTTTTTTTTTTTTTTTTGAGACGGAGTCTCGCTCTGTCGCCCAGGCTAGAGTGCTGTGGCCGGATCTCAGCTCACTGCAAGCTCCGCCTCCCGGGTTCACGCCATTCTCCTGCCTCAGCCTCCCGAGTAGCTGGGACTACAGGTGCCCGCCACCTCGCCCGGCTAATTTTTTATATTTTTTTTTTTAGTAGAGACGGGGTTTCACCGTGTTAGCCAGGATGGTCTCGATCTCCTGACCTCGTGATCCGCCCGTCTCGGCCTCCCAAAGTGCTGGGATTACAGGCTTGAGCCACCGCGCCCGGCCGATAAGTCTTGAAACACAACTACAACAATAAGCAGCAACAAAAAATTCTGGAGAGGGGAGAGAATCTGATTCCCAGAGTTGCCACATTATAAGATTTAAAATGTCTAGTGATTAACAGAAAAATGTAAGATATGGAACACAACAAGAAAAAAAGCCATGAATAGAAATTGTCCCTGAGGAAGCCCAGGCATTGGAATTTCTAGACACTTTATATCAGCTATTTAAAATAATTCATCAAGAGCTAAAGAAAACCTTATCTTAAAAAAAACCAAAAAAACTAAAAACCTAACTGAAAGTTTGAGAACGGTGTCTCGCCAATTGAGAACATCAATAAAAAGATAGAAATTATGAACCAAACCAGGTAGACAAGCATGGTAACCGAAATGAAAAATTTGCTCCTAGGGCCCATCAGGAGATTAGAACAGGAAGAAGAAAGCAATTTGAAGGTAGTTCTATTGACTTTATCTAATTTGAAGAACAGAAAAGAAAAAAGAGTAATTAGAAACTATAAATAGAGCCTAACAAGACCTGTGGGATACCATCAAGTGTACCAACATACATATGACAGGAATCTCAGAAGGAGAGGAGAGATGGTGGGACAGAAAAATATTTGAAGGAATAATGGGCTGGGTGCAGTAGCTCATGCCTGTAATCCCAGAACTCTGGGAGACCAAAAGAGGCAGATCTCTTGAGCCCAGGAGTTTGAGACCAGCCTGGGCAACAGGGTGAAACCCTGTCTCTACAAAAAATACAAAAATTAACCATGCGTGGTGACATATGCCTGTAGTCCCAGCTACTCAGGAGGCTGAGGTTGGAGGATCACTTGAGCCCAGGAGGTCATTGCTGCAGTGAGCTGTGATTGCACTGCTGCACTCCAGCCTGGATGATAGAGTGAGACCCTGTCTCAAAAAAAAAAAAAAAAAAAAAAAGGGAAAGGGAAGTGAAATAGTGGCTAAAACCCCAAATTTGATTGATGCATTTATGCATGCAAGAAGCTCAGTAGACTCCAAGCAGGATAAAACCAGAGATTCACAGCTAGACACATCATAATCAAACTGTTGAAAGCCAAAGAGAGAATCTTTAAAGCAGCAAGGGAAAAGCAGCTCATCACATACAGGGAAACCTCAGTAAGATGAATGCAGACTTCTCACCAGAAACTATGGACCCCAGAAGGCAGTAGGATGACATATTCACATCCCTGAAAGGAAAAAGCTCAACGAAAACTTCCATATCTGGCAAAACTCCCCTTCAGAAATGAGGGAGAAATAAGATATTCCTCATACACCAAAACTGTGAGAATTGTAGCTAGCAGACCTGCCTACAACGAATGCTAAGGGGAATTCTTCCAGCTGAAATAAAAATGTGCTAGATGGTAACTCAAATCTGCCTGAAACAATAAAGAACATGGGTCAAGTTAACTACGGAGGTTAACTTAGCACTGGCCCAAGCTGGTCCCAGAAAAAGGAGGCTGTCCAATAATCAATTGCCAGAGGACAGGAAGGATGAAACCATATTTTTTTCTCCTCTTCACTTTCAGGAGCCCTGCACACTTCCCATATTTCAGTATATAATTTTTGAGTAAATTAGTAAGGTGTGATCTTTTCACCAGTCTAATTCTTCTACTACTACTACAAAAAAAGTAGACTTAGTATTATAGTCCATAGGGAATGCAGTTTAAAACCACAGTGAGATACCTCTCCATATTCACCAGAATGGTTAATATTAAATGAATGGACATTACAGAGTAATGGCAAGGATAATGTTAGTAGGAGTTAAACTGGTATAACCATTTGGGGAAACTATATATTATGGCTACTTAGCAAAACATGCTTAGCTTATAACCCTACAAATTCACTCCTATGTATATTTCCAACATAAAGAAGTTATACACTTTAAAAATTACACTAAAAGACTTACACAAGGATATTTATAGCAGCACTATTTATAGTAATAGCTGAAAGCTAGAAATGGATCCAAGTACCTATCAACTGGGGGATGTATAAATAGAATACGTTATATTCATGCAATTAGATATTACTCAGCAGTAAAAAGAAGCAAACCAGTGATACGTGCAACATGATTGAATCTCAGAAATATTATACTAAGTGTACACAGCCAGATGCAAACAAGTATATACTGTAGGTTTCCATTTATATGAAGTTCAAAAGTAGCTAAAACCAATCTTTTGTGATAGTAGAATAGTGATTATTCTGGGGTACTGACTGGGAGGCAACACAAAAGAGACTGTTGAGGGGCTAGAAATGATCACTGTCCTATCTGGGTAGTGGTTACATGGCTGTATACATAAAATTTTGAGTTATATACTTCAGACAGTGTTGCTGTTAAGATCTATATATACACCATATTATGAAAGATACTTTTTAGGATCTTAAATCTTGATTGCTCTGTCAATGTTATTCAAATCAAGGATGTATAGTATCGTCAAGTTCAATCATCCTAGAAGGAAATTCAATTATAGTTTCATTTTTGTAACTGTTAAAAGCATTAATTAAGATATAAACATGTTAAACAATTCTCCTTTGAGACATAAACATAAAAACAGGTCTACTGATTAGTCTGTTGATTACCCTATTGCATTTTAGCCGGTGTTTAAATATTTGGTCATGTGTGTTATTCTTGAAGTCCAGAATGTGCTTAGGGTAATTATTAGCAAGAATTAACTAAATTGGTTCTGTTATTTCATGCTGGAGGACCAGAGTCAATAAGGGGATGAGTCAGTAAAGGGACTTTTGAGAAATGAAATATCAGTGTTTTTGCAACCGTTTGTAGGCCATAAAAAAGAAATCAGATTTGTTCTTGCAAAGAATGCAGGACTGGCCAAACACCAAAATGTTGCTACATAGAGAAAATAAAACAACCAGAGACAAAACCACAACAGAACTGCTTTCATCCCCAACAGAACTGCTTTCATCCCCAAACTACTGAATAAGTACTGAGTACGACCGAGACACAGGGGAGAGAAAGGGTAAACAGTGGAGGAGAGAGATTTTTTTGACCTTATGCTAACTATTAATCTGAAGCTAGAAATCCTGATTTTATCTGAAAAATTAGAAACAGCTTTCCGCAGTTATTCATTTATTCAACAAATATTTGTTGAGCTCCCATTATGTACCTAGAATCATCCTGGGCACATAAGATACAGTAGCAGACAAAACAAAAGTTCCTGCCCTTATGGGACATATATTGGGGGAAGGGGTGTGGCAGAAATGCATACACATATTATACATGTAGCATGAGGTTAGATTAGGTGGCTTCTTTTTCTTTCTTTCTTTTTTTTCTTTTTGAGACAGAGTTTCCCTCTATCACCCAAGCTGGAGTGCAGTGGTACAGTCTCGGCTCACTGCAACCTGCTCCTCTCGGGCTCAAGTAATTCTTCTGCCTCAGCCTCCCAAGTAGCTGGGATTACAGGCATGTGCCACCATGCCCAGCTAATTTTTATATTTTTAGTAGAGATGAGGTTTTGCCATGTTGGCCAGGCTGGTCTTGAACTCCTGACCTCGAGTGATCCACCCACCTCGGCCTCTCAAAGTGCTGGAATTACAGGCGTGAGCCACCACACCCAGCCAAGGTGCTACTTTTAAAACTATGCCATAGTTTAGCCTTCAACTGTACATGCCTTATGGAACCTCCAGTTCAATGCTGCTGTTGATACCCCTATTACATTTTCTAATGAGACCTTCCTCAGCACTTTAAGAATGAAATCTTACTTGTATGACTCAAGGTTGATGTGTCTTACTCAGTGGCAAAGAACAGAATAAGAAATAGATCCAAACATATGGGAATTTAAGTGAAATGATTTCCTACAGAAAGGAGTCAGAGTATTGGGTCCTAAAGTCAATACAGATCAAAGCTGAAATTAATAAAATAGAGAAAAATAGAATAGGATAAATAAAAACCAAAACCAGTTCTTTGGGATGGTGAGTAAAAATGTAAACCGTTTGCAATACTGATGAAAATAAAAGTGAATATATATTATAAAGGATGAGGAAAGAGAAATAATCACAACTATAAATGATTTTTTTTTTTTTTTGAGACAGAGTCTCACTCTGTTGCCCAGGCTGCAGTGCAGTGGTGTGATCTTGGCTCACTGCAACCTCTGCTTCTCAGGTTCAAGTGATTCTCCTGCCTCAGCCTCCTGAGTAGCTGGGATTACAGGCATGCGCCACCACGCCCAGCTAATTTTTATGTTTTCAGTAGAGACGGGATTTCACCATGTTGGCCATGCTGAACTCCTTACCTCAGGTGATCCGCCTGCCTTGGCCTCCTAAAGTGCTGAGATTACAGAGCGTGAGCCACCGTGCCTGGCCTATAAAAGACACATTTTAAAAAAATGACACGAGAATACATGAAAGTACATTTGTAATACATTTGAAAGTCTAGAAACAATGGCTGATTTTTCAAGATAGATGGAGAGCTTAAGTAGGTTGATTAGCATCAAAGAGATTAAAAGACGATTAAGAGATATCATTTTAAAAGGAAGAGACAATACACAACTGAATTATTTCTAAGCAATAGAGAACAGATGAGTCCAATGCTGTTTAAGCTATTTTAGTTCATAGGAAAAGATGGAAAACTCCCCATTCATTTTACAAGGCTATGATTTAATGACAGAACCCAGTAGAAATTACATAAAAGAAAACTTTAGATTAGTTTTCTTATGCATACAGATGGTAAAACCATACATAAAATACCAGTAAATAGAATTCAGCAGTGTAGCAAAGATTGATCAGCTATTATGACCAAATAGTTTTTGTTTCAGCAACAAAAGAATAGTTCACTACTAGAAAAATCTGTCAACAGAATGTACTGCATCAATAAATTAAAGGAGAAAACCATATGATCATATCATTCAGTGCCGAAAAGGCTCTGGGTACAATTCAGTTGTCATTCATAATAAAAGCTCTTAAGAAGGAACAGGAAAAAAACTACCTGGATATAATAAAGACTCAACATGTTTTTACTGAGCATCCATTATATGGCCAATAATGTTCCAGTAGTTAACAGACAAAACATTTAGAGCCATCTCATTTTTAAAAAAAGAATGAGTTAAATGTTTAGATTGTCAGATGGTAATAAGTGCTATGAAATAAGAAATAAAGCAGGGAATAGGAGGTTGCCAAGAGCTGGGATGTAGGAATTGTCAGGGAAGGACTCATTGGTAAGGTGATACTTGAGTAGAGAACTGTAGGAGAGCAAGTGAACAAAGCAGGCAAAAATTCCAGCCATCATGTATTCTACAGTCTCATGGTGGGGGACGCGGGGAGACAAAAAAACATAATAAAAACATATAGCATATTAGAAGGTTTTAATGGAAAAAAGGAAAAACAGAGGAAAATAAAGGGGACCAGGGATTTTGAAGGTCAGATTATAACATGAAGTTAATAGTCTTATGGAGAAGGTGATATCTGAGCAAAGTCTCAAAGGAGGTGAGAGAGTTAACGAAGTAGATATACAGGAAAGAGTGCTCCAGGGAGAGAGAAGAGTCACGGTAAAGTAACTATCAGGAGACCGACCACACCTGGCCTAGTCAAGGACCTACAAAGATGTCAATAGGACTGGAATAGAGTGAAGGAGGGAGTATGTGAAGGTCAGGTTATGTTATGTAGGACCTTGTAGACCACCGTAAGGACTATTTTAAAAATTACCTTAATGAATTTTTATAAGGCAAACACTCTTATAACTGTCACCCATGTTAGAAATAGAACCATATCAGTCAATCCAGAAGCTTTTTCACGTACCCTATCCCAAACTAAGTCCCCTCCTCTCCTCCCAAATTATTCACTATTCTGACACCTTTAGAAAGCACTTATTCTGCTTCTTTATACTTTTATTACCCAAATGTGCATTTAGACATTGTAGCTTATTCTTACTCATTAAAGATAATTTGACAAGTCTTCTCTTTCTTTTAATTGACAGATTTCCAAATGATCCATTCCTCTCTCTACCATACACTATTTTTTGAAGAACCCAAGCTATTTAGCCTGTAAAGTTATTCACAATGTGAATTTTGCTGATTGGAAAATTGTGCAATTTTGCAATTGAACTGCTGATTATCCAACATGTTCTTCTGAATTCTGTACTTCATGTAAATTGATTGCTGAGTCCAGAGGCTTAATCACACTCAAGGTCTTATTTGGTAAGGCTATATACATTATATGTGGTTGTCATTTTTCTTGTGGTTTTAGCAGCCATTGATCCTCAGTGCCTAGATTCATCAGTTTGTTGGATATTGTAAAATGTTGATATTCTAATTCTGATTTCTTTTCTGTATCTTAGTTGGAACAATTTTATGAAGAGACACATCCTTGCCTCTATTTTTTGGTTGCCCAGGGTTACAGCTTTTCATATGGGAAAATCATAATAAATGCTTGATTCTTTTGCTTTTTTTTTGGCCAGTTTTCAAGATAATGGTTTGGTTCATTTTCATCTTCCCAAGAGACCAATTTTATATGTTCTATCTATTGCAATTAGCATTTTTATTGAGTTCAAATTGTTTCTTCTCTGGCCACTAGATGCTTCTACACATTGGCTCCTGAGTACTCTTGCTGTGACCTCAGTTGTGTCTGATAGCTTCCTTGCTATCTGGTATGACAAGATTTGGTGTGACAAGATAATACATGCTCAGCTGAGCTCAGTGATCAGTCATTTCTTTAAGACGCCCTACTTTCATTTAGTGGAAAATATTTTTTTCAAGACTGTTACCTGACCAGAAGGGATGTTCATTGCTGGGGTAGTCAATATTCATAAGCCTTTTTCAGTGATCATAGCTAGGGTGTGTGTGTGTGTGTGTGTGTGTGTGTGTGTGCGCACGCACGCGCGATAAAATACTTCATGAATTCATACTGATACTTTCTATTCAAAAGCAGCACTAGCTGGGTGCAATTGCACACGCCCATAGTCCCAACTACTTGGGTGACTGAGGTGGGAGGATTACTTGAGCCCAGGCATTTGAGGCCAGCCTGGGCAACATAGCAAGACCCCTCTCAAAAAAACAAAACAACAACAACAGAAGTGGAACTATAGGGTTCTAGATTAAATCCGTATTGCCTTTCTTCACACTAAGAATCATTGTTCTGAAGGACACAGGGTATGATAGGATTATCCTATCATATGATTATTCATTTGCTTTCGCAAACATTATACAGTCACCACCATTAAGATTAATGAGAACAGCTAAAGAAAATAATTATTTGCATATGCTCTGTCTCATCTTCTCCTATATTTAAAAAAAATAGTATCTACATCATCAGAGTACACTTACATACCATGTCACTCTTAACTACTTTTATTTCCATGGATAGCTGTTTACTTAATATCATCCCAGTTCTTTGTCAGTGCCCCGCTAATCATTTTGCTTCTCTGAAGCTAGTTTTGTCTCCAGGCTGGAATGCAGTGGGGCGATCTCAGCTCACTGCAACCTCTGCCTCCTGGGTTCAAGCGATTCTCCTGCCTCAGCCTCCCGAGTAGCTGGGACTATAGGCTCACACCACCATGCCCAGCTAATTTTTTTTGTATTTTTAGTAGATATGGGATTTCATCATGTTGGCCAGGATGGTCTCAATCTCCTGACCTTGTGATCTGCTCGCCTTGGTCTCCCAAAGTGCTGGGATTACAGGTGTGAGCCACCACACCTGGCCTGCAGCTCATGTTCTAGTACAGGAGTAGGCAAATTATGATCTGCTACCTGTTTTTGTAAGACCTGTGAGCTAAGAATGGTTTTTTACAAATTTATATTTTAAAAATTTTATTTGTATATATTTAAGGTATACAACATGGTCTCTTGCTAGAAATATACATAGTGAAACGACTACTACTGTCAGGAAATTAACATGTTTGTCACTAGACATAGTTACCTCTTTTTGTGTAAGAGGATCTAAAAGCTTAGCAAATTTTTTTATACTGTATTCTATTATTTACTATAGTTTCTATGTTGTACATTAGATCTCTAGACTTATTTTATGTACATATGTATGTATGTATGTAATTTATTTATTTTTGAGATAGAGTCTCGCCGTATCACCCAGGCTGGAGTACAGTGGCACGACCTCAGCTCACTGCCACCTCTGCCTTCCGCGTTCACGTGATTCTTCTGCTTCAGCCTCCCGAGTAGCTGAGATTACAGGCATGTGCCACCACGCTCGGCTAATTTTTTTGTATTTTTAATAGAGACAGGGTTTCACCATGTTGACCAGGCTGGTCTCAAACTCCTGACCTCAGATGATCCGCCTGCCTCAGCCTCCCAAAATGCTGGGATTACAG
Organism: Trachypithecus francoisi; assembly: GCF_009764315.1. Taxonomy (NCBI): domain Eukaryota; kingdom Metazoa; phylum Chordata; class Mammalia; order Primates; family Cercopithecidae; genus Trachypithecus; species Trachypithecus francoisi. Next base: position 126,602,401 of record NW_022681469.1, on the reverse strand, counting down.
GTGTGAGCCACCGTGCCTGGCCTGTGTATTTTATATAAGTGCAAGTTGGTACCCTTTGATCTACATCTCCCCATTTCCTCCCATTTCTGCCCCTGGTAACCACCATCCTATTCTGCTTGATGTGTTTTACTTTTTTAGATTCTTTATATAAGTGAGATCATACAGTATTTGTCTTTCTGTGTCTAACTTATTTCACTTAGCATAATGTCCTCTAGGTTTATCCATGTTGTTACAAATGGCAGTGTCTCCTTTTTAAAGACTGAATAATATTTCATTGTGTGAGTGTATGTATTAATCCATATATACGTATATATCCATATCCATATCGTGTATGTATCACCATTTCTTTAGCCATTCATCCCTACATGTTAGGATTTTTTTTTTTTCATTTTAGGACATTTTTAAAGGGTTGTAAAAATTGTAAAAAGAGAATATGCAACAGATTCTTCTTTGGATTATAGAGCCTAAACTATTTGCTATCTAGTCTTTTACAGAAAAAGTTTGCCAGCATACACCCTAGTAGAGTCTTCAGAAAGTGTCTGTGGGAACAATATTCTCCGAGTTTGTAATTTTGATAACAGCTGCTCTGTGCCTTTTATAGTTTTACACATTATTTTTCTTGGATATAAGATTCTTGGCTTATTTTTCTTCCATATGTATATTAAATAGATTGTTCGGTTTCTTCTAGGGAAAAAGTATTGATATTCTACAAGAAAAGAAAATTATAAGCCAGTATATCTGATGAATATAGATGCAAAAATCCTCAACAAAATATTAGGAAACAAAATTCGTCGGCACATTTATAAGAATCATTCACCATAATCAAGTGGGACTTATATTTGGGATACAAAGGTGGTTCAAAATAATGCAAATTAATAAATGTGATATACCACATTTACAGAATGAAGGACAGAAATCATATGATCATCTCAATAGATGCAGAAAAGGCATTTGACAAAGTTCAGCATCTTTTCATGATAAAAACTCTCAACCAAATTAAATACAGAAGAAGGTATGTCAACACAATAAAGACTGTATCATAAGCCCGTAGTTGACATCATCCTCAGTATTGAAAAGTTGAAAGCTTTTCCTGCAAGATCAGGACAGGATGCCCACTCTTACCCCCATTCTTTTTTGTTTTTTTTTTTGACATGGTTTCACTCTGTTGCTCAGGTTGGAAGGCAGTAGTGCAGTCACAGCTTACTGCAGCCTCCTCCTCCAGGCTCAAGCAATTCTCCCACCTCAGCCTCCCAAGTACCTGGGACTACAGGTACATACCCCCATGCCTGGCTGATTTTTGTGTATTTTATAGAGTTGGGGTTTTGCCATGTTGCCCAGGCTAGTCTCAAACTCCTAGGCTTAAGCAGTCTGTCCACCTTGCCGTCCTAAAGCGCTGGGATTACAGGTGTGAGCCACTGTGCCTGGCTTCCCTCTCACCACTTCTCTTCAACACAGTACTGGAGTCCTAGCCAGAGCAATTAAGCAAGAGACAGAAATAAAAGGCAGTCACGTCAGAAAGGAAGAAACTAAATGGTCACTGTTTGCTGATGACATGATCTTACATATAGAAAGTCCTAAAGACTAAGAACTATAAAACACTGATGAAAGAAATTAAACACACTAATAAATGGAAAAATATCCTGTATTCACATGGATTGGAATATTGTTAAAATGCCACACTACTAAAAAGATCTATAGATTTCAATACAATCCCTATCAAAATTTCAGTGACATTTTCACAGAAATAGAAAAAGCACTTCTAAAATTTATATGGAACTATAAAAAGGCCCAAATAGTCAAAGCAGTCTTGATAGAAAAGAACAAAGCTGGATGCATCACAGTATTTGACTTCAAAATATACTCTAAAGCTATAGTAATCAGAATAGCATGGTGCTGGCATAAAAACAGACATATAAACCAATGGAACTGAATAGAGAGCCCCTAGAAATAAAGCCACATATTTATGATCAGTTGATCTTAAGAGTGCCAAGAATACACAATAGGGAAAGGACAGTCTCTTACATAATGTTGGGAAAACTGGATATCCACATGAGAAGAATGAAGTTAGACTCTTACCTCACATCATATACAACCATCAACTCAAAATGGGTCAAAGTTTTATCTTGAAAAAACATTATTTTTTTCTTTTGAGACAGGGTCTCACTCTGTCCCCCAGGTTGGAGTGCAGTGGTGTGATCTTAGCTCACTGCAACCTCCGCCTCCTGGGTTCAAACGATTCTCTCACCTCAGCCTTCTGAGTAGCTGGGACTACAGGTATGTGCCATCACACCCAACTAATTGTTGTTGTTTTCTTTTTTTTTTTTTCCGGTAGAGATGGGGTTTCACCATGTTGGCCAGGCTGGTCTTGAACTCCTGACCTTAAGAGAATCACCTGCCTCAGCCTCCCAAAGTGCTGGGATTACAGGCATGAGCCACCCGCACCTGGCCTCAAAATGGATTAAAGGTTTAAATGTAAAACCTGAAACTGTAAAACTACCAGAAGAAGACATAAGGGAAAAGCTCTATGACGTTGGTGTGGGCAATGAATTTTTGGATTTGACCTCAAAAGCATTGGCAACAAAAACAAAAATCGTCATATGGGATTATGTCAAACAAAAAAGCTCTGCACAGTAAAGAAAACTATGAACAGAGCAAAGAGACAACCTATAGAATAGGATGATATATTTGCAAACCATACATCTGATATGGAGTTAATATCCAAAATATGTAAGGAACTCAATTTGGCAAGAAAACAAATAATCTAAAAAATGGGCAAAGAACCTGAACAGACATTTATCAAAAGAAGACATACAAATGGCCAACAGTTATATGAAAAAAATTGCTCAGCATCACTAATCATCAGAGAAATGCAAATTAAAACTACAGTGTACCTCACACATGTTAGAATGGCTATTACAAAAAAGGTAACAAGTGTTGCCAAAGATGTGGAGAAAAGGGAGACCTATACACTGTTGGTGATACTGTCACTTGGTATAGCTGTTATGGAAAACAACATGGAAGTTCCTCAAAAAATTGAAAATAGAACTACCATATGATCCAGCAATCCCACTACCAGGTATGTATCCAAAGGAATTGAAATCAGTATGTGGAAGAGATACCTGCACTCACATGTTCATTACAGCACTATTCACAATAGCCAAGATATCAATCCAAGTGTCCATTCACAGATGAATGGATAAAGAAAATGTGGCATATATACACAATGGAGTACTATTTAGCCTTTAAAAGGAGGAAATCTTGTCATTTGTGACATCATTAATAAACCTGTAGAACATTATTGTAAGTGAAATAAGCCAGGCATGGAAAGACAAATACTTGGGATCTCATTTCTATGTAGAACCTAAAATAGTCAAATTCATAGAAGCAAGAGTAGAATGGTGGTTACCAGGGCCTGGAGGTTAGAGGAGTGGGGATTAGAGATGTTGGATTAAAGGATATAAAATGTCATTTAGACAGGAAGAATAAGTTCAAGAGATGTATACTGTGGTGACTATAGTTAATAACAACGTATTCTGTACTTGAAAATTGCTCAGAGAATAGATTTTAAATGTTCTCATGACAAAATAGTGATTATGTGAGGTAATGCACATGTTAATTAGCTTGATTGAGCCATTTCACCATGTATACATATTTTAAAACATGTTATATATTCAGTTTTTATCAGTTTAAAAAACTAATTTTTTTAAAGTATTGATGTTGAAAAGTTTGATCTAATTTTCTTCTCCTGTAGGTAATTTGCACACTTTGCTTAGCTACTCAAATTTTTTTTTAAAGTACAGTAATTTTACTAGAATATGTTTTGTTGGTCATCATAAAGCAGATATTCTCAGATACACCTTGTGTTCTGTCAATATATAGGTTAAGAAAACTTTTTTTAAAGAATATTTTCTTAAATTTTGGTTTTTAGTATTTGCTGTGTTCCCTAACTTTGATTTTCTTCTTCAAAGACTCCAATTTTTCATGTTAGACTTTTTTTGCCTGTTAATATTTTTCACTTTCTTTGAATTTTTTTTTAAATTTTAAATTTATTTCTTCTATATCTATGTATTTTTTTGAGGCAGAGTCTCACTCTGTCTCCCAGGCTGGAGTGCAGTGGTGTGATACCGGCTCACTGCAACCTCTGCCTCCTGGGAGTATAGGCACGTGCCATCATGCCCGGCTAATATTTCTTCTATTTTCAATTGTTTTAAATTGGAAAGCTTTGAAATCTTTGAAGGCATTCTATTTCACTTTTAATTTGTTTTAAGATTTTCTAGCATATATTAACTTGTCTTCCTTCTAGTTTAGTTTATTTCTGTAATGATTTTTCCTTTCATTTCTAAATTCCTGAGCTCTATCACCTTATTTCTAATATGATTTATGTATCATTTTCTCAATGTCTTTTAGCTTGTTTTAAAATAGTAAACTACAATTTTAATGTTTTGTAGCATGTCTTTTTTTGTTTATAGGAATGTTCTTCTTCTCTGTTTTCTTTTAACAATTCTTTATGGTATTTGACCAAATACTTTTTTGTCACTCATTTTTACTGAAAAGCAGTTTTCTCAAGCTTTTGGGAGGAGGAATAGTTCAAGCTGTCTTTATTAATTTCATAGCTCTCCCTCTCCTGTTTTTCGGTTTTGTTCTGGTAAAGCATTAAATAATATGGTGGCTTGCTTTCTGAGACTTCCTGACTCCATACCTTTCCTTCGCTTGTATCTGGGCCTTCTCTTTCCTTTGTCTCTGTCACCATTGTCATAGCCCAATTCTGATTCTCTTCCCAGAAGTTTCTCATTGCGATGTCCTGTCCTGGAAAGGAGTTTTGGCTGGTTGGTTTCAAGTCCATGTTTCCCATCTTTCTCTGGCCCCTGCCAGAACCTACCAGTGTCCCTTATAGTCACTTTTTGGTTTAATGAAACCTTTCCCAATTTCACCTGGTGTTCTCAAATAGGTCTGCTCTGATTTTTAGAGTTTGGTTTATGGCTGCTTTGGTGTTTCCCATTCTCGGTTTTCAGAAGCGTCGTTGCTTCTTTTTCTTCCACCAAATTAACATTCATTCCATGCGGGGATTGTGGTTACTGTTGGTTGTCTCCACGAACTTGTATTTTGGAGTTTGTGAGCTACTTTGTCATCTAGTTTTGTTGTCCATGGTGTTTTAGTTTTGTTATCGGATTGCTTTGTATGTTTTTAGGGAATGATTTGGTGAGACCAAAACTATTCACAATAGTTTTTTCTATTTGGATGATCTCACCAAATCATCACCTAAATCTATCCAAATCAGAAAATCTATTCAAATAGGAAAGACTATTCTGTGATTACTCAGATTCCCTCTCATTTCCAGTGCTTAGACTCTGAGTGACTAGGGAGTCATTGCAGGATTTTGAGCAATGGAGTGACATGACCTGACTGGTGTTTTAAAGACTCTGTCTAGTGATAGACTGAGAATAGACCACAGGGATGTAGAGGAAGAAGCAGGGAGACCTATTAGAAGAATGTTGCAGAAATAGGCTGGGTAGATCACTTGAGGTCAGGAGTTCGAGACCAGCCTGGCCAACATGACAAAACCCTGTCTCTACTAAAAATACAAAAATTAGCTGGGCGTGGTATTGGGCGCCTGTAATCCCAGCTACTCAGGAAGCTGAGGCCGGAGAATTGCTTGAGCCCATGAGGTAGAAGTTGCAGTGTGCTGAGATTGCGCCACTGCACTCCAGCCTGGGCAACAAGAGCAAGACTCTATCTCAAAAAAAAAAAAAAAAAAAAAAAAAAATTGCAGAAATCCAGGTGAGAGATGTTGACTTGGAATAGGTGAGCAGCAGTGGAGTTAATGAGAAGTGGCCAGATTTGCATATATTTTGAGGTATAGTTGTTAAGATTTCCTGATGGATTTGATGTGAAGTATGAGAGAAGGTAGTTGAAAAATAACTCTGGTTTTGTCCTGAGCAATCATAAGAATGGAGTTGCTTTTTTTTTAAATTATTATAGGCCGGGCGCGGTGGCTCAAGCCTGTAATCCCAGCACTTTGGGAGGCCGAGACGGGCGGATCACGAGGTCAGGAGATCGAGACCATCCTGGCGAACACTGTGAAACCCCGTCTCTACTAAAAAAATACAAAAAACTAGCCGGGCGAGGTGGCGGGCGTCTGTAGTCCCAGCTACTCGGGAGGCTGAGGCAGGAGAATGGCGTGAACCCGGGAGGCAGAGCTTGCAGTGAGCTGAGATCTGGCCACTGCACTCCAGCCCCGGCAACAGAGCAAGACTCCGTCTCAAAAAAAAAAAAAAATAAAATAAAATAAAATAATTATTATTATTATTATACTTTAAGTTCTAGGGTACATGTGCATAACGTGCAGGTTTGTTACATATGTATACTTGTGCCATGTTGGTGTGCTGCACCCATCAACTCGTCAGCACCCATCAACTCGTCGGCACCCATCAACTCGTCATTTACATCAGGTATAACTCCCGATGCCATCCCTCCCCCCTCCCCCTCCCCATGATAGGCCCCGGTGTGTGATGTTCCCCTTCCCGAGTCCAAGTGATCTCATTGTTCAGTTCCCACCTATGAGTGAGAACATGCGGTGTTTGGTTTTCTGTTCTTGCAATAGTTTGCTGAGAATGATGGTTTCCAGCTGCATCCATGTCCCTACAAAGGACACAAACTCATCCTTTTTTATGGCTGCATAGTATTCCATGGTGTATATGTGCCACATTTTCTTAATCCAGTCTGTCACTGATGGACATTTATGTTGATTCCAAGTCTTTGCTATTGTGAATAGTGCCGCAATAAACATACGTGTGCATGTGTCTTTATAGCAGCATGATTTATAATCCTTTGGGTATATACCCAGTAATGGGATGGCTGGGTCATATGATACTTCTAGTTTTAGATCCTTGAGGAATCGCCATACTGTTTTCCATAATGGTTGAACTAGTTTACAATCCCACCAACAGTGTAAAAGTGTCCCTATTTCTCCACATCCTCTCCAGCACCTGTTGTTTCCTGACTTCTTAATGATTGCCATTCTAACTGGTATGAGATGGTATCTCATTGTGGTTTTGATTTGCATTTCTTTGATGGCCAGTGATGATGAGCATTTTTTCATGTGTCTGTTGGCTGTATGAATGTCTTCTTTTGAGAAATGTCTGTTCATATCCTTTGCCCACTTTTTGATGGGGTTGTCTGTTTTTTTCTTGTAAATTTGTTTGAGTTCTTTGTAGGTTCTGGATATCAGCCCTTTGTCAGATGAGTAGATTGCAAAAATTTTTTCCCATTCTGTAGGTTGCCTGTTCACTCTGATGGTAGTTTCTTTTGCTGTGCAGAAGCTCTTTAGTTTAATTAGATCCCATTTGTCAGTTTTGGCTTTTGCTGCGGTTGCTTTTGGTGTTTTAGACATGAAGTCCTTGCCCATGCCTATGTCCTGAATGGTACTACCTAGGTTTTCTTCTAGGGTTTTTATGGTATTAGGTCTAACATTTAAGTCTCTAATCCATCTTGAATTAATTTTCGTATAAGGAGTAAGGAAAGGATCCAGTTTCAGCTTTCTACTTATGGCTAGCCAATTTTCCCAGCACCATTTATTAAATAGGGAATCCTTTCCCCATTTCTTGTTTCTCTCAGGTTTGTCAAAGATCAGATGGCTGTAGATGTGTGGTATTATTTCTGAGGACTCTGTTCTGTTCCATTGGTCTATATCTCTGTTTTGGTACCAGTACCATGCTGTTTTGGTTACTGTAGCCTTGTAGTATAGTTTGAAGTCAGGTAGCGTGATGCCTCCAACTTTGTTCTTATGACTTAGGATTGTCTTGGCAATGCGGGCTCTTTTTTGGTTCCATATGAACTTTAAAGCAGTTTTTTTCCAATTCTGTGAAGAAAGTCATTGGTAGCTTGATGGGGATGGCATTGAATCTATAAATGACCTTGGGCAGTATGGCCATTTTCACGATATTGATTCTTCCTATCCATGAGCATGGTATGCTCTTCCATTTGTTTGTGTCCTCTTTTATTTCACTGAGCAGTGGTTTGTAGTTCTCCTTGAAGAGGTCCTTGACATCCCTTGTAAGTTGGATTCCTAGGTATTTTATTCTCTTTGAAGCAATTGTGAATGGAAGTTCATTCATGATTTGGCTTTCTGTTTGTCTGTTACTGGTATATAAGAATGCTTGTGATTTTTGCACATTAATTTTGTATCCTGAGACTTTGCTGAAGTTTCTTATCAGCTTAAGGAGATTTTGGGCTGAGATGATGGGGTTTTCTAAATATACAATCATGTCATCTGCAAACAGGGACAATTTGACTTCTTCTTTTCCTAACTGAATACCCTTTATTTCTTTCTCTTGCCTGATTGCCCTAGCCAGAACTTCCAACACTATGTTGAATAGGAGTGGTGAGAGAGGGCATCCCTGTCTTCTGCCAGTTTTCAAAGGGAATGCTTCCAGTTTTTGCCCATTCAGTATGATATTGGCTGTGGGTTTGTCAAAAATAGCTCTTATTATTTTGAGGTACATTCCATCAATACCGAATTTATTAAGCGTTTTTAGCCTGAAGGGCTGTTGAATTTTGTCAAAGACCTTTTCTGCATCTATTGAGATAATCATGTGGTTCTTGTCTTTGGTTCTGTTTATATGCTGGATTACGTTTATTGATTTGCGTATGTTGAACCAGCCTTGCATCCTAGGGATGAAGCCCACTTGATCATGGTGGATAAGCTTTTTGATGTGCTGCTGGATCCGGTTTGCCAGTATTTTATTGAGGATTTTTGCATGGATGTTCATTAGGGATATTGGTCTAAAATTCTCTTTTTTTGTTGTGTTTCTGTCAGGCTTTGGTATCAAGATGATGTTGGCCTCATAAAATGAGTTAGGGAGGATTCCCTCTTTTTCTATTGATTGGAATAGTTTCAGAAGGAATGGTACCAGCTCCTCCTTGTACCTCTGGTAGAATTCAGCTGTGAACCCATCTGGTCCTGGACTTTTTTTGGTTGGTAGGCTATTAATTATTACCTCAATTTCAGAGCCTGCTATTGGTCTATTCAGGGATTCAGCTTCTTCCTGGTTTAGTCTTGGGAGAATGTAAGTGTCCAGGAAATTATCCATTTCTTCTAGATTTTCTAGTTGATTTGGATAGAGGTGTTTATAGTATTATCTGATAGTAGTTTGTATTTCTGTGGAGTTGCTTTTAACTGAGATTAGGAGACTGAGGCTGCCGTGCAGTTAGGGTAGACTTTGGGGTGACATTAAGAGTTCAGTTTGGACTATGTTGAGCTTGAGATAGTTATTAGACTTCTGAGTGAAGATACTCTTTGTGATTCTGTGAGTCCCATGATAACATGAGGTAAAAAAAGAAAGACATTGTTTATCACAGAACATTGGAAAATATGGAAAAGTTAGATAAGAAAATAAAAATCATGCTTCATTGTAAACATTCTGATATGATTCTAAAACATACATATAACATGCATATAGAACACATTGCTTTTTTTTTCCAACTTTTAGGTTCAGGGAGTACATGCACAGGTTTGCTAGAGCTAAATTATCTGTCACAGGGGTTTGGTATACAGATTGTTTCATCACCCAGGTAATAAGCATAGTACTCTGTGGGTAGTTTTTTGATTCTCATCTTCCTCCCACCCTCCACCCTTAAGTAGGCCCCAGTGTCTGATGTTCCCTCCTTTGTGTCTATGTGTACTCAGTGCTTAGCTAGCACCTATAAGTGAGAACATGCAGTATTTGGTTTTCTGTTCCTGTATTAATTCGCTTAGAATAATGGCCTCCGGCTCCATCCATGTTGCTGCAAAGGACACGACTTCATTTTTTTTTATAGCTGTGTAGTATTCCATAGTGTATATCTACCACATTTTCATCATCCAGTCCACTGTTGTGGGCATTTAGGTTGATTCCATGTCTTAGCTATTGTGAACAGTGCTGCGGTGAACATACAGTTACATGTGTCTTTGTAGTAGAACGATTTATATTCCTGTGGGTATACACCCAGTAAGGGGGTTACTGGGTCTAATAGTAGTTCAAGTTCTTTGAGAAATCTCCAAACTGCTCTCCACAGTGGCTAAACTAATTTACATTCCCACCAGCAATATATAAGCATGCTCTTTTCTTTTTTTGTTTTGTTTTGTTTTAAAACTAAAGTTTATTCCAGCCAATTTACTCTACTGTTTTGTAATAACAGCTCTTAGATCAGAAACGGTCTTTGTTTTAAACCTTCCTATCAATATCAAACACAATGATGTTGGGGTAAGAGAGGCCTTTTCTCTAAATGAAAATATAATACTTATTCTATATAATTCTAGAGGGCCCAGAGATGTGGAAATAATGTATTTGTAAGAATTATATTAAACAATCTTTATTTGATAAATAGTACCTTACAATCCTAATGCTGTCTATCAAACTTCAGTAAGAGCAATTTCAGCATCAAGTAATGAACAGTAGCTAAACTAACAAGAGATCAATCAAAAGGGCTTTAAATGGAGCAGCGCCAGCTGATGTGCTGCCAAGGCTCTGGGCATTCAGGACTCTCCTACAGGGAAAACAGAATCAAACTGGCAGGTGCTCTGGACGCAAGCCTTCACATTGTGACCTGCCTCCCTCCTGGGGGCCTGGTGGCCCACAGTCCCCTTGGCACTTCTCAGCCCCTGTGGGCTGCAGACGGAAATCCAGGCACCAATGGACAGCTTGGGAAAGGCTGGAACTTGACCTCACAGTCAGCTGGCTTCTGCCTATTGTGGTCGTTTTCTTTCCAGAGCACCTAGAGCACTCACGCAGTGGACACGGCAGTCATCCAGCCTTCTAGGGCAGTTTTCTCATAGAAGAGGATCTTCCTCTAAACATTGGAAGTGTCTTTCTCCAATTGCTGGACCAGATCTTGGGCCATCTTCTTGTAGGTCATGGGTCTGTCACACACGGTTCAAGTTTTTGTGGCTATTGTGAATGGGATTGTGTTCTTGATTTAACTCTCAGCTTGGGTATTGTTGATGTATGGAAATGCTATTGATTTTTGTACAATGATTTTGTATCCTGAAACTTTGCTGAAGTTGTTTATCAGATCTAGGAGCTTTTGGGCAGAGACTGTGGGGTTTTCTAGGTATAAAGTCATATCGTGTGCAAATATAGAAGGTAGTTGACTTCCACTCTTCCTGGATGCATTTAGTTGTTTTTCTTACTACTCTAAGACTTCCAGTACTGTGTTGACTAGGAGTGGTGAGAGAGGGCATCTTGTCTTGTTCTGGTTCTCAATGGGAATACTTCCAGTATGGTCTGCTTCCAGCAGCACATCAGCTAGTGCTGCTCCCTTTAAAGCCCTTTTTGTTGATCTCTTGTTAGTTTAGCTACTGTTCGTTACTTGATGCTGAAATTGCTCTTACTGAAATTTGATAGGTAGCATTAGGATTGTAAGGTACTATTTATCAAATATTGTTTAATATAATTCTTACAAATACATTATTCCACATCTGTGGGCCCTCCAGAACATTCAGCATGTTCTGGATGTTGGCTGTGGGTTTGTCATAGGTATCACTTATTATTTTGAGGTATGTTCCTTCGATGCCTAGTTTGTTGAGGGTTTTTAACATGAAGGGGTACTGAATTTTATTGAAAGCATTTTCGGTGTCTTTTGAGCTGATCATGTAGTTTTTGTCTGTAGTTCTGTTTATGTGATGAATCACATTTATTGGTTTGCGTATGTTGAACCAACCTTGCATCCTAGGGATAAAGCCTACTTGATTGTGGTGGATTAGCTTTTTGATGTGCTTCTAGTTTCTGTTTCCTAGTATTTTGTTGAGGATTTTTGCATCTACGTTCATCAGGGATATTGGCCTGAAGTTTTCTTTTGTTATTGTTTCTCTACTAGGTTTTGGTATCAGAATGATGCTGACTTCATAGAGTAAGTTGGCAAGGAGTCCCTTCTTCTGAATTTTTGGGAATAGCTTCAGTAGGTTTGGTACGAGGTCTTCTTTATACATCTGATAGAATTTGGTTATGAATCCCTCTGGGTTAGGGCTTTTTCTGGTGGGTAGGTTTTTTAGTACTAATTCAGTTTAGGAACTCATTATTGGTCTGTAGCACACATTTTCACAAAATTGAATCTCTATTGTATATACATTTTAAAATCTTCTTTCACAAGATGTGACCTGAGCATTTTCTAATAGTGAAAGTCTTTGAAAACATGGTTTTTAATGATATTTCATTACATGCTTTACTGTAATAAACCTAACCACTTGGATTATGTACTCTTTCACTCTTTCCTTTTTGCATGTCTGTACCATCCCCTATGCTTTAATCTGGAGGATTTGGTTTCTTGTAGTAGTTGCTGGGTATCATAATTCAGACCTGTGGTTTGGCAGTCAGCCTGGCTGTAGTGTTTAACTGAGTCTCGTGGAAAATCCATGCTTAAAATGAATGTCGTGGAGGATTATATTCACCTCAGTCATTCAAGACTTTGGCATAGACCCCATTCTTTGAGGAGGAGTTGCTGCCACTGTGACTGCCACAGAGGGAAGGAAACCTGGGCACTTGGGACTGGGAGAACTTGCAGAGTCACAGATACCTTGTCTCAGTGTACATGGGCTGTGTGTGTTGAAATGTACCAGTCTGTGAGGCACTGTGTTTTGAGGTCCCAGTAAGCTAAAGGTAGGTAGAATGGTATCTAGTTCATACCCTAGTATGCTTTAGATCTAAGTGTTGGTTAATTCTGGAAGGATTGAAGGAATAGGGGAGATTTAATGAGCTCCATGCAGTCTGCAGGTTATTATCGAGAAAAGAAAATCAGGCTGTCAGTTCCAGGCCCATTTCTCTATAATCACGGTATCCTTTTGAACAAAAGTTGGCAAACTTTTTCTGTAAAGGGCCAGATATTTTTAGCTTTGCAGGCCATATGATTTCTGTTGTAAGCATTGAGCTCTTCTGTTATAGAGCAAAAGCAGCCATAGGCAGTACAGGAACAAATGGCCATGGCTATGTTCTAGTAAAACTTTATTTACATAACAGGCAGCAGGTCAGATTGGAGCAATAGTTGTCAACTCCTGCTTTGAAAATGTTTTGGAAACTGTGTCTCTGTCTGTTAGTGGTCATTATCCCCAGTCTCTTAGGATCAGAGTTTTTCTTAGATTACAAAGCTGGATCATACAGACCTGACTTCCAGGTCTGCGTTCTCTCCACTACACTCTGCTGCCTCTTAGAAAAACATAAACTAAATAACTAGAACCCATGGAAAGAGGGAAAAGCCAAGCCCAGAGAGCTGACGTGGGACCAAGAGACAACTGTGAGAGTTTCAATGTGGAATGTTTGTGTGGCTCCCCAACCAGACCGTGACCTCCTTGAAGATTGGGACTGCGTTGTATCTTGTTCTCATTTTCTATTTTATTTTAAAGATCTATCTTTTGGGTTGAACGAATGTGTTTCTTGTACCAGATAAGTGCAACACTGAGTAAACTCTTGTTTCTTTTCTCCCTTCCATCCTCCCAACTTAGTAGCTTCAGTACATTCTTAGCTCTCCTCACTTGCTATTCTCTAAACGTACCAGGTGGCTGGGCACAGTGGCTCACGCCTGTAGTCCCAGCACTTTGGGAAGCCGAGGTGGACAGATCAGCGGAGGTCAGGAGTTCAAGACCAGCCTGGCCAACATGACGAAACCACACTAAAAATACAAGAATTAGCTGGGTATGGTGGCGTGCACCTGTAATCCCAGCTTCTTGGGAGGCTGAGGCAGGAGAATCACTCGAACCCAGGAGGCAGAGGTTACAGTGTGCTGAGATTGCGCCACTGCACTCCAGCCTGGGCGACAGAGCGAGAGTCTATCTCAAAAGAACAAAACAAAATGAAACAAAAAACAAACACCAGGTTCTCTCATGAATGTGAATAGTGATGTGGTCCTTCTGTCAGGAAGACATCACCTGAGACCACACACACAGAAAGTCTATTTTTCCTTAGGATACAGTCCTACATCAGGGTTGACAAAGTTTTTTTGTAAGGGTTAGATAGTAAATATTTTAGGTTTTGCAAGCCATATGGTCTCTTCCTCAGCTACTCAACTCTGCCGTTGTAGTACAAGAGCAGCCATAGACAATCTATACATGAATGAGTGTGACTGTGTTCCAGTAAACTTTACTTACGGATATTGATATTCGAATTTCACATGATTTTCATGTGTAATGAAATGTGATTGTTTTTATTTAAAACAAAACATTAAAAATGTAAAAGCCATTTTTTGCTTGAAGGCCAGACAAAAACAGGCAATGTGAACCAATTTAATTTAATGTGTGACTCATAGATGCTAACCCTTGCCTTAGCTGCTTAGTAACTTGCCCTAGTCTTGTGTTACCCCATGAAAAGAATGGCCTACTTCTGTCATATTGTCTCTAACCTCTGTCACTTCATTTATGATGCTGTGTATTAGTCATGTGTACCTTTGCCTCTCTTGCTGGATTCTGAGCATCTTGAGAGGCAGGCCATGGCCTAGTCAGTCATCTTTGTATCCTTAATATCAAACCTTAGACTTGACTTGGCACATAGTGGGTATTTAAGAAGTGACTGTTGAATTTGAATTTTATGCTTGATATATATAAAATGTCATTTCTGCTGATCTTAAAGAGAAACACTTGACTGATATGCATAGGTTTCCCATGTTCTTCCCCTTGAGAGGCAGTAGTTAACTGCATTTGCTGCTAGCGGCTCTTGTAAACTCAGTGGTTATATAGCAAAGCCTTTCCAAAGTCTTTTATTTTAGAGCTCTTTTTCAGACAAGAAATGATTATACTTTTTCTTCAACTCATTTATTCAATCATAATGATAAATATGGCTTTCACTATTCTGATGAACCAGAGCTATCATCAGTGTGAAATAATAATAGCCATTGTTTAGTGAACATCTACTATATTCCAGTCGATTAGAATTTTTTCTCTAGATTTTTGGTGACCTTCTGATTACTGTTAATTTATATGTTTTTTGTTTTTCTCTGCATGTCAAACAAAAAGCAACAACATAAAAAACCCACATGCTTTTTCTTCATACTGTCTATATTATTGAATGACAGACAAACATCTGTCCTTCAAGTCAAATATGAATTAATCGTAGACTCCTTTCTCCTTCACCCCGCCATATCTAATTGGCCACTGTCTTACCTTTTTTTTTTTTTTTTTAAGATGGAGTCTTACTCTGTTGCCCAGGCTGGAATGCAGTGGTGTGATCTCAGTTCATTGCAAGCTCCATCTCCCAGGTTCAAGCGACTCTCCTGCCTCAGCCTCCCAAGTAGCTGGGATTACAGACATGCACCACCACACCTGGCTAATTTTCGTATTTTTAGTAGAGATGGGATTTTGCCATGTTGGCCAGGCTAATCTCAATCTCCTGACCTCAAATGATCCACCCACTTCCGTCTCCCAGTGTCTTCGTAGTTTTAAAAATTATCTTTGGAATTTGTCTTGTCTCTATTTCTAATTCATTTAATCTACTTGAAGCCTTAATCATTTATTTTCTTCTAATATGTTGAGCATCTATACTGATTTTCCTGACCCCACTTGCCTCATTCTCCAATTATTCTTCCCATAGTTATCAGCACTGAATGCTAATAATAGTACTTTGTTCATATTAGTTGTTATTAAAACTCTTCGGCTGGGTGCAGTGGCTCACGCCTGTAATCCCAGCACTTTGGGAGGCCGAGGTAGACGGATCACGAGGTCAGGAGATCGAAACCATCCTGGCTAACACAATGAAACCCCGTCTCTACTAAAAATACAAAAAATTAGCCGAGTGTGGTGGTGGGCACCTGTAGTCCCAGCTACTCGGAAGGCTGAGGCAGGAGAGTGGTGTGAACCCGGGAGGCTGAGCTTGCAGTGAGCCGATACTGCGCCACTGCATTCCAGCCTGGGCGACAGCCAGACTGTGTCTCAAAAAAACAAAACAAAACAAAACACAACACTCTTCATTTATTCCTTATTATCTTCAAGGTAAGCCCAGCTTCCCAGTCATAACATACAGGACTCTCTGTGTGACCCCAATACTTAACACAGATGTATTTCAGATTTCAGAATGTTTTGGATTTTAGAAAAGTAATACGGTTTATGCAATACACATATGACATCCTCTGCTCATTTCTGAACACTTATGGGAGTGAATGGCAGGTGCTTTTAATAATTACGCTGGGGTAAATTATGCTAGGTGTAAACTGGACCTGTCTTGGGCACCAGGATGTTCTTTACACAGGTTAAGAATGTCAAGCAAAGAGCATTAGGGATGAAGCAATACAAGGAGAACAGACAGAGAGAACAGAGCAGTGGATTAAGTGGAGTCCTGGAGAAATATTTGAAAAGGGAGAAAGGAACATGGCTCTTGAGGCAGGGGGGAAACCTGGAGCAGGTAGCCTCACGAATCCCAGAGAAGAGGAATTGTTTTTCTATTATTGTAGAAGCAGAGCCCCTTTAGGAGACTCCTCATCAGATAATAGTTATTCAGTGAGAGGTCATATTCTTAATTAAAAGGGCCTTTACCTTTTCTTAGAATACTATGTTTGAATGACTTTTTATGTATTAGGATATAAAAGTCTCTTTTAGGCATTTCTGTTTTATAGTCATTGGCCAAAGTCTAATTCAGATCCAGCTTAAATCCAAGTGTCATTTCATGCTATGTTTTATCCTGAGGTTGCTAGTTATTTAGTCAAATATAGTGAGTATAATCACTACAGGCTTAGGTAAATTTCCATGTCAAGAGGTAGAACACATTTATTCTGTAATATTGAATCCTGTAATATTGAAAATCAAAAACAGCCCTTTTTTTTCTTCTGTAGAAAATAAGGTTTTTAAGGAAGTCAGCAGGAAAATAGAATAAGTGAATATTTTACATTCTTAGTGGTTTATGGTTGGCCGTTTTCCCCCAACATTTTGTTATGAAAAGTTAAAATGTACAGAAGAATTGAAAGTCTTGTGCAAACCAGCTAGATTCTTTCATTAACATGTTGCTGTATTTCCTTTATCACTGTCCATCTATTTTACCATCTGTTTGTCCCTCTTTCCGTCCATCCATCTATCTTTTTTTTTGGTAAGCATTTCAAGTAAGTTGACTGGCAATTTTTCTAAGCAGCCATATCTTTATTTTGTTACTGTTTTTTTCCTGGATGTTGTAATTACAGTGTCAAGATATGTAATGCAGATGTTTCAGCTAACCCTTTTTCCTATTTCTAGAAATCTGAGATTGCCAATAATCCCTGACAATCTTAAATTATTTTTTAATTCTGGTAAATAGTGTCGGACCTGATTAGAGCCCTCTTTTTCAATTGTTTTATAATCCAGACAATGAAAACCATTAGTCATTAAAACATAATTTATAGTGGTTTTAAAGCATGACTTTCTAAATTTTAAATCAACATTTATTCATATTACATTGTTTTCAGAGTGGAGAGATCTACAGACCAAGTCATCAAGCCGGTCAATGTAGCAGCTCTATCCAAATGGGTTGGGAAGATACCGCCAGATGTTTTACAAGACATGGCAGTGATTGCTCCTATGCTTGCCAAACTTGGATATGACCCATATGCCAACCCACCTAACTATGGAAAACCTGATCCCAAAATTCTTGAAAACACTCGAAGGGTAAGTGAGATTTTTTAAAGCAACTGAGAAAACTAGATTTGGAATTTGGGATCTGAATACTTTTTTTCTTATTTTATTTCTTGCTATTTAATGATCAGAAAATATTTTGAATTAGACACATTTGGGCCCAGCAGCCTGGCACGGTGGCTCACGCCTGTAATCCCAGCACTTTGGGAGGCCGAGGTGGGTGGATCACAAGGTCAGGAGATTGAGACCATCCTGGCTAACACGGTGAAACCCCGTCTCTACTAAATACACAAAAGATTAGCCAGGCGTGGTGGCGGGCGCCTATAGTCCCAGCTACTCGGGAGGCTGAGGCAGGAGAATGGCGTGAACCCGGGAGGCGGAACTTGCAGTGAGCAGAGATCATGCCACTGCACCCCAGCCTGGGTGGCAGAGCAAGACTCCATCTCAAAAAGAAAAAGAAAAAAAAAAAAGAAAAATTTGGGCCCAGCATAGGGCCGACACCTGTAGTTTCAGCACTTTGGAAGGCCAAGGTGGGAGTGAGCCCAGGATTTCAAGACTAGCCTGGACAACATAGTGACACCCCATCTCTACAAAAAATATAAAAATTGGCCAGGCATGGTCGCGTATGACTCTAGTCCCAGCTACTTGGGAGGCTGAGGTGGGAGGATTGCTTGAGCCTGAGAGGTCAAGGCTGCAGTGAGCTGAGACTATGCCACTGCACTGTAGCCTGGGTGACAGAGCAAGACCCTGTCTCAAGAAAAAAGAATGAAGAAAAATTCTATTTGTAGAATGCTTTCTTATCAGAAGTCTTCCACTGCATTTTAAGGATAACTGGCTCGTTGGGGATACTCCTTAGGGTATTTTGCTCAGTTTCTAGGAGTAAAACTCACTGTTGGGAGTTTTATTCTCAGCCAATTACTGCAGATCTGCATAAATACTATAATTTTTAGTGACCTTACTTCTGATTTCTTTCTTTCTGTAAATCTAATAGCCACTTTACTTTAAACCTTTGTTTAGATGAGCCATAATTTTTGGATACCTAAAGGCTAAACATTGGTTACACTAGAAAAATTATTAAACACTCGTCTTCTGATTAAGAGAAAGTTGCTATTAAAGTGACATTACAGTTTTTATTTTAATAAGTTATGCTCAACGTCTTTACAAAAGATTGTTTTGGAAAGCGCTGAAAACTCCGAGCTAATTAGATTATATAGCCTACCAGTTGAGTCTATTTCAAATCAGACCTTATATATTCTTTTCTTTATTGCAGTAAGATCTGTTTAACATAAAATTTACCACTCTAACATGTTTAAAGTGCACAATTCAGAGGCATTAAATACATTCACATTGTTGTGCAACTGTCACCACCATCCATCTCCAGAACATTTTTTGTCTTCCCAAACTGAAATTCTGTACCCGTATTCTTCATTCCTTAGCCCCTGTCAACAGCAGTTTTTTGTGTCACTTACATATATTTTTTTGAAACTACATTTCAAATAAGACAACCGTGTTAGCATAAGTTCACTGATAGACTATTTGATTCCAAGGTGAAAATTCCTTGGCTTTGTCTGGTATTCTCTTGTTTATATCAATGTCCTTCCCTCCCTACAACCATATGCCATATCATCTCTTTATTCTGTCTTTTGATAACTTTGACAAATTTATGCCACATTTATTTCATGAGATTAATTTCTATGTGAATTCCTTTCTGTTAGGTATTACTTTTATTTCCCTTTTTCAATTCATCATTAGCAGCTATATGGGAAGAGCTGCCTTCTTATAAACCATCACATATGAGAGCAAATTAAAAAAAAATCACTATCCTCTTTATGCTTTTCATATATATATAAATATTTCCATTATAAAAATATAATCATTATATGAAACTTACAAAATTAAAAGGATAAGAGAATAAAAATCACCTGTAATGTTGCCACCTAGACACATACACATATTATTCTTTTTTAAATTTTCTTACTTATTTACACATATTTTCTTAATATTTTGATGTATTTTCTCTCTTCTGCATTATGTTAAACAAAGGTAAGATTACATATATCATCTTACCTTTATATACACACAGTTTTGTATCCAGCCCTTTTAATATTCATGAGCATTTTCCCATTGTGTGCATGCTTTTTAAACATAATTTTTGTAGTTTTATACCTTCATAGAAGCAACCTTAAATTCTTTCTGAAACACAGTAGTAAATGAATGAATAAATCAACAAACAAAATACATTTCCCTAGTAGATGTTCTATAATTGATTTTACCATTTTGTTGTTTACAGTTTTCTCTTTGACAGATTGTGCTACAGTGAACATCTTTGCACATACTCAATTTTAGGATTTTTTTTTTAAGGTAGGACCAATAAAAGTGGAATTAAACCAGGGTAAAGTATCTGAGTTTTTTTTTTTTTTGAGACGGAGTCTCGCTCTGTCGCCCAGGCTGGAGTGCAGTGGCCGGATCTCAGCTCACTGCAAGCTCCGCCTCCCGGGTTTACGCCATTCTCCTGCCTCAGCCTCCCGAGTAGCTGGGACTACAGGCGCCCGCCACCTCGCCCGGCTAGTTTTTTGTATTTTTTTTAGTAGAGACGGGGTTTTACCATGTTAGCCAGGATGGTCTCGATCTCCTGACCTCGTGATCCGCCCGCCTCGGCCTCCCAAAGTGCTGGGATTACAGGCGTGAGCCACCGCGCCTGGCAAAGTATCTGAGATTTTTAAAAGGTGTTTGATATCTATTGATGTTAAAAAACAACAACAACAAAAAAAACCTCTGGGCTGGCCACAGTGGCTCACGCCTGTAATCCCAGCATTTTGGGAGGCTGAGGTGGGTGGATCGCTTGAGCTCAGGAGTTCAAACCCACCTGGACAACGTGGCAAAATCCCATCTCTACAAAAAATACAAAAGTTAGCCAGGTATGGTGGCACATGCCTGTGGTTTCAGCTGCTTGGGAGGCTGAGGTGAGAGGATTGCTTGAGCCTGGGATTTTGAGTTTACAGTGAGCTGAGATTATGCCACTGCATTCCAGCCTGGGTGATGGAGTGAGACCCTGTCTCAAGAAAACAAAAACAAAAAACAAACAAAAAACCTTTGAACTACCAACACAGTTGAGGTAATTTATTTTAGATTTCTGTTGGTTTTAATAGATTTCATTGATTAATGTAATTGAACATTTTTCAATTATTAGCTATATGTATATATTCTTTTATGAACTATCTTTTAAGTTTTTCCTTTATTTATTTGAGACAGAATTTTGCTCTGTTGGCACAATCTTGGCTTACTGCAGCCTCTGTCTCCTGGGTTCAAGTGATGATTCTCTTGTCTCAGATGGAATTATAGGCACACGCTACCAAGCCTGGCTAATTTTTTTTTTTAGTTTTAGTAAAGATAGGGTTTAGTCGTGTTGGCCTGGCTGATCTCAAACTCCTCACCTCAAGTGATCTACCTGCCTTGGCCTCCCAAGGTGCTGGGGTTACAGGCGTGAGCCACTCTTTCTTTCTTTTTTCTTTTTTTTTTTTTTTTTTGAGACAGGATCTTGTTCTTTCACCCAGGCTGCAGTGCAGTGGTGCTATCTCGGCTCACTGCAAGCTCCACCTCCCAGGTTCACACCATTCTCCTGCCTCAGCCTTCCAAGTAGCTGGGACTACAGGCGCCCGCCACTACGCCTGGCTAATTTTTTATGTTTTCATTAAGAGATGGGGTTTCACTGTGTTAGCCAGGATGGTCTCGATCTCCTGACCTCATGATCCACCCACCTCGGCCTCCCAAAGTGCTGGAATTACAGGCGTGAGCCACCGTGCCCAGCCAGCATGAGCCATCCTTAAAGTGTTACATGTATTACAGTTTTGTGAGCTCTTTGTAGTTGGTAATTCTAGCCTTCTCCTTTGCACAATAGTGAAAGGATTTTTTTATTACCAAGATACATGTACAGTGCTATTTTGAAGGTTCTCAGGCAGTAGACATTATAGTTTTCTTACATGCAAATTGGCTTGGTTAGATTATCCTTTGCTTTCTTGAGTGATGGGTTGGGAAGAATGCTATGGTTTGAATCCATGTGACTAAAGAATCTGTGTCATACACACTCTTGGTTTTTGAAAGGATTTCAAAATAACACATTGAAATTTAAAAACACCCACCTTTTTTTTTTTTTTTTTTCCCTGTCTCTGCCTATCTTTAAAGTGACATAATTTTGAGGAAGAAAAGATGAAGTGCGAACTATAATGGTGTTTTTGGGCCTTTTGTGGTAATGCATACAAACTGACATTCTTGTCTTGTGAGGGTAGATTTCATAAGACCTTTTTGCAAAGTAAATCCTGTGTATCTTCAATGCTTTTTTGCCTGTAATAAGTCAGATGCTAACGTATCCAGCACTGATGGTCATGAGGTTTTTATAAAGCAGTGCTTGAAAAGAGATTGTTAATTGTTAGCTATGATATGAGATGGGCCCCAGAGAAAGAGGTGGCTGGGGAAGGTGTTTTTCTTTTTTTTTTGTTTTTTTTGAGATGGAGTCTCACTCTGTCGCCCAGGCTGGAGTGCAGTGGCGCAATCTCAGCTCAATGCAAGCTCTGCCTCCCAGGTTCACGCCATTCTCCTGCCTCAGCCTCCCAAGTAGCTGGGACTACAGGCGCCCGCCCCCATGCCCGGCTAATTTTTTGTATTTTTAGTAGAGACGGGGTTTCACTGTGTTAGCCAGGATGATCTCGATCTCCTGACCTCGTGATCCACCCGCCTCAGCCTCCAAAAGTGCTGGGATTATAGGCGTGAGCCACAGTACCCGGCCCAGGAAGGTGTTTTTCTTAGTTATGGTGTGAGAGTGGGAGAAAAATCACATTTTAACTGAGAATATAGAATGTGTATCTCTAGGCCTAAAAATGCTGGGTTTTTTCTTTTTTTTTGTACAATTCTGGGTAGTCTGCAAGTAATAATGAGTCAGCACATTTTAGGGACATATTGCCCAATATTGAATAGATAATCATACTTCATGGTTACTGTGACTCACATAGTAAATTGGTAATGAAACGTTAACATATTTTGTACCCTATCCCACCATAGTCTCTAATCCTAAAATTATAGCACATTTCAGTAAATAGTGCTGTCTAGGTTACATCCTTAGCCTTCTTGCATAGATTCTAAACCTTTTTAGACTTAGGAACTTATTTGAGAATTTGATGAAACATGTGGATCCCCACCTCAGAAATACAGACACATGAATACACAGATTTTACCCACAATTTCAGTAGATACATAGATGTTCCAGAAGTCCATCAGATTAAGGATTCCTATTACCCACAATTTCAGTAGATGCATAGATGTGCCAGAACCCTGTCAGATTAAGGACTCCTATTTTATAGTCTCCTTGCTCAAGCTCATCCACTCATAGGGCTTTCATTACAACCTATTTGCTTTCATTACAACCTAATCATAAATCTGTATTTCCTAGTGGGTCTCTTTCCTGAGCCCCAGGTTCGTTATTTCCAACCTGTCTTCTGTATGTATCCACAAGGATGCTCTTAAGGACCTCAAATTCAAAGTCCAAAATTGAATTTATTGTCTAAACTTGTTCCCTGAGACGCAGAAGCTAGGTGGAATTGTTCATTAAACTGAGCAGGAATCCACCTTGAGAGTGGGGATGATGCTGTGCTCATCTATACTTGCAGTACCTATGAGCCAGAGAGCAGATTTGAGGAACAGAGTCCTCAGGGCGCATAGCTCAAGTCCCACAACAATTCAAGGACCTGGTTGCTAAACTAAGAGAGAGCTGAAAAGCAGATCCAATTTATGAATGGAATATTTAGTTGGAAACCTTAGTAGATAGTACTGAGGAAGAACAAGTGATCAAATGGAAAAGCATGTACCAAGGTGCAGAACCCACAGTAACAGACAAGAAGAAATGTGAAAATGAAGTCAGCTGGGACAGGGGTTAGATTAAATCCCTAAACCAAACAGCAAAAAGCTACAGCAGTTGGAATTGATATTCTTACATTAAAGGTGAAGCCTGGAATGAATGCATAGTTGTGTTTTCTGGTTCCTATACCCAGCAAAAACTGCTTGTTCCTGTTTTTTCTATCTCTATATTTAGCATGCTTATTCGCCCAGTTACCCAAATTAGGTCTCCTTACTTAAAATTCATGAATGACTCCACTGTTACTACAGGATAGAGTCTAGACTTCTTAGAATGACATTTACTTTTCTAGTATTTGGATATTTTCTCATTATCTTTTTGTTGTTGATTTCTAATGTGATCATTATGGTCAGAGAACACTCATTATGGTTTGTTTCAGTACTTTGAAATATATTGAATATTGCTTTATGGCCAGTATATAGGTCTTATGTGATCACTTGAAAAAATATGTATTCTGTGATTATTGCAGAGTTCTGTAAATATCAGTGAGGTCAAGTAATTTTATAGTGTTGTTATAGTCTAAATATTATTTGATTTTTTGGTCTGCTTTATTAATTTTGGGAAAATTATGAATTTTTCAATTTTTCCTTACATTTCTAGCAATTTTGTTTCATGTATTTAGGATCTGTATTATTGGGGACACACCCATTTAGACCTTCTTGAAGAATTAACTCTTTTGTAATTATGAAATATTTCTCTGTATCTCTGATGTTACCCTCTGAAAGTCTACTTTGTCAGATATGAATATAGCCACAACAGTGTTTTTATGTATACTATATACATGGTATATTTTCCCCATTGTTTTACTTTTAATCTGTGTCTTTATATACCTGGCTTTGTTTGTTAATCCAGTTTTATAGTCTCTGCCTTTTAAATGGAGAGTTAATCCACTTATATTTAATGTAATTATTCATTTGATTGGATTTAAAACTACCATCTTGCTATTTGTTTTTTATTTGGATCATCTATTTTTGTTTCTTTGTTTCTTTGTTTGCCTTCTTTTGGATTAATCTTTTTTAGTATTCCATTGTTTGTATTATCTCCTCTTTTTAGCTCCACCTCTTTGTGTTTTTTTTTGTTTGTTTTTGCTTATAGTGGTTACTCTGAGACATGGGCTGCACATTTTTTGTTTCGTAAAAATCCAGATAGTAGCCGGGCGCGGTGGCTCAAGCCTGTAATCCCAGCACTTTGGGAGGCCGAGACGGGCGGATCACGAGGTCAGGAGATCGAGACCATCCTGGCTAACACGGTGAAACTGTCTCTACTAAAAAAAAAAAAAAACTAGCCGGGCGAGGTGGCGGGCGTCTGTAGTCCCAGCTACTCGGGAGGCTGAGGCAGGAGAATGGCGTGAACCCGGGAGGCGGAGCTTGCAGTGAGCTGAGATCTGGCCACTGCACTCCAGCCTGGGCGACAGAGCAAGACTCCGTTTCAAAAAAAAAAAAAAAATCCAGATAGTAGGCTGGGCGCAGTGCCTCACACCTGTAATCCCAGCACTTTGGGAGGCCGAGACGGGTGGATCACAAGGTCAGGCGATCCAGACCATCCTGGCTAACATGGTGAACCCCCCATCTCTACTAAAAATACAAAAGAAATTAGACAGGCTTGGTGGCGGGCGCCTGTAGTCCCAGCTACTTGGGAGGCTGAGGCAGGAGAATGGCATGAACCCGGGAGGCAGAGCTTGCAGTGAGCCGAGATTGCTCCGCTGCACTCCAGCCTGGGCGACAAAGCGAGACTCTGTCTCAAAAAAAAAAAAAAAAAAAAAATTCCAGATAGTAAATACATTATGCTTTGTGGGCCACAGATGGGCTCTTTGTTCTTTACTTTACTGAAGATCCAGATTTTCATCTGGCATCATTTTTCTTTAGCTTGATGAACTTCCTTTAGCAGTTCTTATAGTAAGGATATGTTGACTACTAATGCTCTTAGGTTTTGTTTTTTTTTTGAAAATGTGTTTTTTATTTTTTTAATTTGAGAATATTTTGCTGGACATAGAGTTCTAGGCTGTTGGTTGTTTTGTATTTTTTTAAACTTTCAACATTAAAAAGATACTATTTTATTGGCTTCCCATGTTTTTGATGAAAGTCAGCTGACATTCTTATGAATGTAATTTTTTTTTCTTTGACTGTTACAAGATTTTTCCCTATTTTTGGTTTTCAGCAGTTTGGTTATAATATACCAAATTCTCTGATCCATTCTACTGCCATCTCCAGTGTGGGCCTCAGTTTTGATTAGTTTTTATTAGCCTATCTTTGAATTCATCGATCCCTTCTTTTTCTGTGTCCAGTCTGCTGGTAAGCCCATCTGGTGACTTCTTCATTTCAGATCATTTATTTTTCAGCTCTAGAATTTCCCTTTCTCTGCTGGAATACTTTGCTCTTTACCCATTCTGTTGATCTTTTCCTTTAACATATTCATAATAACTTTTAAAGTCTTCATCCATGGGTCCCTCCCTGTTGAACTTTTTTTCTTTTTTCTTTTTTTTTTTTTTGAGACAGAGTCTTGCTCTGTCACCCAGGCTGGAGTGCAGTGGCCGGATCTCAGCTCACTGCAAGCTCCTCCTCCCAGGTTCACGCCATTCTCCTGCCTCAGCCTCCCGAGTAGCTGGGACTACAGGCGCCCGCCACCTCGCCCGGCTAGTTTTTTTTTTTTTTTTTGTATTTTTTAGTAGAGACAGGGTTTCACTGTGTTAGCCAGGATGGTCTCGATCTCCTGACCTTGTGATCCGCCCGTCTCGGCCTCCCAAAGTGCTGGGATTACAGGCTTGAGCCACCGCGCCTGGCCGAACTTTTTTTCTTTGTTATGGGTTATAGGCACACCTTGGAGAGATTGTGGGTTTGGTTCCAGAACGCCAAAATAAAGTGAATATCCCAATAAAGCAAGTCACAAATATTTTGGTTTCCCAGTACATATAGAAGTTATACACTATATTGTAGTCTGTTCAGTCTGTAGTAGTATTATGTCAAAAGAAAACACAGTGCATATGCCTTAATTTAAAATACTTCATTGCTAAAAACAAAATGCTAGCGATCATCCAAGCCTTCAGCAAGTCATAATCATTTTGCTGGTGGAGACTCTTACCTCTATGTTGACTGCTAGACCATTCGGGGTGGTGGTTGCTAAAGATAGGGGTGACGATAGCAATTTGTTTTGTTATGTAATATTCTAAATCCTTTGCTGTCTTTTCAACAATGTTCACAGCATTGAGTAGATTCCATCTCAAGAAACCACTTCCTCTGCTCATTCATAAGAAGCAACTCATTAATTCAAGTTTGATCATAAGATTGTAGGAATTCAACTACATCTTCAGGCTCACTTCTATAGTTCTTTTGCCATTTCTACCACATTTGCAGTTCCTTCCTCCACTGAAGTCTTGAAGCCCTCAGTGTCATCTATCTGATTCTTCCAAATTCCTGTTAACGTTGAAATTTTGACCTCCTCCCATGAATTATGGATGTTCTTAATGGCATCTAATCTGGTGAATCCTTTCCAGAGGGTTTGCAGTTGACTTTGTGCAAATCCATCAGAGGAGTTAGTATCTGTGGCAGCTATAGCCTTATGAGATGTATTTCTTAAATAATAATCTTGACAGGGCCAGGCGCAGTGGCTTAAACCTGTAATCTCAGCACTTTGGGAGGCTGAGGTGGGTGGATCACCTGAGGTCAGGAGTTCAAGACCAGCCTGGCCAACATGGCGAAATCCCATCTCTATTAAAAATACAAAAATTCGCTGGGTGTGGTGGTGCATGTGTGTAATCCTAGCCACTCAAGAGGCTGAGGCAAGAGAATTGCTTGAACCGGGATGGGGAGAGGTTGCAGTGAGCTGAGATTATGCCGCTGCACTCCAGCCTGGGCGACAGAGTGAGACTCCATCTCAAAAACAAAACAAAACAAAACAAAAACAACTTGACAGTAGAAATTAATCCTTGATCCGTGGACTACAGAATGGATGCTGTGTTAACAAGCATGAAAACAACATTCATCTTGTATATCCCTATCCGAACTCATGGGTGACAAGGTGCATTATCAACGAGTAATAGTATTTTGTGAGAAATCTTTCTTCCTAAGCAATAGATCTCAACAGTGGGCTGAAAATTGCACTTTTATGTTATAGAGATAGCTGCTTTCCTTAAGCTTCATGAACCAACAACCTGTACTAGCCTCCAACTTTTCCTCTCTCAGCCTTTATAAAATTGAAGAGAATTAGGGCCTGGCTCTGGATTAGGTTTTGGCTTAAGGGAATGTTGTGACTGGCTTTATCTATCTATCTAGTCCGCTAAAACTTTTGCCATGTCTGCATTAAGACTCTCACTTTCTTACCACTTGTGTGTTCATTGGAGTAGCACTTGAATTTATTTCAAGAACTTTTCCTTTGTATTCACAACTTGACTATTTGATACAAGAGGACTAGCTTTCAGCTTATCTCGGCTTTCAACATACCTTCCTCACTAAGCTTGATAGTTTCTAGCTTCTGACTTAAAAGTGAGAGATATGCAACTATTCCTTTCATTTGAACACTTAGAGCCCATTGTTGGATTATTAATCGGCCTTTTTTCAATATCAATGTGTCTCAGGAATAGGGAGGCCCAAGGAGAGGGAAAGAGATGGGGGAACAAACAGCCAGTTGGTGTAGCAGTCAGGACATACACATTAAGTTAACTATGTTATATGGGCTTAGGATCATGGCACCCCAAAACAATTACATGGTAACATCAAAGATCACTGATCGCACATCTCCATAACAGATATAATAATGAAGAAGTTTGAAATACTGCAAGAATTACCATAATGTCATAAAGAGACATGAAGGGAGCACATGCTGTTGGAAAAATGTCACCAGTAGACTTGCTCACCACAGGATTACCACACACCTTCAATTCGTGAAAAACACAACATCTTCTGAGCACAATGAAATGAGGTATGCCCGTACTCATTTGCTTCTTCACATGTCTTAGAAGTTTTAACTGCATACTGGACCTTTTGTATAAAAGAAGGGTGGAGAATGAACTAGGTAATACTTTTTGTTTTATTTTTGTTAGAGAGAGCAGTTCTTTCTTCCAGCAGGTAGCTAAAGTAATCATTCAAATTTCACAGTGAATCAAGCTGAGCTGGGGCTGAGCAGCAGCTTTAATTAATTTCATTTTGCCTCTGGATTCAAATGAGATTAAGGAAATTTGACTTTTAGACCAACCTTAGCTTTCTGTATCACTTAGATGAGGGGTTGATTTCTTTGATTTTAGCAAGATTTCAGCTGGGAGGCAGTTGGGTTGAAGATTAAATTAATTTACTTTACCTCTGGATTGCAACTATAGCAGGGCCCTGGAACCCAAGCACCTGGGAGATATCTCTCTGTCTCTCACTGTGCTCCCACCAGCACTTACTAAGATTCTATTGTAGTATTATATGTAATTGTCAGACCAAGAGATTTGTTTTTACACTCGGGACTCTTTCAGATTCTAATTAATCATACCAGTCCACAGTCTCACTAAAAGTTTGGCTTGTTTCAGCAAAATCTTTCCACCTATGGGAGACCTCCTTTTCTGCCCACTTGTACCCAGACAGGCAATTGATTCAGGGTAGCTAGAAACAGGCTTTTGTTTCTCTGTGAAGAAGAACTCAGCTTTTCCCAGAAATTGGCTCTGTTAGACTTCTTGGCATTCATTTACTGCTCTTTCATGGCTTTACAGAAAACTATGAAGTTAGTTTATCTGGTGTTTTCTTGTTTTGATGAGAGCAGTGGTCTTTGGGGATCAGCTGCATTCAAACCAGATTGGAACTCTTTAGAATGATGGCATTAAGATTCTTTGCCTTCTGCTTTCAACCTTCCTTTTCAATCTCATCTCTTTTTATTCTTTTAACTACCCCATAGTACCTCCCTTTCATTCCCGTAGCACACTGTATACCTCCATACCTTTGTTCCTTCTGCCTTGATTGTCCTTCTTCTCATCTTACAATTTTGTCTTTTAAAACTCAACTCACGTGACACCTCTTCTGTGCCACAGATCCTCCTACTGCACTGTACCTACCTTTACTCGTGTACTTTTCACATCATATTATGATGATTTATATTATACGTTGCTGCTTTTAAACTAAGGACTTATCTACTTTGCCAGACATGCCTTCATCTGAAAATGTTAATACAGTTCAAAATGATGCTATAGTCTTTGTTTAGTTAAGGTAACAACTTTCTGGTCTGAAAAAAAAAAGACTATGCATCCCTTCAACACAATAAGAGTTTTAAAAGTAATGATGTGGGAGGATCTCTAAGATATGGTCAGTGTTATGTTTTACCATTTGCATTTAGAAAAACAGCTGTGTGTGTATGTATTTATTTATTTTGAAACAGAATCTCATTCTGTCACCCAGGCTGGAGTTCAGTGGTACGATCTCTGCTCACTGCAACCCCCACCTCCTGGGTTCAAGCGATTCTCCTGCCTCAGCCCCTGGAGTAGCTGGGATTACAGGTGCATGCGCCTCCATGCCTGGCTAATTTTTATATTTTTAGTAGAGATGGGGTTTCACCATGTTGTCCAGGCTGGTCTGAAGCTGCTGACCTCAGGTGATCCACTCACCTTGACCTCCCAAAGTGCTGGGGTTACAGGCATGAGTCACCGCACCTGGCTTGTATATGAAGTTTTTTAAAAATTAAATAAGTAAAGACTTTTCAAGGACAAAGATACCATTTGCATTTTGTAGCCTGAGTGCCAGACTTAATACTTGACAATTACTTGATGCTTAATAAATGATTATTATTAGCAAAATAACTTTACACATAGAAAAAGAATATGCCAAGAAAAGGGATCTTCAGATATGAGGCTCTTGGAGTTATGACTCAGCTCACAAGGATTCTGTCGTAGGTGAGAAATGCTCCATTACCCAGAGGCAAACCCCCAGAGGTTGTGGCAGCACTTTATGACTATGTATCAGTCTGGGCTCAGTTAGGGAAATATTGAGCCACTGTAAGTGTTATAGGAGTGAGGGGTTTAATGTGTTAATTAAGGCTTATGCAAATGTGGGAGGACTAAAGAAGTGAAGGTCTGCACGTTTTTTATTGTATACTAGACATGTTGTTTAAAATAGGAGTAGGGAACGAGCTGGATACAGCTACAGTTGGAAGACGAGAGGAACAGGCACCAATGACTGAAACCTGCAGCTCTGTAGTGGGCAGAGAAGTACTAGGAAACTGCCTCTTGCTGCCAAGGTAGGACTCAGTGTGGGAGCTCAAGGAAAGGTCTTTGAAGCCTGCCATGGGGATAAAATGGGGCTTTAGGAGAGGCCAGTGGAGCGAATGCATCTGACTGCCCTGACCTCTTAAAAATAATGGCTTCTGCTTCATTTCCACCTTCTAAAACTCATAGAAGCCTCTGACTCAGAACCACACAGGGAAAGGAATTCTGGGAGACTTAATTTTCTGTCCTAGACAGCAGTAGCGGTGGTGCCAGTTGACCATCCAGCATAGGCCATTCCTTTGCCAGCCTGGCTTACATACACACCTATTTAAACTGTATTTAACTGCCAGATAAAGCTAATGCTCTGCTTAACATGATGTAACTCTCACTTAGCAAACTGAAAACATGCTAACCACTCCCTCAAAGAGGACATGCTGTATTTCATGTTGTGCTTTGTACGTTTCTGGCTGATACGAATGTATTCCACTAGCTGAGTCACATCCCCTCGTTGATATCCTAAAAACTTAGATATACTGAGATACAGAGTTAGCCATTTCCTTTTTTTTTTTTGGCAAGGTCTTGTTCTGTCGCCCAGGCTGCAGTGCAGTAGCGCCATCATAGCTAGCTGCATCCGTGAACTCCTGAGCCCAAGCGATCCACCTGCCTTAGCTTCTCGACTATAGGTGTGCACCACCACACCTAGCTAAATTTTTTTTTAGTTTTAACTTTTTGTAGAGACAAGGTGTCACTGTGTTGCCCAGGCTGCTCTTGAATTCCTGGCCTCAAGCAATCCTGCTGCCTTAGCCTTTCAGCGTGTTAGGATTATAGGCATGAACCATCGTGCCCAGCCAGAGTCAATACACCTTATATTAAAGAGTATTATTAGACAGGGAAAAGTGGAAAAAATAATTAGTTAATATATTCAGTATATATTCATATCAAAGCAAAGAAGAATATCTGCCAAACTATTGTAGTTCTCATTTTCTGTACCTTTCATGTGATCATAGCAGGTATCTGTCATTTCTTTCTTCCTCTAGCCATTCCATGTTCCTTTGGTCCTCAGTAGTCACCTCAGATGGTCTTTGTTCTTTGCCTTATGGAGTGGCCTAAACCTTCATTCTGGGGTGTACGTACCAATAAATGGCCATAACGTTTTGCTCTAATACCCTGTTAACTTTCCATAATAAACAAGTGTAATAGAAAATCCTAGGTTCCAGGCAATTTCTTTCCTTCTTCTATTGAGTGTTTTTTTCCCATTGTGTATTTTAAACTTGATTCTTCCTTGATAATCAGGATTAATCAGCCTAGCTATTATAGTACCTACCTTACTTGTCTTTTGGCTGAGTGGCATGAGGAGCAAGAAGTACTGAGTTAACAGTCTCAGCTCTCTGTTCAGTGGAAATAATGTGTCTCCCCCAAAGAAGCACTTGTCCCTTGAGGATTAAGACCTGTAAACTGGGAGAGTCCACAGCTGCTGGGAATTTTCTTTTGGGGAAGGATTTTGATAATATTTAGTGAATATAGAGCTATTCCGATTTTCTTCTTCTTGTGTCAATTTTGATAAATTTTATTTTTTAAAGTAATTTGGCCATTTCACTTAAGTTGTCAAATTTGTTGGCAGGAAGCTGCAGTATTTTCTTAGAATCCTTCTAATGTCTGTCAAATTGATAGTGATAACTTCTCTTCTATTCTTCATGTGATGACCCCTTGATTCCTCCTCTTCCACACCCGTTAGTGATTCCCTCCACCTGAATGTGGACAGGACCTGTGACTTGTTTGAAACAAATAGAATACAACAGAGGCGATGGGAGATATGTGTTTGCATGATTATATTATATAAGATTACAGCACTGGACTGGCTGGAGTGTGTGCATCTCTCTCTCTCTCTCTCTCTCTCTCTCTCTCTCTCTCTCTTTCTCTCCTGACACAATGACTGTTATCTTGTGTAGACTCTGGTTTCCTTTATAATACCCTTGTGAATGCATTTATTTTTGTTTTAGCAGGCAATCAACCCAGGTAGGCTGGATTATACGTTGTTTTGCCTTTTGCAGGCAGTGGTTCAAATCTCAGTTCAGTTATCAAAGCAAAGCCTTTGCTAAGCTGTTTTGGGTTTGTCCTGTGCATGTGTGATTCAGAGGTTAAGCTGAGACCCGTGTAGGTACATACATAAAAGTGGAGAGCTCCTTCACCTGCTGTTTCTGCTCCAGGAGTTTTCTCTGACTCCCTGTCTTTCTTTGGCTCCTTTCCCTGCTTCCTCTGACAAGAAAGAAAACAATTCCTATCAGAGTTTTAGCCACCTATGTGTGCTGCTTAGTGACTGAAGCTGTCCCACCCTCAAGGAAAAACCTGATGAGAAAAAAATAAACAGAAAACTCACCCTGTAAGGTCACTTCTCCAACTTTTTACTTCCCTCCACAATCTGCTGACTTTTATTTACTTTCCAGATCCTCATGTAGTTTTTTGTTTTGTTTTGTTTTGCTTTGTTTTGAGACAGAGTTTTGCTCTTGGTGCCCAGGCTGGAGTGCAGTGGCACAATCTCGTCTCACTGAAACCTTCCCGTCCTGGGTTGAAGTGACTCTTGCCTCAGCCTCCTGAGTAGCTGAGATTACGGGCAGCCGCCACCATGCACGGCTAATTTTTGGTATTTTTGGTAGAGACAGAGTTTCAATGTGTTGGCCAGGCTGGTCTTCAACTCCTGACCTCAGGTGATCCACCCGCTTCAGCCTCCCCAAAGTGTTGGGATTATGGGCGTGAGCCACTGCGACCAGCCCAAGGTAGTTATTTTTTAAAAGTTTGCTCAAACTTTATAGTTGTAATTAGAGGGAGGAACAACTTTATGGGATGTAGTTGCCTTAACCTCACCATAAAGGAACCAAAACTCCACTTCATTCACTTTTTTTTTTTTTTTTTTTTTTTTGGTGATGGAGTCTCACTCTGCCCTCTGTTGCCCAGGCTGGAGTGCAGTGGCGTGATCTTGGCTCACTGCAAGCTCTACCTCCCGGGTTCACGCCATTCTCCTGCCTCAGCCTCCCGAGTAGCTGAGGCTACAGGCGCCCGCCACCATGCCCAGCTAGTTTTTTGTATTTTTAGTAGGGACAGGGTTTCACCGTGTTAGCCAGGATGGTCTCAATCTCCTGATTTCGTGATCCACCTGCCTTGGTCTCCCAAAGTGCTGGGATTACAGGCGTGAGCGTCCACGCCAGGCCCACTTCATTCACTTTGAAAGAAGTACTTGACCAGAAGCAGTACTGTTTAGAATGCCATTATGGTGAATAAGATATTTTGTAAGAGAAAGGATGCTGGTTTTGACAGAAATGTGGGCAGAGAAGGAAACCTTCATTGAGTAAAAGCAGTGTCCTTTTCAAGATGGAAGCGGTCCGTTGTGATCATCCTGCTACAGGTGGCTGCCCAGACCCCCTGGGAGCAGCACTTTATCGGGGCACCATTGTTGGCCTCTCCTGTTGGCAGGTTGGACACTTAGCCGTGATTGTTGTCAGGTCAGCCTTGACAGGTGGAAACCTGTGTCACTGAGCACATGCATAACCTTCATTCCTACTGCTCTCACAGTATGATATGAACTTTGTTCATTAGCCTTCTGAGCAAGGGAAACAGTGGCTGGTAAAATAATGAGTCATTTTGTCCACTCGGTTATTGAGAGCCTCCTCTGCTGAGATTATCCATTGGTCATCATTTACATGGGGACACAAATACTCTCACACTTTGTCCTGTTTGAAAATAGTTTATTGACATAGCTCGTTTCTACATCTTACCATAAGTTTCCCAACTTATTCTGAGTTTCTGAATTTCTAGTCAAACCATTTGCTACTGACCACAAATCAGTGTGGATTCATATCTATAGCCATCACTCCTTTGAGACGAAATGTACAGTCATATACACTGCTTGGAGTGTATGAAGAGCAGCCTAAGCAACTTGGGTAACTTGTTAGCCAGTGGTAAAGTGTTCAGTCCTTACTAAGTCCCAGTAGCAAGCAAGGACTCTTTCTCAAAAGGGAGAGTAATGATCTCCAGAAGTTAGCATAGCTTTGCTCTGAAATCCTAGGGTTCTATACTGTGATTCACCTCTAGGGCCTGCCATACCTCCACACAGCACTGCGGTCTCCCACAGACATTTCAGGCACCACTGAATCTCTTGAATCATACAGCCTCAGATGTGATATGATTGCAGGGCAGCCTGGACTTATTCCAGAGTCATCTTTTGCTCTGGACCCTACTCAGAATGCCACTTTTATGGGTTACTTGGTAAATGCATATGAGTAGTAAACCCAAATGAAACAAAGCTCAAAAACAGCACATATGTCTTTTCCAAAACCCAAAGAAGCTCACTAGGTGTTGAGTCTATTTCTTATTGGAAGGGGATACTAGGTGTACCAACTTGTCCTCAGAGAAATATATTATTCTCTTTCTTAGATTGTTGAATCCCTGGAAATTTCACAGAGGTGACAGACCACTCAGTTTTTTCAGGACTTATTTTCTAACCTCTGACACATATGTGTCTTCACAAAGTAGGTAGGGTGTTGGCTATTTCGTGTTTAATTAAGTCCAGTTAACATGTCTCAGTATAGTGGACCAGTATGCTTTTTTTGTACAGAAGTGAGATGATCAGCGTTCCTGTAGACTAGATTATGACAGAATGCTGTAGTGAGAGTTGCTGTAGCCCTTTGGTGTAAGATGTTACTTCTGATGATCTTTACTAACAGATATAGAGAAGAAGTGCTTGCTGGATCAATAACTACATTTAGATAGTAGGAGCTATGTTGATTTTCTCTAATAAAGTTAATACATCTAGAACAGCAGTTGTAATAGGAGTCACCACTCATTAAGTATCATCCTGTATCTTAAGTTTTTGTTGGCAATACTAATCTCTGCAGTTTCTCCAGGAATGCAGTATTACTTTTGGTGTAATATTTTGGTAGAGAGAGGCAGCTCTAGTGTAACCCCTGAAGTATGGCTTTAGTATGCTACCCATCTCTGTAAGTCCTAGGGACACCATCACCAATCAGCCACCACCAGAGATCTCTACAACTCACACCATTCTCTTTTCCTACTCTACCTCTGCACGTGCTTATAAAGTGTAGCCATGTGCCCATTGTTTCTATCATGAAGCGTCACCAGTTGGCTCCTGTGACTCAGAGATCTTTTCATCCTTCCCTTGGGTTCAGGGAGTCTATTTCTCTGACAGTCTTTCCCGTTGTTATTTCTAGCCTGCAGTGAACAAGCACTAAAGAGCTTTTTAGGGATTTTGTTTCCCCCTTCACCAGTGTATTTCTCAAAGGCTTGGTGAAGGAGTGAGTTCTCTAGACCTTCCTGGGATGTAATTAGGAGATGAGTGAACAGATCAGTCATACATATTAAATACACTCCAGTATTCTTTATTTTCTAACCTTTTGAATAACTTTTATTTTGAGTCTGAGTTTTGCTCTTGTTGCCCAGGCCGAAGTGCAATAGTGCCATCTCAGCTCATTGTGACCTCTGTCTTCCGGGTTCAAGCAATTCTCCTGCCTCAGCCTCCTGAGTAGCTGGGATTACAGGCACCCGACACCATGCCCAGCTAATTTTTGTATTTTTAGTAGAGACAGGGTTTCACTATGTTGGTCAGGCTGGTCTCAGAACTCCTGACCTCAGGTGATCCACCCACGTTGGCCTCCCAAAGTGCTGGGATTACAGGTGTGAGCCACTGCACCTGGCTTGAATAACTTTTATTTACAGTATACCAAGGAGGTTCTGGCATCTAAGCTTCATTTAATGTAAGCCACTGATGGATCCAGGTTTTAGCCAACCAACTGAGGAAATTGTTAGTTATTCCCTGATTACTCAAGCTATTGGCTGTATCCAAAATACCTGGTTAGTGTACTCATATATTGATAAATTTGGCCAAGTTCAATGTTACATTCCTTCTTGTCTGGTCTATCATTCTTAGGATTCATTCCTACACACTTCCTAGGTTTCTGCATGTACAAATGGGCAAAATCTAGCACAATGACCCTAGCCCTCTGAGGGTCATAGTAGGTTGGTTCTTGACCCAACCTAGGCAAATAAAGGTCTTTCCCTGGGACTGTGAAGTGGTACCAAGGAAAGAAAGGTGGTTTCTCTCTGGTGGGGAGGGCCACTAGATATAAGGCACAGGAACTGTTGCTGGAAGTTTTAGACACTGCTGACTGCTTGTTCCTTTTTCCCTGTTAGTAAAGACTATTCCTTTTAAAAACAAAAAAAAGGTAGCTAAAACTGCCAGATACTCATTTTCCCGTACACTCTTGTGGGTGAAATGACCACTTGACCAATTTTTTATAGCCAGTGATACATAAGGAGATTTTTTTTTTTAAACAGGGAAAGAGCTTACAAATTTTATGTGCACATGTGTGCATGAGAGTTGCACAATTAAAAAAAAAAAAACTCAAATGGCTAGATGATTGACACTTTTATACCACCCTGAGATTACAGAAAGAACAGGGGCTTGGATCATGGCCAAACAAGTTATGGTGGCAAAACAGGTTATGGGAGGAAGAGAAGACCACCTTTGCCTCCCTAGCAAAGGTAGTCTTGAACTCTCACAGGTAGCAGCCCTCAGAAAGAATAGATAAGTAGCCAGTGATAAATGTTTCTAGCAGACTTTTAAAGGCATTAGACTCCCAGTTAACCATTCTTAGGTCTGGATAAGGAGAGTTTGCTAGGGATTTTCTGGGAGAGATTTAGCTTTCTGAGAAAATAAAGAATTTTGTGAAAAGAGCTTACTCCTTCCTTCCTGCTTTTGAACATTGCCGTGGAAGAACATTACACTTAGCCCTGCTGCAGCCGCTTTGTGATCCTAAGAGAAGTTATCATTAAACACACTGAAGGTGACAGAAGGAAGATTAGGGCAGAGCCTTCCCTTGATTCTGGGCTTAGGACTGTCCATCCACCTCATGTCCGGACTTCTTGTTGTGTGTTTGAGATACTCATACTCAGTTGTTCTATTACTGTATGTTCACTGCAAATGGGGTCGTGTTCTTCAGTGTATAAGGGAATAAAGTCGGCCGGGCACGGTGGCTCACACCTGTAATTCCAGCACTTTGGGAGGCCGAGACAGGCGGATCACGAGGTCAGGAGATCGAGACCATCCTGGCTAACACGGTGAAACCCCGTATCTACTAAAAATACAAAAAATTAGCTGGCTTGGTGGCAGGTGCCTGTAGTCCCAGCTACTCTGAAGTCTGAGGCAGGAGAATGGCGTGAACCTGGGAGGCGGAGCTTGCAGTGAGCCGAGATCGCGCCACTGCACTCCAGCCTGGGCAACAGAGCGAGACTGTCTCAAAAAAATTAAAAAATTAAAAAAATTTAAAAATAAAGAGAATAAAGTCAACCCATCAAGAGAAGCAGAGCCAAAGAGGTCAAGGGAGTGTCCGGCAGGGGTTGAGGTCCTGGTTCTGGTTGTCCATGAAGATCATCTCCAGCTCTGCCCTTGCCACAGTTATGTGAGATGTCCTAGTCCACTTCCAGGAAACATTTCACATTTTGACTCTATTAGTTGAATTGGGTTTCTGGGTTGTAGTAGGAATATTCCAACTAACACCATACTGGGTGAATTTGAAGTATGATTAATTTTTAGCTACTTCTCGCTTTATTTCTTGTGCCTAAATTTGATTTGAAGAGTATTTATTTCTTTATTTATGAGACAGGGTCTCGCTTTTGTTGCCCAGAGTGCTCTGGAGTGCAGTGGCATGATCATAGCTTACTGCAGGCTTGACTTCTTCCTCCTACCTTGGCCTCCCAAAGTGCTGGGATTATAGGCATATAGGCATGAGCCACTTTGTCTGGCCTAAATTTTAGTTAAGGAAATTCTTATCTCATTCTTTCAAAATTTTCATAGACCTTCAAAGCAACAACTGTAGAGTTAAATTCATTTCCTCAACTTGGCAGGATTTTTTTTTTCCCCCTATTGAAACATTTTGTCTTTTTTTTTTTTTTTGGTAACAGGGTTTCACTCTTTGCTCTGTTGCCCAGGCTGGAGTGCAGTGGCAGGATCATAGCTCACTGTAGCCTCAAACTCCCCTGGGCTCAAGCCATCCTCCCACCTCAGCTTCCTGAGTAGCTGGGATCATAGGCATGCACCACCATGCCCAGCTAATTATTGTATTTTTTTGTAGAGACGAGGTTTCACCGTGTCACCCAGGCTGGTCTCAAACTCCTGAGCTCAAGTCATTTACCCGGCTTGGCCTCCCAAAGTGCTGGGATTACAGGAGTGAGCCACCGTGCCCAGCCATTTTGTTTTATTTTGAAAGAAGGCTGAATTGATTCCTGCAGGCATTCTGTAAAGAATATATAAGGAAGTTCAAAGTAGAACATTTTACCATCTCTCAGAATACTTTAGTCTTTCTTCTGATGCATCACTTTAAGTCTTTGATTATTAAACAAGCAATTACTAAACAGTTGCTTTTTGGAATACTACCCCACCGTGCCCAGCCATTTTGTTTTATTTTGAAAGAAGGCTGAATTGATTCCTGCAGGCATTCTGTAAAGAATATATAAGGAAGTTCAAAGTAGAACATTTTACCATCTCTCAGAATACTTTAGTCTTTCTTCTGATGCATCACTTTAAGTCTTTGATTATTAAACAAGCAATTACTAAACAGTTGCTTTTTGGAATACTACCTTCTAGTGCATCAGGAGATGCAAAGATCTGGCTTGTATCCGGGAGGAAAATACAGGAATTGGATTGGAGAGAGAAGACATGACGTAGAAGAAAATGAAATAATAGGGCCGGGCGCGGTGGCTCAAGCCTGTAATCCCAGCACTTTGGGAGGCCGAGACGGGCGGATCACGAGGCCAGGAGATCAAGACCATCCTGGCTAACACAGTGAAACCCCGTCTCTACTAAAAAAATGCAAAAATCTAGCCGGGCGAGGTGGCGGGCGCCTGTAGTCCCAGCTACTTGGGAGGCTGAGGCAGGAGAATGGCGTAAACCCGGGAGGCGGAGCTTGCAGTGAGCTGAGATCCGGCCACTGCACTCCAGCCTGGGCGACAGAGCGAGACTCCATCTCAACAAAAAAAAAAAAAAAAAAAGAAAATGAAATAATAGTAAGATGGGAGAAAAATGTTTTACTGTGTTTTAAAGGGTTAAAAACTGTTAGAAACCTAAAAATTTGTCCACAGGACCAGCCTGAAAGTCTGAGACCACCCCACAGGAATAGCCTTGTCAAGGCCTGATTGTGCCCTTTGACTCATCCTTCAAAGTCAAACCTTTCTAATCTTCTCTCCCAGCTTTGGCACTGTCATTCTGTAAGTGTATCCCAATAATTTGTGTTTTTTACCAGAAGTCCTTTAGGGGCTGATGAGTTTCATGCACTTGTATTTGCTGTGTAAAGTAGGGTTTCCTATACGTTTACTTACCAGATTAAATGTCAAAGGATCCAGTCCTTTGTTAGTTTTATGTACAAGCACAAATTCCACTTGCCTATGCCATTGAGAATTTCATACATTTTAGTTGTCTTTTACGACTGTGATCCCATCTGAAGGTCTATGGGAAATTCACTTCCTTAAACAAAAGAAATAGGTTCCCCTCATCCTTCTCTTTCTGCCTTGTTTAGTGAGAGTGCTTTTTGAGAGCAAGAGAACATCTGCAGTGAAGAGATTTATTTGGATAGCTATTAATACAGTTTTCCTTGGAATTTTAAAGAATGAAATCATTTCTCTTTAGGTCAGCAAATGCCTATTCTGAACATTCAGAGTGACTGTTCTAAACAGTAGTGTTCAACTCTTAAAAAACATAGTGTCTATAAATGAGAATATAATAAATCAGTATTAGAAGTCGTTTTTTACCCCATGCTCTAATTCAGGAGAAAATATGAGAGGAGATACTTCCTTATAGGTTAACTTGTCTGATTACCAGTGCCTGAAATAATTTCTCCAATTACCTTTTTAAAAATCTATTAAAATATTGTAATTAAAAATCCCTTTAAAGTGAAGATATGAAAAGCTCTGTGCTAAAGAATAGGGAAATTTTCCACGAAGTTGATCATTGATTGTATTGTGACTTTTCCTTAAACCCAGAGATTACCCGAAGATTACTGTAGAAGTGACACTACGAAAAATCAGATTAATGATAGGGAGAGTATACATTAGATGCTCTTCCAGAATGTACAGCAGAAGGATAGAGATGAAAATGATTGCTAGATGAGAGAAAATGATACCTATGAAAAAGAGATTTAACTGGTGACTAATAGATGTCTGCAAAGGAGACAACAGAAGTGGAACAAAAGCATGAATCAAATGTGTCATCGTGGAAGACTTTCCAGGGTTGAAAATGACCCGAAGAATAAAAGAGCTCACTATATTCTAAACAATATTATGAAAACGTGTCTTTACCTAGACATATTTTGCTGATCTTCTTTTGATTTTAAGGATCCTGAAAAAAAAAAAAATCCTGCATATATCAAGGCACAAAAAAATGAGCTCTCAACAAAGAAACAAAAATTATGCTGGTGGCCAGGCACGGTGGCTCATGCCTGTAATCCCAGCACTTTGGGAGGCCGAGGTGGGCAGATCACAAGGTCAGGAGTTTGAGACCAGCCTGGCTAACATGAGGAAACCCCGTCTCTACTAAAAATACAAAAACTTAGCTGGGTGTGGTGGCATGCGCCTATAATCCCAGCTACTCGGGAGGCTGAGGCAGGAGAATCGTTTTAACTCGGGAGTTGGAGGTTGCAGTGAGCCAAGATCATGCCATTTCACTCCAGCTTGGGTGACAGGGCGAGACTCCATCTCAGGAATAATGATAATAAAAAAATAAAATTAATTAATTATGCTGGCTACAAAATTTTCTTTTGCAAATACTAAATGTTAGAAAATGATGGAGCAGTGGGCAGTGATCCTTAGCCTGTGTGGTCTTGGAACTCCCTGCAGTAATATGTAGACCTCTATGTGCTGATGCAACTTGATTTTCCTGGGAATAGAATCTATACCGTTCATCGTATTTTCCAGGATTTAATGAAACAAAGAGTTAAAAACTACAGTAGTGGAGCAATATTCATGGTGCTTTTTCTTTTGAAATAATTTAAAACTTACAGAAAGGCCGTAAGAATAATACAGAGAATTCCTGTGTATTGTTTCCCAGATTCATGTGTTTGCCTTCTCTCTCCTTATAAAATATTTCAATGTTGTTAGTTATCTCAAAATGGACTTTGTAGTTTTTTGCTCCCCTGCCAGTACAGGTTTCAGTCTAAGATCACATCATATATATAGTTTTATATTGTTTTAGTTTTCTTTAATCTGTAACTGTTTCTCAGATGCTTTCTGTCTTCCATGATACTGACATTTTTTTGAAGAATGCTGGCAGGTTATTTTACAATGTTCCTCATTCTGGGTTTGTCTGATGTTTCCTCTTGATTATTATTCGGGTAATGCATATGAGGCCAGAATACTAGGTACATTGTGTGGTTTCATTCTCAAGGTATCCACATTTGAAGGCATATGATGTTCATCTGTCACACTGATGATGTTAATTTCAATCTCATGATAAATATGTTTTTTCAATGTCTCCACTCTATGGTTACATTTTTCTCCCTTTCAATTAAAAAGCAATCAGTGGCCGGGCCCTGTGGCTCATGCCTATGATCCCAACACTTTGGGAGACAGAGGCAGGAGGATCACTTAAGCCCAGGAACTCAAGACCAGCCTGGGCAACATAGGGAGACCCCATCTCTACAGGACTGGTGGCATGTGCCTCTTGTCCCAGCTACAGGGGCTGAGGTGAGAGGATTGCCTGAGCCCAGGATGTCAAGCCTGCAGTGAGCCGAGATCACACCACTGCACTCCAGCCTGAGTGATAGAGTGAGACCCTGTCTCAAAAATAAATTAATTAATTAAAAATAAAAGCAATCAGTGTGGAAAAAACTTGAAGACTGTGCAAATAGCCATACGTTGCTTAACGATGGCAGTATGTTCTGAAAAATGTACTAGGTGATTCTGTCATTGTGCAAACACCGTAGGGTGTACTTACATAAATTTAGATAGTATAGCCTGCTACATAGCTAGGCTGTGTGGTGTAACCTGTTGTTCCTACGCTACAAAACTGTACAGCTTGTTACTGTACTGAATACTGTAGGCAGTTGTAACACTATGATAAGTATTATCTAAACATATCTAAACACAGGAAGATACAGTAAAAATACAGAATTATAATCTTATGGGACCGCTGTCATAAGTGTGGTTTATTACTGACCAAAATGTCATTATGTGGCACGTGGCTGTATCTTGCTTTTCATTAGGCTTTACACTCTAGATTAGCATCCATCGATTATTCTTACCCACACCAATGATGCAGTTATGATAGTTGGAAAATACTGCTTTTTTCCAACTCCACTGCTCGCTCCATTTCATGGTATTTTAAAGAATGATCATTGTCACAAAATTCAACACCTAATTGTATCTGTTATGATAATGAAAAGAAGCAAATGACCCATTCAAAACAGTTCAGTTGAGAAGAGTTTATCAAAGGAATGACTTAACAAGGTGTGGCCACAATAAGGGAATCAACAAGGAATGGTGAAGCACCCAGTAACTAGCAACAATGGGAAGCCATTGCCACCCTTAGACCTGCGGGGGCAAAGGGAGGGCACATAGTTATCAGACTCATGAAACTGGAGTTAATAGAGGAAGAACCACCTACAGGTGCTGTGTCTCTAGAGAAAAACAGCCACTGGCAGCACAGAGGCAAGGTCGAGACAGAGCTGGGGGAATCAGCTGAGTTCTATCCTGCTGCTGCTCTGACCTGTTAGTAGTGCTCACGGTTGCCTAACCATAAGCCAAAGGGCAAAAAAGGCTAGGTGATGCAATCTGGAGAGCTTGGCCTCCTGGGGCACAGAGGGTGTTTGGGGGTTGTGGGAGTGGTAGTATAACCAGCACACTAGCCAAGATTTTATTAATCTGACAAGA
The DNA here is from genome assembly GCF_009764315.1 of Trachypithecus francoisi. Lineage (NCBI taxonomy): Eukaryota > Metazoa > Chordata > Mammalia > Primates > Cercopithecidae > Trachypithecus > Trachypithecus francoisi. The sequence continues at coordinate 126,558,853 of NW_022681469.1, read as the reverse complement.
AAAGAAAAAGATCTCTGATGCTCAAGAACTAAATGGAGACTTCAGATCATGTTCTTAGATGGGAAGATCGAATAGTATGAATATCTTAGTTCTTGCCACATGAATGTGTCTGCTTAATTCCAGCAATCTAATGGAATTAGGGAGGGAGTAGGGGTGGGGGGTTACCATTATTAAAATGATTCTAAGTTCAATCAGGCAAGAATAACAAGAAAAAAAATTGTGGCCGGGTGCGGTGGCGCACGCCTGTAATCCCAGCACTTTGGGAGGCTGAGGCAGGTGGATCATCTGAGGTTGGGAGTACAAGACCAGCCTGACCAACATGGAGAAACCCCATCTCTACTAAAAATACAAAATTGTCAGGCATGGTAGCACATGCCTGTAATCCCAGCTACTCAGGAGGCTGAGGCAGAAGAATCACGTGAACCCAGGAGGTGGAGGTTGCGGTGAGCCGAGATCACCCCATTGCACTCCAGCCTGGGCAACAAGAGTGAAACTCCATCTCAAAAAAAAAAAAAAAAATTCTGATTTCACTGCGTAATTTAAAAAATATTTTAATTTTGTTTTGAGCTAAATATTTTAAAATTATTTGTGTTCATAAATTATTTAGAATGTGTTCTTAAGGGTTTTCTAAGTTACATTTTTGTTACTCATTTCTAACTTAAATATAATATAGTTAAAGAATATTGTCTAAATTATACTAATTCTGTAAAATGTTGTTGAAGCTTAATGATCTAAGATGGGGTCAGTTTTTGTGAATCTTACCGTGTATGTGTTCTTGAGAAGGATGTGTATTCACTAATTAATGGGTGCTGGGTTTTATTGGTAGCCCAGAAGTCAAACTTGACAGTTATGTAGCCCTTAATTCATGCTAATGTTTTGTATCATTGGTCTGTAAATAATTGAAAGAGCTATGTCGAAATCTCCCACTTTGTGGATAGATTTGTTCTTTTCTCTCTAAAGTTGTCAAATTTTGCTTTATTTTGAGGCTATTTTTTGAGAGCTTACAAATTTAGATTCATTACCATTTTCTAGCAAATTGAATGTTTTATTGTAATGTATGGACTATCACTAAAAATGCTTTTTGTCTTAAAGTAGAATTGCTAAATAAAATACAGGATGCTCAATTAAATTTGAATTTCAGATAAACTGAGTACTTTTTTAGTGTAAGTATGTTCTACATATTGCAAAAATTATGCATTGTTCACAGGAACAGAAAAACAAATACCACATGTTCTCACTTATAAGGGGGAACTAAATGATGAGAACACATGGACATGTGGTGGAGAACAAGAGACTGGGGTGTACTGGAGGGTGGAGGAGGGAGAGGATCAAGAAGCATAACTAATGGGTACTAGGCTTAATACCTGGGTGCTGAAATAATCTGTACAACACACCCCCATGACATGAGTTTACCTGTAGAACAAAACTGTACATGTGCCCCTGAACTTAAAAGTTAACAAAAAAAGTCTGGCATGGAAAGACATAAACATATGCGGAGCTGGTTATCTCTGATCTTGCACCACTTGTGATAAAGTTGTTTGTAGTATTTAGTGAATGCCTTTAAAAATCTGTATCTTTAGTTATATGTACTTCTTGGTCCTAATATTACTCATGTATGCTACTTATACAGTTTTGTCAGGGGGTTTGCTTATTTTGAAGATAATCTTACTACCAGTTTGTCTCTCTAATTAGTATTTTCAAGTAGTACTTTCTTTGGCTGTATTCTGTTGCTCCTTTTCTAGCTTGTTGAATTGAACATTTAATTAAATATTCATCATTCCTTTTGAAAAAATTATTCGTTGTTTATCTAACATTCAAATTTAACTAGGCATCCTATGTTTTGTTCGTTTTTGCTAAATTTGGGAAGCCTATTTTAAAAATATTTTGTTTGATACTACTATCGCTATCTCCAATATTTTTTGGTTATAATTTCTCTAGTATATTGTTTTTATGAATTTCATTCTTTGAGTCTTTGTGTTTTAATTTTTTTTTTAATAGATAGCCTATAGTTAGAGTTGTAGTTAGTCTAATCTTACCTATGTTGTTTTTTGAGCAAGTGTAGGGCTTTTACGTTTATTGGGATTGCAGACCTATTGTCCCTCTTTCAAAACTATATTTTCAAATGCTTTTCATTTTTCCCACTTCTTTTGTGCTTTTGTGGCCTGCTTCTTTTTGCATAATTTTAAAAAATTCCATCTTCCCTTATTTTAGACATTACACATATTTATTATTTTGTTAACCTTTAAATATTACTGTCAGGCCGGGCGCTGTGGCTCACACCTGTAATCCCAGCACTTTGGGAGGCCAAAGCGGATGGATCACCTGAGATCAGGGGTTCCAGACCAGCCTGGCCAACATGATGAAACCCTGTCTCTACTAAAAATATAAAAATTAGCCAGGCGAGATGGCAAGCGCCTATAATCACAGCTACTCAGAAGGCTGAGGCAGGAGAGTCGCTTGAACCTAGAGGCAGAGGTTATAGTGAGCCGAGATCATGCCATTGTACTCCAGCCTGGGCGACAGAGCAAGACTCTGTCTCAAAAATAAATAAATAAATATATATTACTGTTCAAACTCTAGTTGATAAAGTTATTCGATATTTTTAAGTCCCCACACAAATATCCTAACTCTGATAACCACCCTTTTAATGCTTATGCTATTACTGTTGAGTATTTAAGTTCTTTTTTTTAACACTGTATGTTAGACATCATTACTGTTACTTTATATGGACAGTATTATGTTTCTGTATATGTTTACAATTTCCCGTGCTCACAATTATTTCTTGCATCTAAGATCATCTTTCTCAGATTGGTTTCCTATTTTTTCCCCCAAGTGCATTCTTTAGAATTTTTTTTTTTTTTTTTGAGACGGAGTCTTGCTTGGTTGCCCGTGCTGGAGTGCAGCGGCATGATCTTGGCTCACTGCAACCTCCACCTCCATCTCCTGAGTTCAAGCAATTCTCCTGCCTCAGCCTCCTGAGTTGTTGGGACTACAGGTGCCCACCACCACGCCTGGCCAATTTTTGTATTTTTAGTAGAGATGGGGTTTCACGATATTTCCCAGGCTGGTCTCAAACTCCTGACCTTGTGACTCACCCACCTTGGCCTCTCAAAGTGCTGGGAGTACAGGCATGAACCACCACGCCCAGCCTAGAAGTTTTTTTAGTAAAGGTAAATTGATGGTAGACTCAGACTTTGCGTATTTGGGAATATTTTTACTTCACTCTAATTCTTTTTTTTGTTTGTTTGTTTGTTTGAGACGGCTCGCTCTGTCACCCAGACTGGAGTGCAGTGGCATGATCTGGGCTCACTGCAAGCTCCACCTCCCAGGTTCACACCATTCTCCTGTCTCAGCCTCCCGAGTAGCTGGGACTACAGGCGCCTGCCACCACACCCGGCTAATTTTTTTTTTTGTATTTTTAGTAGAGACAGGGTTTCACCGTGTTAGCCAGGATGGTCTTGATCTCCTGGCCTCATGATCCACCCGCCTAGGCCTCCCAAAGTGCTGGGATTACAGTTGTGAGCCACCGCACTGGGTCTTTTTCATTTTTGTTATTTAATTTTACGCTATAATTACATAAGTATTTGGACTTTTCTTCTAGTTTGGCTCTGTTTTAATGTTGATACACAGTATCTTTGTACATATCATTTGGTGAACATGAATAATGCATTTTTGTTGGGAATATGCCTGGGAGTTATATTGGGAGTTCCCAAGACCACTCATAGTAACCAGAAGTTCTTATGATTATAATTATAGTTGATTACAGCAAAAGGATATGAAGTAAAAATCATCAAAGGGGAAAAGCACATGGAGAAAGTCTGGAAGGAACCAGCTGCTCACTTTCTAATGTGCCCTCTCAGTGGCGTCAGACAGGACATGTTTCATTTCCCCGGCAACATGTGTGACAACACACACAAAATGTTTCCAATCAGGGAAGCTCACCTGAGCTTTTGTGTCCAGAATTTTTATTAGGGGTCAGTCATGACGTAGGCATTTGGTAGTACCTGTACAACTGACTTCAGGGTCAGGATCCAGATCCCCAGAGAAAAAGCAGGTGTCCACCATAAATCACATTGTTAGCATAAACTATCTGGTTAAACCAGTACAGCATGGCCCAAGGCCTCAGAACACATGAAACATTTCTTATCAGACATAACATTCTATGATAGGAGGCAGCCAGTAGCCAATCCTGAAAACAGACCTGTCTTGGGAATGTGCAACCAGGCCTGCTGAGTTAATAAACTTTTCCATCAGAGATTGAAAAGGATGGGTCAAAGGGTATCTGTAGGTGCAAATTTGAGAGATAGTGCCAAAGAGTTTTTCAGAGTGATTATACCTGTTTACTTTCTAACCAGCAGATGTGTAAGAACTTCAGTTCTTCTTTGCCAATACCTTGTACAGTTTAATCTTCTAAAATTGTAGTTTTCTTCCTCATGTGTATTAATGTCTCATTTTGGTTTACATTTGTATTTCCTTAGTAACTGAGACTGAGCACCTTTTCATATGTTGTTGACCAGTAGGCTGTGTTGTGAATTGCCAGTTCAGGTTCTTTGCCTGGTGTTCTTTTGAATCGTTTGCTTTTTTCGCATTGATTTTTAGGAATTATTTACATGTGTTGATATGTACACTTTATATGTATTTCAAATAACTTCTCCCATCTATCTGCCTTGCCTTTTCTCTCCCTTACGGCTGTCTTTTGAAGACTAGAAGTTAATTTTAATGCCCAATTTAGTAATCTTTTTATTTATGTTTAGTACTTTTGCCATACCATTTAATAAGTCTTTTTTCCAATTCAAGTCCTTGAATATATCCTCCTATGTTATCTAATTAAAACTTCATTGCTTTACCCTTCTCTTTTAGATCTGTAACCTGCCTGGAATTGTTTTTTTTCATTGTGATGAGAACACATGACATAAAATACACTCTCTTAAAGACTTATAACTGTACATCTCAGTAGTGTTCAACATATATACAGTGTTGTGAAACAGATTCAGAAACTTTTAATCTTCAAAAATGGAAAACTTTATACTCATTAAACAATAACTCTCCATTCTTCTTCTCCCCTCTCCCCTCCTCCCTACTCCTGGCGGTCCCTATTTTACTTTTGTCTTAAGTACCTCATGTGGCGTCAAATAGTATTTGTCTCTTTGTGACTGGCCTGTTTGAGTTAGCATAATGTCCTCAAGGTTCATCCATGTTATAGGATGTGACAGGACTTCGTGTTTCAGGCTGCATAGTATTTCATCGTATGTCTGTACCACATTTTGTTTATCCATTCGTCTGTTGATCAGTTTGGGTTGCTTCCACTTCTTGGCTATTGTGAATAGTGCTGCAGTGAACATGATGTGCAGATATCTCTTTGAGTTCTTGCTTTCAGTTATTTTGTGTATACTCAGAAGTGGAATTGCTGAATTATATGGGAGTTCTATTTTTAATTTTTTCAGGAACCTGCTGTACTGTTATTCCATAGCAGCTACACTATTTTACATCACTTGCAGTAGTGCACAAAGGTTCCAGTTTTCCACAGCTCACCAACACTTGTTATTTTCTGTTTTTTTTTTTAATAGTAGCCATTCTAATGGATATGAATGGTAACTCCTTATGGTTTTGATTTGCATTTCTCTGCTGATTAGTGATGTTGAGCATCTTTTCATGTGCATGTTGTCTATTTATGTGTCATCTTTGGGGAAAAATACTTTGTCCATTTTTAAAATTGGATTGTTTGATTTTTTTGCCATTGAATTATAGAAGTTCTTTACGTAATTCTGAATATTAACCCCATAGCAGATACATGACTTGCAAAATTGTGTTTCTTTAGAGTGATTTATTTCACTTTATTTTGATTCTTTGATTGGGCCGTCTATCCAGACCAGGCTGGTCTCAAACACCTGAGCTCAGGCAATCAACCCATCTCAGCCTTCCAAAGTGCTGGGATTATAGACATGAGCCACCATGCCCTGCCTGCTGTGGATTTTTAAATAAAATGTCCTTTATCATGTTAAAGAAGCTTTCTTCTGTTCTTAGTTTGCTAAGTATTTTGTTATGAAGTGATGTTGAGTTTTGCCCAGTGTTTTTTCTGTGTGTATTGAGATGATGTGTTTTTCTTTATATTTTATTATTATGTATTACACTGGATGATTATCTTACATTGAACCACCCTAGCATTCCTCAGATAAATCCAAATTGGGCTGCATCAAAACTAAAAACTGTTGTGTTGTAAATATTATAAAGAAAGTGAAAAGACAACCCACAGATGCTATCTAGAGATTGGTATCCAGATTGTATAAAGAATTCTTGCAACTCCAATAATAAAAATTTATATCACTCAATTAGTAGTTTAAGTCAGCTAGAGTTGGTTCCTCTTGAATCACCCAATTTGTGGTGAATCAAAACTAGAATCAGATACTACTTCACACCCACTAGGATGCTTATAATAAAAAAGATATGGGAAATAGTATGGTAGTTCCTAAAAAAATTATAGAATTACCATTTGATCCAGCAATTCCACTTCTGTGTATATATACAAAAGAGTTCAAAGGAGGAATACAGATATTTGTACACCAGTGTTCGTAGCAGCACTATTCACAACAGTCAAAAGGTGGAAACAGCCTAAATGTCCATTGACAGATGAATGGATAAACAAAATGTGCTATAGATGGATAGACAGATCACAAAGGAATATTATTCAGCCTTAAAAAAGAATGAAATTCTGATACATGCTACAATATGGATGAACCTTCAAGACACCATGCTAAGTGAAATAAGCCAGACACAAAAGGACAAATGTTGTATAATTTGACTTACGGGGTACATAGAATAGGTAAATTCATAGAGACAGAAAGTAGAATGGAGGTTATCAGGGGTGGGGTATGATTCCATTCCTGTAAAGTTCAGAGTTATTCTTATTGGAGGAAAGGATACATTATGACTAGAAGGAGGCACAAGGAAGGCCACTGGGTCATCTTCTATTTCTCAATCTGTGTTTACTCCATAGAATTTCATCGAGCTGGCCGGGCGCGGTGGCTCATGCCTGTGATCCCAGCACTTTGGGAGGCCGAGAAGGGTGGATCATGAGGTCAGGAGATCAAGACCATCCTGATTAACACGGTGAAACCCCGTCTCTACTAAAAATACAAAAAAATTAGCTGGGTGTAGTGGCGCGTGCCTGTAATCTCAGCTACTTAGGAGGCTGAGACAGGAGAATGGCGTGAATCCAGGAGGTGGAGCTTGCAGTGAGCAGAGATGGCGCTACTGCACTCCAGCCTGGGCGACAGAGCGAGACTCTGTCTCAAAAAAAAAAAAAAACAAAAGAATTTCATTGAGCTGTTTAGCTGTGGTTTGCACATTTTCCTTTACATATAAACTTTTTACATACATGCTTTTATTAAAATCTACTTAAAATGGGGAAAAAATATATCTAGATTTCAGCTTTTAAATGCTGGCACAATGATAGCCATTTTCAGCTGGGTGCAGTGGCTCACACCTGTAATCCAGCACTTTGGGAGGCTGAGGCAGGTGGATCACCTGAGGTCAGGAGTTCAAGACCAGCCTGGCTAACATGGTGAAACTTTGTCTCTACTAAAAATTAGCTGAACGTGGTGGTGGGTTCCTGTAATCCCAGGTACTTGGGAGGCTGAGGAAGGAGAATTGCTTGAACTCGAGAGGCAGAAGTTTTGCAGTGATCCAAGACTGTGCCACTGCACTCCAGCCTGGGTGACAGAGTAAGACTCTGTCTCCAAAAAAAAAAAAAAGAAAGAAAAAGAAAAAAGACAAAGCACTCATATCTGAAATGTGGTTTATATAGAATGTTCTTCCAAGCAAAAAAAAAAAAAAAAAAGATTAAAATTACTGGTTTTGAAAAGGTACTGTGTTCTTTCTTTTATCAAAGTCTTGATGTTGGCAGCTAGGGAGAACTTCTTAGATTTTCTACCTGTATTAGTCCGTTTTCATACTGCTATAAAGAACTGCCCAAGACGGGGTAGTTTATAAAGAAAAGAGGTTTAATTGACTCACAGTTCAGCATGGCTGGGGAGGCCTCAGGACACTTACAATCATGGTAGAAGGTCAAGAGGAAGCAAGGCATGTTCTTCACAAGTCAGGAAGGAGAAGTGCTAAGTGAGGGATGAAGAGCCCATATAAAACCGTCAGCTCTCATGAGAACTCACTCACTGTCACGAGGACAGCATGGGGGAATCTCTGCCGTGATTCAGTGACCTCCACCTGGTCTCTCCCTTGACACATGGGGATTATGGGGATTATAATTCAAGATGAGATTTGGGTGGGGACACAAAGCCTAGCCATATCACTGCCATTTTTCTTTTTTTTTTTTTTTGGTACCTGGATTTTTTTATTGTTCCCTCATGAACATTTTAAAGTGTAATTAAGCGAAAGAGAATACTATACAATGGTTTTAAACAATTATTTTAAGTTTTTTTTTCCCCCAAGACAGGGTTTCCCAGTGTTGCCTAGGCTGGTCTCAAACTCCTGGACTCAAGTGATTCTCCCACCTCATCCTCCTAAGTAGCTGGGACTACAGACATGTGCCACTGTGCCCAGCTGCCTATACAGTGTCTTTAGTTTTGTTTTGTTTTTTTTTTTTTTTTTTTTTGAGATGGAGTCTTGCTTTGTCACCCAGGCTGGAGTGCAGTAGCGCTATCTCGGCTCACTGCAACCTCTGCCTCCCTGATTCAAATGATTCTCCTGCCTCAGCCTCCCAAGTAGCTGGGATTACAGGCGCCCACCTCCATGCCTGGCTAAGTTTTGTATTTTTAGTAGAGATGGGGTTTCACCATGTTGGCCAGGCTGGTCTCGGACTCCTGACCTCGTGATTTGCCCGCCTCGGCCTCCCAAAGTGCCGGGGTTACAGTCGTGAGCCACCATGCCTGGCCTTTAATTTTTTTAAAAAATAAAACTTCTTTAATTTTCTTCTTGCAAGAATTGAATAGAATGATAGAATGAATGCCAGTATTTTATAATGTTGTATCAGCAGGTTCCAATCAGGGAAGCTCCAACAGAGTCACTTTTTCTGTCTTTTTATGTTCAATCTTTGCTGTCAATTGGTTTCAGAAACTTCTGTGAGTCGTATCAAGTGTAAAAATGGAGATGACTATGAAAGGATCTCACTGTTTTATTCTTCTTTGATCCACATGTCCATTTGTTCCTCCATCCAGAATATAAAGATGATTAAGACTCTACCTCTCTCCTTAAGTCCAGTGAAGAAGATAGATTTACATTTAATGGTAATTCAGTATGGTAACTGCCATAAGAACAGGGCATTCAGAATGCCCTGTGAGCTCAGAGATGGTGCTACTGTATTCTCATGTTTAAAGGATAAGTAAAAGTTCCCCAGTTTGAGAAAAGAGAGGAAAAGGACTCCAGTGAAAGGAAATTGATGAAATTACTGTTGACTTTACTTGCATATTTTAACTGTCTTTCAGTGTCTCTGAAAACTTGATTTGAGACTCTTTCCTTTGAACAGAATAGCATTCCTGCCTGATAAATGTCCTGTGGTCAGATAATATGATTTCCTAATCATTCTGCACACTAAACTTTTTTCCCACAGGAAATCAATGCCTTAATGCTAAGTTTCCTGTGTACTACTTTCTGTAAGAGGAAGAGGTTCCTATTTCACAGTCACGACACATTCCCAACTCAATTCACGTTCCAATCCATCTTGTCCAGCTTTATCGAAAGTTGATACACTGAACCATTTCTTTTTCTTAAAAGAAACAGAATTCTTCTAAATTCTTTCTACTGTTGGAATAGAAAGAATATCATGCTTCTAGACTGATTAATTTTTTTTCTTGATATAAGAAGTATTGACAACATTTATTCAGTTTTTTCTAGGCAGCACAAGACTGTTGAACTTTTCTAGAACTCAGTCCGAGATTTGCAAAGCTGTCAAAATATTTTTAAACAAATGAAAATATGTAAACATGCATGTTATCAGCTGTTTTACAGTATTTGTATTTTAGAGATAATGAGTGTCTAATGGACCACAAGAGCCCAGGGGGATTTCAAACTCCAGATTCCTTTTTGTGTAATCATATCTGGCTGGAGTTATGTGTTTTCTCTGCATGTGAAAGTATCAAGTCACAATTCTTCAAAGGGGAATGTTTATTGCATTATTTAAAAATAATACATTATATTACTAAATAAATAACAGCAGGCCAGGCATAAACCAATGATGAAAGTTTGTCAGAAACTAAGGCTTCTGATTAATTCTGTGCTCTGGACTATAATTGGAAGGAAGGATTATATTAGAGTTTACAATGAGTTTACAGAAAGAAAGGAGAGGGATAAATTATATTTAGTTTACAGTAAATCTGAATTCAAAACCCCTGGTTGTAAGACTAGTCTTTTAACCTTTGGAGTTAAAAAATGTATATGTACAGCTGGGTGCAGTGGTTCACACCTGTAATCCTAGCACTTTGGGAGGCCAAGGTGGGTGGATCGCTTGAGCCCAGGAGTTCGAGACCAGGTTGGGCAAAATGGCAAAATCCTCGCGCTATAAAAAATACAAAAATTAGCTAGGTGTGGTGGCAGGTGTCCATAGTCCTACCTACTTAGGAGGCTGAGGTGGAAGGATCCCTTGAGTCTGGTCAAAGCTGCAGTGAGCCGTGGTTGTGCCACTGCACTCCAGCCTGAGTGACAGAGAAAGACCCTGTCTAAAAAAAAAAGAAAAAGAAAAAGCGTGTATGTGTGTATGTATGTTGAAGAAAACTATGAGAAAAAGCAAAAATTTAGGTCTATAATGCATAATGTTGTGCTAAGCACATAGTTTAGTCATTGGTACATATTTCTGGAGATGGTCTAAAGATCTATTTTTTAAAAACTGATTTTAATTAAATCAGAGATTAGCAAATCACAACCTGCAGGCCAAATCTGGCCTGTCATCCATTTTGTTTGTTTCTTTGTTGTGTTTTTGTTTTTTATGTATGTATGTATGTATGTATTTATTTTTTATTATTATTATTATTTTTTTTTTTTGAGACAGAGTCTTGTTCTGTTACCCAGGCTGGAGTGCATTGGTGCGATCTCAGCTCACTGCAACCTCTGTCTCCCAGGTTCAAGCAATTCTCCTGCCTCAGCCTCCTGAGTAGCTGGGATTATAGGTGTGCACCACCATGCCTGGCTAATTTTTGTATTTTTAGTAGAGATGGGGTTTTACCATGTTGCCCAGGCTGGTCTCAAACTCCTGAGCTCAGGCAATATGCCTACCCCAGCCTCCCAAAGTGCTGGGATTACAGACGTGAGCCACCACACCTGGCCCTGTCATACATTTTGGTAAATAAAGTTTTATTAGAACATACTACGCTCAATCATTTATATGTTTTGTGTGGCTGCATTTGCCCTGCAGCAGTAGAGTTGAATAGTTGGAACAGAGACTATGGTTCATACTAAAATATTTACCCTGGCCTTTGTTACAGAGTAGGTCGCTAACCTCTGAGTTCTCAGTTTTAGCCCATTCACAAATGAATTTTTTTTTTTTTTTTTTTGAGACAGTCTCTGTTGCCTAGGCTGGAGTGCAGTGGCATGATCTTGGCTCACTGCAACCTCTGCCTCCTGAGTTCAAGCATTTCTCTTTCTCAACCTCCTGAGAAGCTGGGACTACAGGCGCACGCCTCAACACCTGGCTAATTTTTGTATTTTTAATTTTGTATTTTTAGTAGAGACTAGGTTTCGCCATGTTGACCAGGCTGGTCTTGAACCCCTGGCATCAAGTGATCCTTCCGTTTTGGCCTCCCAAAGTGCTGGGTTCCCAGCCCCCTTCTCTCTCTCTCTCCTCTCTCTCTCTCTCTATATATATATATATATATATATTTTTTTTTTTTTTTTTTTTTTTTGAGACAGGATCTCATTCTGTCACCCAGGCTGGAGTGCAGTGGCATAATCACAGCTCACTGCAGCCTTGACCCCACGGGTTCAAGCAATTCTCCCGCCTCAGCCTCCCAAGTAACTGGGATTACAGGTGCACACCACCATGCCCGGCTAATACTTGTGTTTTTTGTAGAGACAAGGCTTCTCCATGTTGCCCAGGCTGTTCTTGAACTCCTGGAACTCAAGCAATCCGCCTCAGGCAGGAATCCTGGAATTCTGGGATTATAGGTGTGAGCCACTTCTCCTGGCCCACAAATGACATATTCCTTATAATGTACTACACTGAGCTTTGCACGGTTAATATATTTGTCATGTTGAAACTTTATCTTCCTGATTTTTTCCAATTTTTTTATAGAGAAACATGGAAAGAATAGTACCATAAATACCTATATACCCTAACAGAGAATTATTGTTAAAATTTTGCCATATTTGCTTTATCTTCTCTGTGTATATGTATACTCACATGGCTTTTTTTTGTTGGTATTAGTTGAAAGTTGCAGATATTATGCTTCTTCAGCATATATCCCTAAGAATAAAAGCATTTTCCTCCACAACCGATTGTGTTAAAATTTAAAGACGTGCATGAGGTTTTTTGTTTGTGAGGGCTTTATGACTGGCGTTTCTCCAGTATATGGCACTTTATTCATCCCTGTGTTCCTCTTTATAAACTGCGGAAATTCTAAGTGTAATGCATTAGTTGTCTATTGCTTGCAAGTAGTAGACTGAATAATGGCCCCATAAAGATGTCCACTTCCATTAGATAAAGAAAATGTATACATATCCACCATGAAATATTGCATAGCCATAACAAAAGAGTGAAATCATGTCCTTGGCGGCAGTTTGGATAGCGCTTGAGGTCATTATCCTAAGTAAATTAATGCAGAAACAAAAACAAGTACCTCAGGTTCTCACTTGTAAGTGGGAGGTAAACATTGGGTACAAATGGACATAAAGATGGGGACAGTAGACACTGGGAATATAAGAGGGCAGAAGAGGGAAGAAAAAACAAGGGTTGAAAAACTGTGCTCACTACCTGGGTGACAGGTTCAATCATATCCCAAACTTCAGCATCCCACAATATGCCCTTGTAACAAGCCTGCACATGTACCCCCTGAATCTAAATAAAAATTGGAAAAACAAACAAACCCACATGTCCATTTCCTAATCCCTGGGATCTGGGAATATATTACCTTACCTGGCAAAAGGAAGTTTACAGATGTAATTAAGGAATTTTAGATGAGGAGATGACCAATTATCTGGTGGGCCCAAAGTAATCACCAGGGTCCTCATAAAGGAGAGGCAAGGGAGTTGAAGGTAGAGAAGGGGCTCTGACAATGGGAAGCAGAATAAGTGTAGGAAATGTGAGCTTGCCACACGACTAGTGTTGAAGATGGTGAGGCTAGGAATTTTCACATCCACTTTCAAAACCGTCATGTCCTGTCTCCTTTTTCTTTTAAACTGTCTTTCACTCAGTTTCTCTCTCCTCTTACATCTTATTGTAAACACCAAGAAGAAATCAGGCAGTTAACTTTGCTTGGAAATATTTTTAGCTAGACCATCTAATTCATTCAGCACATTTTCTGCCTTCCACATCACTGTAAAATTGGGTTGCTAAACTTTCCACAACTACCTAACAGAGATCCCTTGCCTCCAGTTTCTACTCAGATGTTCCTCACATTCCTTAAAACTCACAGTCCAACTCCTAACAGTCCAAAATCTACCGACTGTCAATTCCTGGCAATTTAGGCTGCTCTCCTGAAAGGCCTTAAAGTATTAGAACTGGGCCCTGTTATTAGAACCTATTTCCCAGTTCTAATACTTCTCCCACATTTTGGGTATGTGTTACAACAGAACTTTACTCCTGACACCAAAATCTGTATGATTTATATATGAAGCATAACAAATTATTCTAAAATGTATTAATGACTTAAATCAACAAACGTGTGTTGTCTCATAGGTTCTGTGGTTCAGGAATCCAGGCAAAGCTACCTAGGTGCTTCTAGCTCAGATCTTTAATGAAGTTGCAGTCAAGCTGTCAGCCGGGCTGCAGTCATCCCAAGGCTCAGCTGGGAGAGGATCTGCCTTCAAGCTCTCTCACGTGACTGTTGGCGGGCCTCAGATTTTCGCTGGCTGTTGGCTGGTGATGTCTGTTATTTGCCACATGAGCCTCTCTCTACGGCAGTTGACATCATGCAGCTGGCCTACCTCAGAGCAAGCAAGCAAGAGAGCAAGAGAGAGTGCTCAAGACAAAAGATAACAGACTTTTTGTAACTTAATCTCAGAAGTAACATCCCATCACTTTTGCCAAATTCTGGTTCTTAGAAGCCAGTCACTAGATCTATCCCATACTTGAAGAGGGTTAAACAAGGTCATGTTCTTCATAAGATTAAGCCAAGTACAGAACTGGCTTAATAACATTTCTGACGATTTTTCCTGTAACTTGTAAAACCTTGGCTATCTGAAACCCTTGGGAAATGAATCATCCTTGAAAGCTAAGTTTCTGGATAGATTTTTGCCATGAAGAGACCAAATCTTAATAATTTAGAGTAGACTCACTTCTGCATTTGATCACATATTTCTTGCCTTTTAAAATAAATTACTGATCTTTATTTGAAATTTTATTTCATCAAAAGAAAATTAGCAATTGTGTGTTATAAAGAGAAGGTGCCTGTCTTCTCCTTATGTAGGGTATAGAACTGTTCATCTCTTTACTAAAAACTTAAGGCTTCTGTCTGCCTTTCATACTTTCTGTTTCTTTCTTTGTTTCATTTGTTACCTCTTAGTTATCAGTACTTGCCCACTGCCTTCCTGTTTACTGTATCTATTAGGTTGCTGCAAAAGCAATTGCGATTTTTGCATTAAAACAAATGGCATTAGATTCTCATAGGAGCACGAACACTTTTGTGAACTGTGCATGTGAGGAATCTGGGTTATTCTGCCCTTATGAGACTCTAATGCCTGATGATCTGTCACTGTCTCCAGTCACCCCCAGATGAGACCCTCTAGTTGCAGGAAAACAAGCTCAGGGCTTCCACTGATTCTGCATTACAGTGAGTTGTATAATAATTTCACTGTATGTTACGATGTAATAATGATAGAAATAAAGTGCATAGTAAACATAATGTGCTTGAATCATCCCGAAACTACCCCCTCTGCTGGTCCATGGAAAGACTGTTTTCCTCAAAACCAGCCCCAAAGTTGGGGACTGCTGCTATACAGAATTGGATCTGCAGTCTACAAGTAATGTTAATGACATTTATTTTAAGCTGCACTGAGACTTTGTTTACATCTTTTTTTTTTTTTTTTTTTTGAGATGGAGTCTTGTTCTTGTTGCTCAGGCTGGAGTGCAATGGCACAATCACAGCTCACTGCAACCTCCACCTCCCGAGTTCAAGCGATTCTCCTGCCTCACCATCCCGAGTAGCTGGGATTACAGGCGTGTGCCACCATACCCAGCTACTTTTTTATATTTTTAGTAGAGATGGGGTTTCATCGTGTTGGCCAGGCTGGTCTCGAACTCCTGACCTCAGGTGATCCACCCACCTCAGCCTCCCAAAGTGCTAGGATTACAGGCATGAGCCACTGTGCCCGACCTGTTTGCATCTTAATTATAAATTGTTACTATAGTCAGCCCCCTGTACCTGTGGTTTCCACATCCATAGATTCAACTAACCATAGATTGAAAATATGTGGGGCAGAAATGATGCTTACATCTGTACTGAACGTGACAGACTTTGTCATTATTTCCTAAACAATACAGAATAACAATTTACATAGCACTTACATTGTATTAGGTGTTATAAGTAGTCTAGAGATGATTTAAAGTATACAGGAGGATATATGTATGTTACGTGCAAATACTACACCATTTTATATAAGGCACTTGAGCACCTGTGGATTTTGTTATTCACAGGGGATCCTGGAACCAATCCCCTGTGGATACTAAGAGATGACTGTATAGGTGAGGCTGTGGTGACAGGTGAAGTGGCATTGGGTTTAATAGTAAGGGTAAGAAAGCTAAGAGTGGCCTGAGGACAGACGACAAACATGACACATTGCTCACTTTAGCCAATGCTTAGAATCTCTTAAGTTTTTGAAACTTCACAAGCAGTTTAGGCAAACTCTCCTTTCTTCTCTATCTCTTTATTCTATGTAATCCCACAGTTGAAGGCTGTTCTTATAGTGGAATTAATTATACCTCACTAATTATACCTCACTCCAAAAACTTGAACCTGATTTCCATCTACAAACCCAAAGCAGCAAATACAATTTACTTTTATATTTGAATTATTTTATTTGTAATGGTGTCTGTTGACAGCCAAAGTCTCTTGTATGGAAACATACCACCACTGCCACAAGTAAAAGCTATAAAGCAGTGTTAAATACTGTATATAGAGCTCACATTTTTATATGCATTTCTTTTAGGTCTTTTTTTTTTTTGAGACGGAGTCTCACTCTGTCGCCCAGGCTGGAGTTCAGTGGTGCAATCTTGGCTCACTGCAAGCTCCGCTTCCGGGGTTCACGCCATTCTCCTGCCTCAGCCTCCCGAGTAGCTGGGACTACAGGCGCCCGCCACCACGCCCAGCTAGTTTTTTTGTATTTTTTAGTAGAGACGGGGTTTCACCTTGTTAACCAGGATGGTCTCGATCTCCTGACCTCGTGATCTGCCTGCCTCGGCCTCCCAAAGTGATGGGATTACAGGCATGAGCCACCGCGCCCAGCTCTTTTAGGTCTTATGTAGTGTGTGTACTATGGAAGATCGAGAAAGTACATTAGGTTGTTAGACAAAAGACCCAGAAGGCCTGCTAGAGAGGCCAAAGGTGGAGCTAAGAAAGGAATCTGTGTATCACTCAGGCTTTGAGAAACTTCCTTCAGAATCATAGAACATGAGAACTGGGGAGGAGAAAGGTTTAAAAAATCTTTAGTCTTTTTTTCCCCAGCTCCAGTCTCTTGTGAATAATTAACAGTAAAGTTAAAGATTATGAGAATTACATGCCTCCCCTTTTCCCTTGCACAACATAGAATTTGTTTTCTAATAGTAGTTATTTGTTAGCTTTGCATTCCCATAAGTGATAGTTTCCAGTCTTGGCAAACCCTTGCAGCCTCCAGCCACAAGTCCCCTGGACCTCAGAGAATGTATATACTGTGTGTGCTCCCTAATAACATGTTTCCTTAAAACTAGTACTACTGGATCCTCTAACTTTAGTAGACGTCTTTCATGTCCAACTTTTCAGAGGCCACCAAACTAGCAAACCTGAACTCATTTGTCACTCTCAAAACATAATGTATGAATATGGAAAGCTAATGTAAAAATGGTAAAGGACTGAGCCATTTGGAAGATAATCTAACATAAATGCCTGAAAAACAGGGATACAAGAAAGCAAAGGGACAAGAAGCAAGCTAGTTCACCCTGAACCCTACACGTTTGGGAATTAGAAACATCAAGTATTACAAATTAGGGGAAACGGATGAAGTCTGATACTAAAAATAGGGAGGTTGATAGTCTATGTAGGAACAGTTAGACTTCCAGATCCTTATCTCTATACCCCACCTCCCCCTCTGCAGAAGAGATAGATTCCCTTAGGGAGGAAGAAGACTAGAGAAAATGAAGACACTAGGGGGAGAGTGTGATGTCAGCAAGATAGTGGAATAAAAGATCCTTGGCATCACTCTTCCCACAAAAATACAACTAGAAATTATTCAGGCTGGGCGCGGTGGCTCACTCCTGTAATCCCAGCACGTTGGGAGGCCGAGGCGTGTGGATCAGTTGAGATCAGGAGTTTGAGACCAGCCTGGCCAACATGGTGAAACCTTGTCTCTACTAAAAATACAAACATTAGCTGGGCGTGGTGGTGGGTGCCTGTAATCCCAGCTACTTGGGAGGCTGAGACAGGACAATTGCTTGAACTTGGAGGTGGAGTTTGCAGTGAGCCAAGATCATGCCACTGTACTCCAGCGTGGGCGAAAGAGCGAGACTCCATCTCAAAAAAAAAAAAAAAAATTATTCAAAGACAAGAACACCAACCTGAGTTCACCAGAACTTGGGGAAGAAGTGGAGAAACCTCCTGGGCCGACAAAATTTTTTGTAAAATAAGTGGTCATTTCAGACTGTGCCACCCCTTCTCCCAAACTGGCATAACACCACTCAGGGAGAATTTTCCTAGCCCTACAGTTTCCAAGGTGAGAGGAGGGAATTGGAGGTGGGTATTCAGTCTCCTCACTGGTCTGGGAATCTTCCCAGGGAGCCCACTCCAGTCCCATCTGGGAGAGCCAGGAGAGCTGAACTACCTGGGGTAAATTGGGGACAAAGAGCAGAGCACTGATTGTAGCAACTCATATATGGATCTTGCAGCTACTGTGTACTCAAATCAGCTGAGATACCCTATTGACAAGGCTGGCTGTGTCTTAGTGCCCTGGGGTGTAATCAGTGGGAAAGCCTGAATCCCTGGTTGGATTTTCCACAAAACTTAGTGCTCACATGGAACCTTCCCCTGGCCCAGAAACAGCTATAAAATTGGGATTAAGCCTGGCATGGCCGCTCATTTCTGTAATCCCACTTTGGGAGGCCAAGTTGGGTGGATCATTTGAGCCCAGGAGTTCAAGACCAGCCTGGGCAACATAATCCCATTTCTACCGCAAAAACAAAAGTTAGCTGCATGTGGTGGTACATGCCTGTAATCCCAGCTACTTCGGAAGCTGAAGCAACAGAATCGCTTGAGCCTGGGAGACAGAGGTTGCAGTGAGCCAAGATCACGCCACTGCACTCCAACCTGGGCAACAGAGCAAAACGGTATCTCAAAAAAAAAAAAAAAAAAAAAAAGGTTGGGATTAAGTTCCAGTGCCCACCTAAGACTTTCACAGACTGGAAATGACGACAGGGTAGCAATATAGTTCCAGAACAACATTTACCTTTCAGTGGTCACTGTAAGTCTTCCCATCTGTGAAACAATGGCAGAGCAAGTTAGTTTAGTTTTAGCGCAATGTTTCGAATGGCAGGGCAAGTTAGTTTATTTTTAGTGCAGTGTTTCAGTTCTGATGCTCACTGTAAGTGCTCCCCAGAATGGGAAGAAACAATAGACCAGTACTTAAGCTCTTATACTAAGAAGTAAAGGCCCGAAATCACCAAAGAACACCTGCAAAAACTAGAAGAAATAGCTCTATCCTCAGATGTGCAGGCATCAACATAAACAAGCAACGATTATGAAAACTTAGGGAAATATGACACCACCAAAAGAAACCAACAAAGCTCCACCAGTGGACTCAGAAGAATTGAAGACCTATGAAATGTCAGACAGAATTCAGAATAAGCCTCTTAAAAAAGTTCAGGGAATCACAAGAAAATAGAGATAGAAAATTAAATGAAATTTAGAAAGCAATCCAGGAATATAGAGAGAAATTTGACAAAGAAATAGAAACAAGTTAAAAACAAATAGAAATCCTATCTATAAACAATACAGTAACTGAACTGGAATAACTCATTGGAAAGCTTTAGCAGCAGACTTGATCAAAGAAAAGAATTGGTGAGCTTAAGGACAGAACATAGGAAATTACCCATTCAGAGGAGCAAGAATGAAAAAGGGTAAAGAAGACCTACAAGAACTGTGGAATACCATCAAGCAAACTAACCTCCACGTAATAGGAATTCCTAAAGATGAGGAAGAAAAGGGTGTAGAAAGCATACTTAAGCAAATAATGGCTGAAAAAGTCCCAAATCTGGAGAAAGATGACATTGTCTAGGTACAGAAAGCTCACTGATCAGCAATAAAATCAACCCAAAGAAGAAATACCTATGACACATAACAATCCGGTTAACAAAAATCAAACACAAAGAAAGAATACTCAAGGCAGCAAGAGAAAAGAAATGTATCCCATTCAACAGACCCCAATAGAGCTTTCAGCAGCTATCCCAGCAGAAACCCTGCAGACCAGAAGAGAGTGGAATGCTATATTTAGAGTGCTGAAGGAAAAGAAAAAAAACTGCCAAGCAAGAAGACTGTACCCAGCAAAGTTACCCTTTATAAACACAAAGGCAAGATAAAGATTTTCCCAGACAAACAAAAGTTGAGGGAATTCATCAACACCAGACCAGTCTTACAAAAAATGCTAAAGGGAGCTCTTCACTCAGAAAGTGAAGGATGCTAATGGGTAAAAAGAAAGCATCTAATGGTGTTAAACTCACTGGCAAAAGAAAACTCACTGGTAAAATAAGAATTCTGACAAATTCAGAATATTCTAATACTGTAAATGGGGTGAGTAAACTACTTATATTTTAAGTATAAAGACAAAAAGACAAAACTTTTTTTTTTTTTTTTTTTTTTTAAGACAGAGCCTCACTCTGTCACCCAGGCTGGAGAGCGCAGTGGTGCAGTCTCAGCTCACTGCAACCTGCGCCTTCCGGGTTGAAGTAATTCTCGTGCCTCAGCTTCTGAGTAGCGGGGATTACAGATATGTGCCAACACACCTGGCTCATTTTTGTATTTTTAGTAGAGACAGGGTTTCACCGTGTTGGCCAGGCTGGTCTCGATTTCCTGACCTCAGGTGATCTGCCCATCTCTGCCTCCAAAAGTGCTGGGATTACAGGCTTGAGCCACCACATCTGGCTGACAAAACTATTAAAAACAATAACTACAACAATTATTTAAGAGACAGACAATTGTTTAAGCAATAAAAAGATTAAATCGAAACATCAGAAAGTCAAAATGGCAATGGTGGTGTTAAAGTATAGAGTTTGTTTTTGTTACTTTTCTTTGCAAAGTTAAGTGATTATCAGTTTAAAATGACCTATTATAAGATTTTTTTTGTAAGCCTCACAGTAACCATAAAGCAAAAACCTATAGTAGATACACTAAAAATAAACACAAAATCAAAGCACGCTGCTAGAGAAAATCACTTACCATAGAGGAAGACAGTAAGAGAGGAAAATAGGGAGAAAGAATCTACAAAACAACCAAAAACAAGGAACAACATGGCGGTAGTAAACCCTTACCTATCAGCAATAGCCTTGAATATAAATGGATTAAATTCTCCAATTAAGAGTGGCAGAATGGATTAAAAAACAAGACCCCGCCATATGCTGGCTACAAGAAACTCACTTCATCTATAAAGATAAGCACAGAATGAAAGTGAAGGTATGGACAAAGATAATTTATGCAAATGGAAACCAAAAAAGAGCGAGAGTGTCTATAGTTTTATCACATAAAATAAACTTAAATCAAGATGGTTAAAAAAAAAGACAGAGAAGGCCATTATATAATGACAAAGGAGTCAATACAGCAAGAGGATATAACAATTGTAAATATATACACACACAACGCCAGAGCACCCAAATGTATAAAACAAATATTAATAGACCTAAAAAGAGAGATAGATTGCAATACAGTAATACTAGGGAACAGCCACACTTTCAATGTGAACAGATCATCCAGACAGAAAAGCAACAAAGAAACATAGTCGTTAAACTGTACTCTGGACCAAATGGACCTAACAGACATTTACAGAACATTCCATCCAACAGTTGCTGAATACACATATTTCTCAACGGCACATGGAATATTCTCCAGGATTGATCATACATTAGGTCACAAAACAAGTGTTAACAAATTTTTAAAATTGAAATTATATTTATCTTTTCTGGCCACAGTGGAATAAAACTAGAAATCCATAATCAGAGGAACATTGGAAACAGTACAAACTGATGGAAATTAAACAACAAATGGACCAGTGAAGAAATTTTAAAGTAAATTTTAAAATTTCTTGAGACAAATGAAAATAGAAACAAAATACCAAAACCTATGGAATACAGCAAAAGCGGTTCTAAGAGGGAAGTGTATAGCAATAAACATCTATATCAAAAAGTAAAAAGACTTCAAATAAACAACCTAATGATACACCTCAAGGAACTAGAAAAGCAAAACTAAACAAACCCCCAATTTTTTATTCTTTTTTTCTCCCTGAAAAAAGGCACCTAAAAAACCAAAGTTAATAGAAAGAAAGAATAAAGGAGCAGAAGTAAATGAAACCAAGACTAAAAGAATACGGCCGGGCGCGGTGGCTCAAGCCTGTAATCCCAGCACTTTGGGAGGCCGAGACGGGCGGATCACGAGGTCAGGAGATTGAGACCATCCTGGCTAACACGGTGAAACCCTGTCTCTACTAAAAAATAAAAACTAGCCGGGTGTGGTGGCGGACGCTTGTAGTCGCAGCTACTCGGGAGGCTGAGGCAGGAGAATGGCGTAAACCCAGGAGGCGGAGCTTGCAGTGAGCTGAGATCCGGCCACTGCACTCCAGCCTGGGCGACAGAGCAAGACTCTGTCTCAAAAAAAAAAAAAAAAAAAGACTAAAAGAATACAAAGATCAATGCAATGAAAATGGTTTTTTTTGAAAAGATAACCAAAATTGACAAACCTTTAACAAGACTGTGGGTGGGAGGGTGCGGGGGGAGAGAAGACCCAAATAAGCAAAACCAGAGGTGAGAAATGAGACATTGTCAGTGATACCACAGATATACAAAAGATCATTAGAGACTACTATGAACAACTGTACACCAAAAAATTGCAAAGCCTAGAAGAAATGTATAAACTCCCTGACACATTCAACCTACCGAGACTGGATGAGGAAGAAACAAAAGACCTCAACAAACCAATAATGAGTAATGAGATTGAAGCCATATTTTAAAAAGTCTCTCAACCAAGAAAAGCCCAGGACCTGTTGCTTCACTGGGAAATTCTGCCAAACATTTAAAGAACTAATACCAATTCAACTCAAACTCCTCAAAACAAAAATTTTTTTGGAAGAGAAGGGAATACTTCCCAACTGATTCTACAAGGGCAGCATTACCCTGATACTAAAACCAGACAAGGATGCAACAAGAAAATGACAGGCCAGCATCCCTGATGAACATAGATGCAAAAATCCTCGACAAAATACTAACAAACCGAGTTCAACAACACATTAAAAAGATCATCCTGGGATACAAAGAGGGGAAGAACAGACACCAGGCATACTTGAGGGTGGGGGGTTGGAGGAAGGAGAGGATCAGGAAAAATACCTATTGGGTACTATGCTTGTTACCTGGATGATGAAATAATCTGCACACCAAGCCTCTGTGACACGCAGTTTACCCATATAACAAACCCGCACATGTACCTCTCAACCTAAAAAAAAAAGATTATCATGATCAAGTGGAATTCCCAGGGATGCAAGGATGATTCAACATACAGAAATCAATAAACAAGGTATATCACATTAATATAATCAAGACCAAAAACCATATGATGATTTCAGTAGATACTGAAAAAGCATTCAGTAGAATTCAACATCCCTTCTTGATAAAAATTCTCAACAAACTGAGTGAGAACATACTTCGGCCAGGTGTGGTGGCTCACGCCTGTAATCCCAGCACTTTGGGAGGCTGAGGTGGGTGGATCCCTTGGAGTCAGGAGTTTGAGACCAGCCTGGCCAACATGGTGAAACCCCATCTCTACTAAAAATACAAAGATTAGCTGGGTGTGGCAGTGCACACCTGTAATCCCAGCTATTTGGGAGGCTGAGGTGAGAGAATCACTTGAGCCAGGGGGCGGAGGTTGCAGTGAGCTGAGATTGCGCCACTGCACTCCAGCCTGGGTGATTGAGCGAGACTGTATCTTAAAAGAGAAAAAAAAAAGAAGGAATGTATCTCAAACCATATATGACAAACCCACAGCTAACATCATATTCAACCGTGAAAAGTTGAATAATTTTTATCAAAGATCAGGAACAAGACAAGGATGCCCACTCTAACCACTTCTGTTCAACTTAGTACTTGAAGTCCTAGCCCGAGCAATTAGGCAAGAGAAAGAAATAAAGGGCACCCAAATCGGAAAGGAAGAAACCACATTATCTTTATTTGCATATGACATGATCCTGTATTTAGAAAAACCTCAAGATTCCACCAAAAACTGCTAAAACTGATAAACAAATTCAGTTAAATTTCAGGATACAAAATCAACATGACAAAAATCTGTAACATTTCTATACATCAACGGCAAGCAATCTGAAAAAGAAGTCAGAAAAGCAATCCCATTTACATAGCTACAAAAAATAAAATACCTAGGAATAAACTTAACCAAATAAGTGAAGAATCTCTGTGATGAAAACTATAAAAGATTGATGACAGAAATTGAAGAGGACTAACAGAAAATGAAAAGATACTTCATACTCATGGATTAGAAGAATTAATATTGTTATGGAGTTCGAGACCAGCCTGGCCAACATGGTGAAACCCCATCTCTACTAAAAATAGAAAAATTAGCCAGGCCTGGTGGCGGGCGCCTGTAATCCCAGCTACTCAGGAGACTGAGGCAGGAGAATCACTTGAACCTGGGAGGCAGAGGTTGCAACAAGCCAAGATCACGCCACTGCATTCCAGCCTGGGCGACAGAGCGAGACTCCATCTCAAAAGTCAATATTACCCAAAGTAATCTCAGAGTCAGTATAATCTCTATCAAAACACCAATGACATTTTTCACAGAAATAGAAAAAGAATCCTAAAATTTGTGTGGAATGACAGAAGACCTTGAATACCTAAAGCTATCCTGAGCAGAAAGAACAAAGCTGGAGACATCACATGGCCTGACTTTGAATACCACAAAGCTATAGTAGCCAAAACACCTTAGTTCTATATGTATGTTCACAAATGTTATACACACATAGGTATATAAAATACTTACAAAATTTTTGTTTTTTGAGACAGTGTCTCGCTTTGTTGCCCAGGCTGGAGTGCAATGGCGTGATCTTGGCTTGCTGGTTCAAGCAGTTCTCTGCCCCAGCCTCCCAAGTAGCTGGGATTACAGGCACCCGCCACAAACACCTGGCTAATGTTTTTGTATTTTTAGTAGAGATGGGGTATCACCATCTTGGTCAGGCTGGTCTTGAACTCCTGACCTCATGATCCACCTGCCTCGGCCTCCCAAAGTGCTGGGATTACAGGTGTGAGCCACTGCACTCGGCCTAGACCTACAAAATTATACTTGGAGAATCCTGACAAAAAGGCTGGCTGAGAAAGCACACCCATAATTATACTCAACTCTCATATACAGAACTCCAGTTAACTTTGTAGTGCTTCGTAGCCGAGACTCGCCAGAAATTGGCAGAACATCTCTAACATAAGAGAGGCCAAAAGAAAGGGAAAAATGTACCTCAGAGATAACAAAAACAATGTAATAAGCAAAAGAAAAAATGTAAATGAACTGTAATTCATATTCTTGTAGCGGTAAGGTGAAGGAACAAGAATAAATTGCGATTTTCTAAAACAAGAACATTCAGAAAGCTTGGGAACTAAAAATAAGAGAGCTGAAATTTAAAATCAGTGATTGGATAAAGTTGAGAAAACATCTTATAAAACAAAAAGAAGAAACGAGATGACTTAGAGAAAAAAGATAAGAAATGGGGAAGCAAAATTCAAGTTGTCCAATGTTTAACTGACCAGAATTCCAGAAAAAAAGAATAGAGAAAATGAACAGCAGGATATTATCAAAGTAACAATGTGGGAGTAGATGGACATGCATCTGTTTCCAATACCATTGAGTGAAGAAAATAAACCACAGCTCCATGAAATTGTAGAACACCAAGGATGAAGAGAAGCTGCAAAAACTGAAAAATCAACTCTTCAATCAGAAAATTGAGGTTTCAGGGCAAACCATTCTCCCAAAAACTGGAGGGAAAGGTACATACTGAGAATCACAGATTACCTCCAGAAACCTCACCAGATTCTCAGGGTAAAGAGGAAAATCTCCTCAAGCTTCAGGTGGGGAGAAGGGGAATCCTCATCTTGAAATAAGCCAGAGCACTCCTTAGCAATGGTTTGCTTTCAAGTAAACTGTTTTATCAAGCCTAATTGACATGTGCTGTACCAGAGCCTAACCGACCTGGAGGAAGATGTTAGTCCATTTGGCATTGCTATAAAATACCCGAGACTGGTAATTTATAAAGAAGAGGGGTTTATTTGGCTCACATTTCTGCAGGCTGTACCAGAAGCATGGCACCAGCATCTATCTGCTCAGCTCCTGGTGAGGCCTCAGGAAGCTTTCCCTTATGGTGGAACACAAAGGGGAGCAGGCACAGCACATGGAGAGAGAGAGAGAGAGCAAGAGAGAGAGGGGAGGGAGGTGCCGACTCTTTAACAACCAGATCTCGCACCAGCTCTTGCGTGAACTATAGTAATAGAGTAAGAACTCACTCATAAGTGCAGGGACAACATCAAGCCATTCATGAGGGATCTGGCCCCATGACCCAAACAGTTCCCACTAGGCCCCCATCTTCAACACTGGGAATCACATTTCAGCATGAATTGGAGGGGAAAAATACCCAAAGTGTATCAGAAGGGAAACACCCAACCGCAGCCCTCTCTAGCCTTCCTGTCTTACCTAATGAGGGGAGAAGGGAACCTGAGAAGCCCTTGTGAAAGTCACGGCCCAGGCACACAGGCTCACTAAAAGACTGAGAACTAATTATGTGGTTATAGGACACTCCCCCCACCACACACACACCTCACCACCACCGATCCATCTCCTGTATAATGATAGTGGATTACTGCTAAACGAACTAATTTTGAGACCCTGTTTTAATAAGGAGTCTTTAGGGAAACCAAGAAACGATAAGAGATACAAAAACAAGGATGTGATTGCAGCAACATGGATGCAGCTGGAGGCCATTATCCTAAGTGAATTAATGCGGAAACAACCAGAACTACATGTTCCCAACTCCTAAGTGGGAGCTAGACATTGGGTATTCATGGACATAAAGATGGGAACAGTAGACACTGGGGACTGCAAGACAGGGGAGAGAGGGAGGGGAGAAAGGGTTGAAAAGCTGCCTATTGGGTACTCTGCTCACGACCAGAGTAGCAATATCAGTTGTACCCCAGACCTCAGCATCACACAAAATACCCTTGTAACCTGCACGAGTCCCTCTGAATCTAAAATAAAAATTGATTTAGAAAAAGGACACTAAAGGAAATTTAACCTATACAGCTACACAAAACAGTAAACACAACCCAACTCTTAACCAGAGAAACATAAAGCCTCAAACAAAAGGACTCTTTACTGCAGTTTCTTCTATACCGTGTATCATGTCTGCTTTCAACAGAAACTTACAAGACATGCTAAAAGACAAAAATCAAAGTTGCATAAGGCATAACAAGAATCAGAACCATTGCCAAACTCATTTATGGCAGCAATTTTGGAATAATCAGACAGGAAATTTTAAGTAATTATGATTAATACACTAAAAGCTCTAATGGAAAAAGTAAACAACATGCAAGAAAGATGGATAACATAAGCAGACAATAGAAACTCTAAGAAAGAACCCAAAAGAAATACTAGAAATAAACAATACTATAACAGAAATGAGGAATGCCTTTGGACTTATTGATAGACTGGAAAGGACAATAGATAACCTGGGAAAGACTCAATGAGCTTGAAGATATGTCAATAGAAAGTTCCAAAACTTAAACTGCAAAGAGAAAAAGAATGAAAATGACAGAACATGGCAGGGCCTGGTGGCTCACACTGTATCTCAGCACTTCAGGAGGCCCAGGTGGGAAGATCACTTGAGACCAAGATTGAAGACCTGCCTGGGCAACAGAGAGAGATCTGTTGACTCCACAAAAAAGAAAAAGGAAAAGAATAGGATGTCCAGAAACTGTGGGACAGTTACGAAATTATATATATTTAAGTCCTTGCTTTGGCTGAACATACACTAAAATTGGAACAATACAGAGACACAACATGTACAACATGGCCCTGTGCAAGGATGATATGTAAGGTCATGAAGCATAGAAAAAACATTTCTAATTTTTTTTTTTTTAGATGGAGTCTCACTCTGTCACCCAAGCTGGAGTGCATGGCGTGATCCCGGCTCACTGCAACCTCTGCTGCCCAGGTTCAAGCGATTCTCCAGCCTCAGCCTCCCGAGTAGCTGCCACCACGCTTGGCTAATTTTTGTAATTTTAGTAGAGATGGGGTTTCACCATCTTGGGCAAGCTGGTCTTGAACTCCTGACCTCGTGTTCCACCCACCTCGGCCTCCCAAAGTGCTGGGGTTACAGGTGTAAGGTACCTCACCCAGCCAACATTTCTTATTTATTTATTTATTTTTTAGACGGAGTCTCACTGTGTTGCCCAGTCTGGAGTGCAGTGGCATGATCTAGGCTCACTGCAAGCTCCGCCTCCTGGGCTTATACCATTCTCCTGCCTCAGCCTCCCGAGTAGCTAGGACTACAGGCACCCGCCACCACATTCGGCTAATTTTTTGTATTTTTTAGTAGAGACAGGGTTTCACCATGTTAGCCAGGACGGTCTCAATCTCCTGACCTCGTGATCCACCCGCCTCGGCCTCCCAAAGTGCTGGGATTACAGGCGTGAGCCACTGCGCCTGACCAATTTTTTAAAAAATTAAAAAAATATATAATATATGTAAAATTGTATACACACAATGGGAATAACAGAAAAAGAGAGGAATAGAAGAACCATCTGAAGTAATAACGTCTGAGTATTTTCAAAACTAAAGACAGATGTCAAACCACAAATCCAGTTTAGAAAGTTAAGAAAACAAGATAAATACCAAATGCCAGGTGGGGTGGCTCACACCTGTTACCCCAGCACTTTGGGAGGCCGAGGTGGGCAGATTACTTGAGGTCAGGCGTTCAAGACCAGCCTGGCCAACATGGTGAAACCCTGTCTCTACTAAAAATACAAAAATTAGCCAGGCCTGGTGGCAGGTGCTTATAATCCCAGCTACTCAGGAGACTGAGGCAGGAGAATTGCTTGAACCTGGGAGGTGGAGGTTGCAGTGAGCTGGGCGCCACTCTACTCCAACCTGGGAGACAGAGTGAGACTCCATCTCCAAAAAAATAATAATAAAATAAATAAATAGATAAATACATACATACATACCTACATACAAGAAAGTCTGCAGCTAGGCATATCATAATCAAATAGCAGAAAATCAGATAACATCCTGAAAAAACCTAGAGGACAAAAAACACCTTACCTGTGGAGAGTGGAGTGAAATACTTCTATATTTATTATGTTTTTAATTGTATTTTCATTTTTGTGGTTACCTGGTAAGTGTATGTATTTATGGGGTACATGAGATATTTTGATGCGGGTACAATGCGTAATAATCACATCAGGATGAATGAGGTATCCATCACCTCAAGCATTTATCAGTTTTTTGTATTACAAACCATCTTTATACTCTAGTTGTTTTTAAATATATAGTAAATTGTTGACTGGAGTCACCCTGTTGTGCTATCAAATAATATATTTTATTCCTTCTATCTAATAATATTTTTGTACCCAGTAACTATCTCCTCCCCTACCCACCTACCCAGTACCCTTCCCAGCCTCTGGTAACCATTGTTCTACTCTCTATTTCTATGAGTTCAACTGTCTTAATTTTTAGCTCCCACAAGTAAGTAAGAACATGCAAAGCTTGTCTTTCTATGCCTGGCTTCTTTTACTTAACATAATGACCCCCATTTCCACCCATGTTGTTGCAGATGAATGACAGGATCATTCTTTTTTATGGCTGGATAGTGTGTGTGTGTGTGTGTGTGGTGTGTGTGTGTGTGTGTGTGTGTGCCATCTTTCCTTTATCCATTTATCTGTTGATGGACACTTAGATTGATCCCAAATCTTAGCTATTGTGAATAGTGCTGCGGCAAATGTGAGAATGAAGATATCTCCTTGATTTACTGATTTCCCTTCTTTTGGGTATATTCCTGGCAGTGGGATTGCTAAATCATATGGTAGTTCCATTTTTAGTTTTTCGAGGAACCTCCATACTGTTCTCCATGGTGGCTGTAGTAATTTAAATTCCCACCAGCAGTGCAGCAGGGTTCCCCTTTCTCCACATCATTAATTGCCTGTCTTTTGGATAAAAGCCATTTTAACTGGTGTGAGATGATATCTCATTGTAGTTTTGATTTGCATCTCCCTGATGGTCATAATGTAATATTGAGTACCTTTTCATATACCTGCTTACCATTTGTATGTCTACTTTGGAGTAATGTCTATTCTGTTCTTTTGCCCATCTTTAAATTGTATTACTAGATTTTTTATTGAGTTGTTTGAGCTCTTAATCTATTCTGGTTATTAATCTCTTGTCAAATGGATAGTTTGCAAATATTTTCTTCCATGTGGGGGATTGTCGCTTCACTTTGTTGACTTTATCCTTTGCTGCATAGAAGTGATCCCATTTGTCCATTTTTGCTTTGGGTGCCTGTCTTTGTGGGGTATTACTCAAGAAATCTTTGCTCAGTGCAATGTCCTGGAGAGTTTTCCAAATGTTTTCTTTTAGTAGGTTCATAGTTTGAGGTTTTAGATTTAAGTATTTAATTCATTTTGATTTGATTTTTGTATATGGTAAGAGGTAGGGATCTAGTTTCTTTCCTTCTTCTTCTTCTTCTTTTTTTTTTTTTTTTTTTTTTTTTTTTGTGAGACAGGGTCTCACTGTCTCCCAGGCTGGAGTACAGTGGTGTGATCACAACTTATTGCAACCTCCACCTCCCAGGTTCAAGCAATTCTAATGCCTCAGCCTCCTGAGTAGCTGGGATTTCAGGTGTATGCCATCATGCCTGGCTAATTTTTGTATTTTGAGTAGAGACAGGGTTTCACCATGTTGCCCAGGGTGGTCTCAAACTTCTGGCCTCAAGTGATCCACACTGGCCTTGGCCTCCTAAAGTGCTGGGATTATAGGTGTGAGCAAGTATCTAGTTGTATTCTGCTATATATGGATATCCAGTTTTCCCAGCACATTTATTGAAGAGACTGTTCTTTCCCCAATGTATGTTCTTGGCACATTTGTTGGAAATGAGTTCTCTGTACATGTCTGGATATTTTCTGGGTTATCTATTCTATTCCATTGGTATGTATGTCTACTTTTATGCCAGTACCATGCTGTTTTGGTTACTATAACTCTGTAGTATAATTCGAATTCAGGTAATGTTATTCCTCCAGTATTGCTCTTTTTGCTCAGGATAGCTTTGGTTATTCTGGATCTTTCATGGTTCCAGGTAAACTTTAGGATTGTGTCTTCTATTTCTGAGAAGAAGTATTTTATTTTATTTGTAGCTATGGTACATGGGATTACTTTCTTGATTTCTTTTTCAGATTGTTCACTGCTGGCACATAAAAATGCTACTGATTTTTATATGTTGATTTTGTCTCCTTCAACTTTACTGAATTTATTAGTTCTAATAGTTTTTTTGGTGGAGTCTTTTAGATTTTCCAAATATAAGGTTATATTATCTATAAACAAGGATAATTTGACTTCTTCCTTTCTAGTTTGGATGCCCTTTCTTTCTGTTGTCTCATTGCTGTCAGACTTACAGAGTGACATATTTAAAGTATTGAAAGAAAAGCCCTACCAACTTATGATAACTCCATGTTTCCAGTTGGTAGTTGCTTAGGCAAAACACCTTGGAGTCATTCTTGATTCTCCTTGTCCCTCACATCCCAAATCCTGTCTTTTAGCATACCGAGATGTAATTAGAAAAAAAAAAATCTGTAATCCTCCCCTTCTACTTCTAACTTGGTCCAAGCCATCATTATCTCTTCTCTGGATTATTGCTGTAGACTCCGTACCGCAGTCTAAACAGAGCAACTAGAATGATTGAAATCCAATCTAGTACTACTACAGAAGCTTCCCATTTCACCACCTGTCTATGAATTACTTAATTTCTCTGTGCCTCAGTTGCTTCATCTGTAAAAAGAGAATAATATCTCCTCAGGAGATCGTGTGATTTGATGAGGAGGCACTTGCTTAATACCAACCTGATGCATAGAAAATAGTAAAGTTTAGTGGGTTTTTTAAATTATTTGTGTTTCCAATTTGCCCTTCAAATCAGAAGCTTAGTTTTGTCTTATTCTTCAGTGCTTGAGGTGGGATGGTTTGTAGAAACATTTGGATTCTGAATACCTATCTCATTGCTGTCAAGCAGAATCCTCTCTCTTTTAGTGCCTGAAAATATTCAGATGTCCAGAAACATTGTTAACCAAAGGAAATTCCATTTCTAGCTCTGCTGTTTGTATAGGCAATGTAGTGGGTCAGTTTCCTGCACTGTGCAGAAATTGCTTTGTCAGTGGAAAATGTTATTTTTCTTGGTTTTACAGTTCCTAACTTTTGAGGCATTTGTTCCCTAGAGGATATTAAAAGAAGGAAATCTCCAGACAGCTGCCCATTGATTTTTTGCTTGAGCTTTATCTGATATTTTACCCTGACCCCTTTTGGTTTTTTATTACATTTGTAACATCACATACCTAGCATTTTTTTTTCTTCTTCATATAAGCCTTACCTATCTGGAACTGTCAGTACTCGGAAGGGACTTAGAGTGTTGAATGTTCCCACTCATATTTCCTGTTAGGCCTTATGCTTTTTATAACAAGCCAAAAAGAGTAAGAAAGATTTTACCATAGATTTGCTAATGGCAATGTAGGATGCAATGAGTGTGGTTTAATGGAAGAGCCCTGGGGTGGGCCTGTGAGCCTTGCTCTGCCACTGATACCTGTATGACTGCCTGGGCTTGAGTTAAACCTTCTGCATAAATTCTAGCAAAAGAGGCTAGCTCAAAGAGGAGATTCAGTGTCTGAATGTCTGAGAGAGTGTGAAAATAAGAAAAGTTGACCAGGCACAGTGGCCCACGCCTGTAATCGCAGCACTTTGGGAGGCCGAGGTGGGCGGATCACCTGAGGTCAGGAGTTCAAGACCAGCCTGACCAACATGGAGAAACCCCATGTCTACTAAAAATACAAAAAATTAGCCAGGTGTGGTAATGCATGCCTGTAATTCCAGCTGCTCAGGAGGCTGAGGCAGGAAAAGCGCTTAAATGTGGGAGGCAGAGGTTGCGGTGAGCCAAGATCACGCCATTATACTCCAGCCTGGGTGACAGAGTGAAACTCCGTCTCAAAAAAAAAAAAAGTCAAGTCACTTGAGACCCCAACCCACTAACAAGAGAAGAGGAACTGGGGCAGACCCGAACTGAACTGGTTCTGCAAAGCAGCCAGGGCACAGACCAGAGCAGACTATGGGCCTGAGCAGTGTATGCCCTTGGGGCCTGGAAAGTAGGGGCTGGGACTTCCTTTCTTGAATAGAGGGAGAAGGACACATGAGAATCTGATAAAAAACCCAAAACAAACAAAACATTCTAGTAGCTTCAGACCCTCCACTGGGCTTGGTGTCTTCTTGCCCCACAGACAATAGGTAGACAAAGTGGATGGAAGCGACTGCTAACATGACACACAGCTCCCAGGGCTTAGACACTTCCCACCTCAGCAAGCTGGACCCATCCGAGCTGTGGTGTCAGGGTAGAACAAATGATTCTGTTTTTTGAGACAGAGTGTCGCTCTGGTTGCCCAGGCTGGAGTGCAATGCTGTGATCTCGGCTCACCGCAACCTCTGCCTCCCAGGTTCGAGCGATTCTCCTGCCTCAGCCGCTCGAGTAGCTGGGATTACAGGCGCCCGCTAACACGCTCAGCTAATTTTTTGTATTTTAAGTAGAGACGGGATTTCACCATGTTGGCCAGGCTGGTCTCGAACTCCTGACCTCAGGTGATCCGCCCGCCTTGGCCTCCCAAAATGCTAGGATTACAAGCCTGAGCTACCGCGCCTGGCCGAACAAATGATTCTTACATGCAGATTTTTTTTTAAATGATTATTATACTTTAAGTTCTAGGGTACATGTACACAACGTGCAGATTTGCTACATATGTATACATGTGCCATGTTGGTGTGCTGCACCCATTAACTCGTCATTTACATTAGGTATATCTCCAAATGCTATCCCTCCCCGCTACCCCCACCCCATGACAGGCCCGGGTGTGTAATGTTCCCCAACTGTGTCCAAGTGTTCTCATTGTTCAATTCCCACCTATGAGTGAAAACATGCGGTGTTTAGGAACAGCTAGGCCAGCCCCCATTGACTAGGGGAGATGATGGTAGCTTTGAGACACTCCTAGTAGCTGCAGTTTTGTTATCCTGCACCCTGTTCACCTTCCAGGGCCACGCACCTCCATGGAAATACCTTATCTGTAAGCCTTGTGTCTCTACTTCAGTTTAGGCCTCCTAGACCGCAGCAGAGAAAAACAAAAAATAGACCAGGTTTTAGGCACTGCAGGAAAAAAAAAGTGTGTTCATTCTCTGAGCCTCTGAAGTAATGCGGCTATTATATTTAGATGGATCAGTAAAAGGAGAAACTTCTTCAGGTTTTTAGGCTTAGGATTCAGCACTGAGATTTCTCTGTGCTCTGAAGGACCATCCAGTAACTGTCCTTCCAATAACTTTCCTTAGTTTCTTGTTACAATCGCGATTCCAGTGGTTATCAAACTTCTTCCTAGTGGATTGCTTTTCCACTCTTGATTGACATTACTTGTTCCCAGGTGTTTTTTTGCTGTTGCAAACGGTGTTGAAATAAACATCTTTTGTAGTCCCAGCACTTTGGGAGGCCGAGACGGGCGGATCACGAGGTCAGGAGATCGAGACCATCCGGGCTAACACGGTGAAACCCCGTCTCTACTAAAAAATACAAAAAAAACTAGCCAGGCGAGGTGGCGGACGCCTGTAGTCCCAGGTACTCGGGAGGCTGAGGCAGGAGAATGGCGTAAACCCGGGAGGCGGAGCTTGCAGTGAGCCGAGATCCGGCCACTGCACTCCAGCCTGGGCGACAGAGCGAGACTCCGTCTCAAAAAAAAAAAAAAAAAAAAATCTTTGTACTTAAATGATACTTTTTTTCTTTGAGACGGAGTCTCACTCTGTCGCCCAGGTTGGAGGTGCAGTGGCGCCATCTTGTCTCACTGCAAGCTCCGCCTCCCGGCTTCACGCGATTCTCCTGCCTCAGCCTCCGGAGTAGTTGGGACTACAAGCGCCCGCCAGCATGCCTGGCTATTTTTTTTGTGTGTGTGTATTTTTTTTTAGTAGAGACGGGATTTCACCCTATTAGCCAGGATGGTCTCGATCTCCTGACCTCGTGATCCACCCACCTTGGCCTCCCAAAGTGCTGGGATTACTGGCGTGAGCCACTGTGCCCAGCCGAAATATGTGTATTTTAACAGTAAATTTTTAACATTAAACCACTGACTTAATTCATTTATTGAATTTTGTTGTTGTAGTATATCACACAGAGTACACCAGTCATTTATCAATAACTGATGTGTTCACAAAATGAACACATGCTCATAATCACTACTCATATCAACACAGAAAATTACCAGCACCCTGGAAGCCTCGCTCAGCTTCTCTCTCTCAATCACTACCACCTCCTTCCTGTCCAGGGCAAACAGTATCCTAATTTCTAAGATCATTCATTCGTTTTACCTACTTAGCTGTAAATTTTTTAAATGAAGACATAGTATATTATTCTTTGGAATCTGGCTCCCCACCTCCTTATTGTATGTTAAGATTCATCTGTGTTGTTGGTAATGTAGCAAAGTTCATTTTTCTGTTGCTGTATAGTATATCATTATATGCATAGAGCACTTTTTTTATTTATTCATTCTCATTGCACTGTTCTACAGTGCCACCTTACCATAAACCAGGCATCCATATCTCAGGGGCTGTTTCTGGACCTGTCATTCTGTTTCATTGATATATTTGTCTATCCTTGTGCCAAAACTGTCTTTTTTATGGCTGTATCATTAACTTAGCTAATGCTTAGAGCTATGTAATGTAGGTAATTATAGCTGTATAATAATAATGTATCGATATCTGGTAGAATAAGTTCTTCTACTTTGTTATTCTTTTAAAACTACCTTGACTATTCTTGGCCCTGTGTATGTTCATTTAAGTTTTACAAACAAGTTGAAATTACTCCGTCCCCTCCAAAAAAAAAAAACAGCATGCTAGAATTTTGATTGGGAATTCTTTGAGGAGAATGGCCATCTGTACTATGTTAAATCTTCCTGTCCCTGAAAGTGGTGTGTCTGTTTATGTGGGTCTTTAATTTCTCTCAATAGTGTTTTATAGTTTTCTGTGTTAAGGTCTTATGTATCTTTCATTGATTTACTCTTACATATTCAGTGGGCTTTTAAATGTAATAAGTGATATTTTAAAAATGATTCCTAATTGTTGCATGTATTGGAGACATTTTTATATATTAAAGCATAGGTTTTTAATTATAAGATTTTATGAGATTTAAGGTATATATCATTTTAAGAATCACTTAATATTCAAATTCAAATCACCATGGGAATACTGGGTAAATTGAGGAAAGTAAAGTTGGATTAAATCCAGGGTTGTATCCTTAGAGAATTCAAAAGGAACCAGGAACTTGTTCCTCAACTGTGTGAGTTCTGTGTTGGTTGCTTCAGAGAGATTGCCTTAGGGCTTGCTTCCTCTCTCAGCTAAAGTGATTGGGATTTGGCAGTCAGGGTGCTTTTGTTTTTCAGGTACCCTGAGCCCTCTCCTAGCCAGCCCGCATTTGTGAGCACTCAGTAAACACAGAGCAGGAGGGAATCGCAGTGAATGGGGATTTCCGTCAGTCGTCAGTCCTGCCCACTGGCTGCTCTTGGACCAACAGGCTTCTCTCTCATTCTAAACTCCCCAGCAGTGGAGCAGTAAACCTGGCCATAGTCAGGCATGGCACATGTCCTGAAATGATGGGGACTGGACCTGTTGCCTTAAACTCACGCCTGCTTTGTTTTTCCAGGTCTATAAGGGAGAATTCCAACTACCTGACTTTCTTAAAGAAAAACCACAGGTACTGTGTCTGCTTTTTCCACCTGATGTATACTAGATTGGCTCTTGCATTGAAGTAATATTTTTAAAGAGATAATGAAATTAAAAAGACAGAAACAAGAAACCAAAAAGAAAAGAAGAGATAATGGTATGTGCTGGTGGAAGAAAGGTCAGCCTCTGGGACTTGTTGATTTTAACAATAATTTAACACAGTCTTAATTTCAGAGAGCTCAGTGTCTCCCAAAACCAGGGAAATACTTTATTGATAACCAAATTCTGATTGTTTGAGGTCCTGCACAAGCCACCCAGTGGGTAAAGCTACTCCAGCCTTCCAGTGCCTAATTTGAAATAAAAATTTGCAGCGACCCTCTCTGCTCCTACTGTGTGTGCTGTACGTCCATGCCTCTTTGGCTTTTCTCATTTGGAGCCCAGAAGACTTATAAATATATTACGCACACCGTTACTGGCCCTTGGGAAGGACGCCAAGGGTTTGAAGGATTAAAGCCAGCACGGTGGCTCATGCCTGTAATCCCAGCAGTTTGGGAGGCCGAGGTCAGTGGATCACTTGAAGTCAGGAGTTCAAGACCAGGATGGCCAACATGGTGAAACCTCAACTCTACCAAAGATACAAAGATTAGCCAAGTATTGTGGCAGGTGCCTGTAATCCCAGCTACTTGGGAGGCTGAGACAGGAGAATCACATGAACCGGGAGGTGGAGGTTGCTGAGCCAAGATTGCCCTGTGTGACAGAACAAGACTGCCTCAAAAAAAAGAAAAAATTAGCTAGGCATGGTGGCGCAGGCCTATGGTCCCAGCTACTTGGGAGGCTGAGGTAGGAGGATCGCTTGAGCCTGGGAGGTGGAGGTTGCCATGAGTCTAGATTGTGCCACTGCACTCCAGCCTGGGTGACAGAGTGAGACCCTGTCTTAAAAATAAAAAAAATTAAGCAGATTCAGAGTTTTCCCTGTAACGTCCACTCTCACTGACTTGCATTCCAATCCTGTTTCCTGGGTTGGAAAGAAACAGGGAGTCTTGCAGCTGACATGCCTAGAGGAGCCCTCATCCTGCCTCTGGGCATCACCTGTCATCCCCATATAGAAGTCAGAAAAAATGGGCACCCATGGCCTGAGTGTGGCCGACTTCCCTTGCCAGCACGGCATTGATACATGTTGCCTCCAAGCTGCCCTGTCAGTGATTAGCTTGTTAATAGGAAAAGGAGACTCAGTTCTGAACTCAGTTTCTAAAAGTGTTCCAGATAGAGATTGGTGAAGCAACACTGCCTCATAGACTTGTGTGAAGTCCAGCTGCCTGAAGCAAGCCTGGAGTAAATGGGCTGCCCCCTCTGAGGGAAGCCGTGTCTTACACCAGAGTTGAAGCCTCTTCCTTCCTGACCCTTGTCTAAAAACATTCAGCCGCCAGTAATTGATACATATGACTTGAGTGCTTCAAAGTACTTGCAAGGCATATTCTTACTCACATATATTTACTATTCATCCATTCATTCACTTGTTCACCAGTTGTTTACCTAGCGTCTACTATGGTGAGGAATGGGAGTAAGTCCTCAGGAGTCACGGGAGGAGCTCCTGATTTATCCAGAAGCCTCCGACCACCTCGTGCAGACAAGGGGGCACAGAGCTCTGGGCCCAGGCTGGGCATGAGGTCCCAGAAACCTGGGCAGATTCATGAACAGACTCACTCGCAGGCTGTGGAAGTTGGAGCCAAAGAATATTCCAAGAGGCTGTCTTGAAGGAATATAAAATCCAAAAGCGCCCGGACACGGTGGTTCACACCTGTAATCCCAGCGCTTTGGAAGGCCCAGGTGGGCGGATTGCCTGAGGTCAGGAGTTTGAGATCAGTCTGGCCAACATGGTGACACCCTGTCTCTACTAAAAATACAAAATAATTAGCAAGACTTGGTGGTGTGGGCCTGTCATCCCAGCTACTCAGGAGGCTGAGGCAGGGGAATTGCTTGAACCAGGGAGGTGGAAGTTGCAGTGAGCCAATACTGCACCTCTGCACTCCAGCCTGGGTGAAAGAGCGAGAGTCCATCTCAAAAAAAAAAAAAAAAAAGAATTCCAAAAGCTGGTTTGCATAACAAGTCTGAAGAAGTCAAGAAAAGGAATTTGAGACTAAAACTAAAGGGACACCCCTGCTTCACAACATACCTAAAAATATTTCCAAGTGGATCACACACCTAAATGTGAAAGGCAAAATGATGAAGTTGTTACAGGCCTGCTCACGCCTGTAATCCCAGCACTTTGGGAGGCTGAGGCAGGCAGATTGCTTGAGTCCAGGAGTTCAAAACCAGCCTGGGAAACAGAGCCAAACCTCACCTCTACTAAAAATACAAAAAATTAGCCAGGTGTGGTGCATGCCTGTAGTCCCAGCTATTTGGGAGGCTGAGGTGGGAGGACCACCTGAGCCCCAGAGGTCGAGGCTGCAATAAGCCGAGATCACACCACTACACTCCAGCCTGGGCAATCAACCCTGTCGCACAAAAACAAAGAAGATAATAGAGGAGACCATCTTTATGACCATAAGAGGAAAGGATTTCTTAAGCCCTAAAAAGTACTAATTATTAATTTAAAGGTGGATAATATGAACTGCATTATAATTGAGGATGTTTATGTAATAAAAATCATCGTAAGAAGAGTAAAAAAGTGAGCCTAAGTAGGAGAACATATTTGAAACAAAGGACTCATCTGGGGCCGAGCTCAGTGGCTCACGAGCCTGTAATCCCAGCACTTTGGGAGGCCAAGGTGGGTGGATCACGAGGGCAGGAGTTGAGAACAGACTGGCCAACATAGTGAAACCCCATCTCTACTAAAAATACAAAAAAATTAGCTGGGTGTGCTGGCAGGCAACTGTAATCCCAGCTACTTGGGAGGCTGAGGCAGGAGAATCGCTTGAACTCAGGAGGCAGAAGCTGAAGTGAGCCAAGATCATGCCACTGCACTCCAACCTGGGTAACAGTGTGAGACTCTGTCTCAAAAAAAAAAAAAAAAAAAGGACTCATCTGTGGAATATAGATCTTTCCTACAAATCATAAGGGAAATTTTTTTAAATTGGGCAAAAAGCCTGGACAACATAGCAAGACCCTATCTCTAGCAAAAAATTAGCTGGGCGGGGCCAGGTGCAGTGGCTCACACCTGTAATCCTAGCACTTTGGGAGGCTGAGGCGGGTGGATCACTTGAGATCAGCAGTTCAAGACCAGCCTGGTAAACATGGCAAAACCCCATCTCTAAGAACAAATACCAGAAAAATTAGGCGGGCATGGTGGCACACACCTGTAATCCCAGCTGCTCCCGAGGCTGAGGCAGGAGAATTGCTTGAACCCAGGAGGCAGAGGTTGCAGTGAAGTGAGATTGCACCACTGCACTCCAGCCTGGGTGACACAGCAAGACTCGATCTCGAAAAAAAAAAGAAAAAAAAGAAGCTGAGCGTGGTGGCATACTTGGGAAGCTGAGGCAGGATGATCCGTTGAGCCCAGGCAGTGAGCTGTGATTGTGCCACTGCACTCCAGCCTGGGTAACAGAGGGAAACCTTGTCTACTAAAAAAAGAAACAAAAAATCATGCAGAAGCATGCACACACAAAGACACACACACACATAGAAAAGGCCCCATAAGGTCTTAAATGAGCTGAAACCCAAAGAACCTTCAGATTCAATAATTAGCTATAATGGTTCATAAAACTCAGGAAAGTGCAGTACTTAACAATTACAGGTTTATAAAGGATGCAGATCAGGACCAGCCATAAGATAGAAGTGGGCCCAGGAGGGTCCTGAATGCAGAGCTTCTGCGCCTCCTCTCTGTAGAATCAGGGCATGTCAGCCTTCCGGCACACGCGTGTGTTCACCAACCTGGAAGTGCCACTGAACTTCCACACCCACCGTTTTTATTGGGGTTTATTTATGCAGGCAAAATTGATCAAATCATTGGTCATGTGTTAGAACTCAATCTCCAGACAACCTCCCCTCCCCAGAGTTGAGGCCGGCTCCAAGTCCCAGCCCCCTGATCCCATGGTTGGTCTTTGTGGTGAGCAACTCCATCCTGAGTCATCTCATACCATAAACCCAGATGTGATCCAAGGGCCTCAGAGATAACAAAGACACTCTTGCTACCCCGGGAATTCCAAGGATTCGGCATTTTCCTCCCAGGAGCCAGGGGAAAGGCCAGTCAGATTCTTGAGCGTACTGCAGTAGTGCACTGAGTTCATCTGAAAGTGAACAGAGCCTGCGGGCCACCCCTGGTGTTTCAGTGGGGGCAGTCACTTCTTGTGCTGACCAGCTTCAAGGACATTAAAACATCTTTTCTTTCCTTCAACAGACTGAGCAAGTGGAGTAGCAGGACCAGGAGCCTCTTCCATACATGAGGTGAGGGTTGGGGAACACTGCTGGGTTTTTCTGTTTCCCACTCGGGCTCTTGCAGGGGGCCAGGTGGCTGAGGTGGAGAGCACAGCTCTGGAGTCCGTCTGCCCGGGTTGGAATCCTGGCTCTTCACTTTCTGTGTGGCAGCAAGTGCGTTACTTCACCTCTCTCTCTCTTCATTTATTCATCTGTGAAATGAGGATGATATTAACAAGAGCATGGTGGTGAGAATTAATCATCATTCAAGACCCTGGCTTATAATCAGCAAACAATAGTATTGTTATTTTTATTATGAACCATGAAATACTTGAGCTGAAAGGGACCTGGAGGCCATCAAGCCCAACTCCTTGTTTTCTGATAAGGAAGCTGGTCCCGGAGGGAGCAGGTCGTTTGTCAAGACCATAGTCCAGAGGCAGGGACACCCAGAACACAGGAGCGACTGCTTACTTCTGGTTCCCTGTTCAGCCAGGGCCCCAGCTGCCCACCCCCGCCTCCAAGGGCTTTCTCTGTGTGCTGGACTTGCAGATGTTTTTCCACTACTGCAATTTTTGTTTGTTTCTTGGTTAGTTTTTCCTTTTAGTTTGCCCTTGCTTGTTTTAATATATTATGGATGGCTTATGTAAGTAACCTACATTGTCTCACTGGACTAAGCACTACATTGTGGACAAGGCCAGCCCTGCCTTTTAAGCCCTCTTTCTATCTGAGTATGTGGCCCTCATCAGGCACATGTCCAGGGATACCAGCTCATGAGTGGCAAAGCTGGTTTCTCAGCCCAGATCTCCAGGTGCAGCTGCTCAGAGCTCCTACCCTTCTCCCAGACTTACAGTCTCTGCTTAAGCAACTCAAACTTGCTTAAGATCAGTTTTGCTCCAAATGATATGGCAAAGCCTTTGATCAGTTGGAACTTGAACAGCCTTTTAAAAAAATCTGATACTGGCTGAGCACAGTGGCTCACACCTGTAATCTCAGCACTTTGGGGGCCAGGGTAGGTGGATCACAAGGTCAGGAGTGGGAGACTAGCCTGGTCAACATAGTGAAACCTCATCTCTACTAAAAATACAAAAATTAGCCAGGTGTGGTGGCAGGGGCCTGTAATCACAGCTACTTGGGAGGCTGAGGCAGGAGAATCACTTGAACCCAGGAGGCAGAGGTTGCAGTGAGCTGAAGTCACACCATTGCACTCCAGCCTGGGTGAAAAGAGCAAAACTTTGTCTCAAAAAAAAAAAAAAAAAATTGCTGGGTGTGGTGGCGGGCGCATGTAGTCCCAGCTACTCGGGAGGCTGAGGCAGGAGAATTGCTTGAACCCGAGAGGTTGCAGTGAGCCGAGATCACACCACTGCCCTCTAGCCTGGGTGACAGAGTGAGACTTCATCTCAAAAATAAATAAATAAAAATAAATAAAATCTGATATTGATAGTGATTTTTTCTCATAGTTTACTTGCTGACTTTTGTTTTTATTTTTACTTTATATAATAATGATGTATTGTGCATACTCCATACCAGGCATAAAATACCAAGCATTTTATTTGTATAAGATGATAATATATATAAGTGATATGCTAAATTATATACACATCTATATATAAAATTGTATTCAGTTCTCAAACCACTCTGGCAAGCTGATAGTATTCCTGTTTTACTAGTGAGAAAACAGGTTGAATGTGACTTGCGGTGCGTTGATGGATTATGGACATAAGAAGCACATGGACACTGCTCCGTCATCTCAAAATCCCAGATGGCAGCAAGCTGCTAATATTGACAGGCTCTAGGATTCAGGTTTCCTTTTTGCTGAGGACCAAACGCTGAATTATTCTGTGGGTCTGCATATTTAACAGCAGTTATCAGGCCTTGGCTAACTTTGTTTTTACAAAATGCTTTCAAAGTTCATAGGTAATCTCCCTACCTGCCCCACCAAACACTCACAAGGCCTCATTTCCTGGCCAGCGCGTTGGAGGATGGACCGCATCGGCAGCTGCCTCCGCAGCTTTTCACCCTTCCTGTGTGTGGAGGC
Source organism: Trachypithecus francoisi (assembly GCF_009764315.1). Classification (NCBI taxonomy): domain Eukaryota; kingdom Metazoa; phylum Chordata; class Mammalia; order Primates; family Cercopithecidae; genus Trachypithecus; species Trachypithecus francoisi. Next base: position 126,515,887 of record NW_022681469.1, on the reverse strand, counting down.
CGGGAGGGCCCACCTGTGGTGAGGAGGACTCAGGAGAACCGGGGACTCAGCAGAGCCTTAGGACGGACACTCTTTTATCTTGTGGGTCCCTTTGGCATTTCAGTAACAGTCCCTGGGTTCTCCGGAGCTTCCTTTAAACAACCTTAGGACCCATTTCTTCCCGTGACGAAGAATCAGGTGCTGACCCCTGGACACTTAAAGAACCTTAGGACCTATTTCTTCACACGAGGAGGAATCAGGGTCTTGTGCCCTGGACACTTTAAGAACCTTAGGACTTAGCCGGGCGTGGTGGCGGGCGCCTGTAGTCCCAGCTACTCGGGAGGCTGAGGCAGGAGAATGGCGTGAACCCAGGAGGTGGAGCTTGCAGTGAGCCGAGATTGCACCACTGCACTCCAGCCTGGGTGACAGAGTGAGACTCCGTCTCAAAAAAAAAAAACCTTAGGACCCATTTCTTCACATGAGGAGGAATCAGGGTGCTGACCCCTGGACACCTGATGCCTCGACAATGCCCCCACAGTAGCATCAATAGCAGACGACAGTCGCAGTTATTTAGAAATGGGCAGGAGCAGCCCTGGCTTTGGCCACCATTTGCTTGCTTTGCTCCCAGCAGCTACTTGCAGGCATCTGAAAGCACCAGAGTGAGGGCGCGTGTGCCTCCCAGGCAGCCCTCCTGAGGCAGCTGTTCTCAACGTCCATCCTCCTGTCCCCTGACCTGCAGCAACCTCCCCAGCTGCCTGGCTTGTCCAGGCCTGTAGCTGGGAAGGAAGAGATGAAGACACAGGAACACACCAGGACTCCACACCCGTAACCACGTTCTGTTTGTTCGCCCTAGGAAAGACTGCTGCCTTTTCAGCGGAAGGGAAATTCCTAGGACTGGCTGTCCCCTGCCGAGCTTGGTGGAGCGTCTGCACCTTGGCTGTGTCTCCTCTGCTTTTGCCAGTTTCCTCCCACTGAGAGGATGGAGGTGTCCGCACAGCTTTGGGCCTCATGAGGGATCTGCCTCCTGAGCAAAGAGCTCTTGATCCCAATGCCACGCACAGCCCTGTGGTAAGGAGCCCAGAAGAAACGTGTTTCCTGTTAAAACTGCTCTTGTCCTCTTTTCTTACCAGATTATGAAGTTTGTGTTCAAGGAGAGGGTTTTAAAATGGGATCCTGTAAGCAGACTTGGGCAGTCTCCTTTTGAAATAGGTTGTCTGTACATGTTCTAATGTTTTGTAGAACACGTGTGCCTGTTTAAGTGTATTGATGTGAATAATATTAAATAATTATTTAATTCATTGTATTGTTTCTGAGAAGTTGGGAAATTACCATTATACATTTACAACTTAATGACTTTTGTATTTTATTTTTCAAAATAAAAGCTTTCAATGTGAAGCATTCTGGTAGTTACATGTTTTCATTAATGTGATTTCAAAGAAGCACAGACCTTGTCAGACGCTGGTGTGATAAACCAAAGTTTCCTCAGTTGGCTGTATTGTGGATACTCCCCTGGAGCCATCACTTTTTTTTTCGGGGGTGGTGGTGGGTAGAGACAGGGTCTCGCTACATTCCCCAGCTTGGACTCAAATGATCCTTCTGCCTCAACCTCCCAAAGTACTAAAATTACAGACGTGAGCCACGGTGCCTGGCCTGCATCATCATTTTGTAATGAAGTTTTCTGTAATTTATTTCAGAGAGAATCTATTGCCATCCACTTTGGGAATCTTGTTCTATTTCATGCTTGCAGACTGTATTTAAGGACATGGAAGTTACTATTTCCACTTGTTTCCTAGAAGCCTTTGTTATGGAACACAGAATGTCCAGATAGTAGTAGTAACTGCCATGTTGAGTGTGTTCATATATGTGCTAGGCATGAAAAGTGTATATAACATGCTATCCCATCTCCGCCCCAAAACTTGTACCTATCCATTTAGGTCATATCCATCTCAGTAATTGCAGTATTTTCTGTCACTTGAGCCAGAAACCGAAGAGCCACACTTGATTTCACCCTTTTCCTCCCTCTTTCCATTCACATCCAAGATCTTTGGTCCTACCTTCAATGTATTTCTTGGATCACACAACAGAATAAGAGTTTTTAGAATACACATCTGGACGGGACCCTCCCCACCTGAGGCATTTCAGTGGCTTCCATTTCACTGAAAAGAGCCCAGACTCCTGCCAGGGCCAGCAGGGTCCTCATCGCCATCTCATCTCAGGCCTCTCTCCCAACCTCACCGCTTGTGCTCTAGAAGTATCTTTAATAGAAATATCTTTATTTTCAGAACATAGCAAGTTATTCTTGTCTCTACATATCTCCTCTCTCTGGAATGTTCTTCCCTTTGGCTATTTATTTATTTAAGATGAAGTCTTGCTCTGTCGCCCAGCTGGCCTGCAGTAGCACAATCTCAGCTCACTGCAACCTCCACCTCCTGGGTTCAAGCAATTTTCCTGCCTCAGCCTCCCGAGTAGCTGAAATTACAGGCACGTGCCACCATGTCCGACTAATTTTTGTATTTTTAGTAGAGACGGGGTTTCACCATGTTGGCCAGGCTGGTCTTAAACTCCCAATCTCAAATGATCCTCCTGCCTCAGCCTCCCAAAGTGCTGGAATTACAGGCGTGAGCCACTGCACCCAACCCCCTTTGCTCTGTCTGATAGGCCCCTTCTCAATTCTGTGGTCTCAGTAAGCCTCACTTCCTCAGAGAGATCTTCCCTGGCCTCTTAAACTAAAAGTAATTCTCCCGCTGCTTGCCTTCTTCATGGTCATACTTTGCAGTGTTTCATCTGTTTGTTGCCTTTTTTATTATCTGTCTGCTACACCAGCAAGTTCTTAGAGTACCAAAACTATGTTTTTTCTTGTCTGTTGTACTTTTGGCACCTAGCAAACTGTCTGGCACTTTCTAGAAACCAAGTAAGGCCAAGTGCGGTGGCTCACACCTGTAATCCCAGCACTTTGGGAGGCCGAGGCGGGCGGATCACGAGGTCAGGAGATTGAGACCATTCTGGCTAACACGGTGAAACCCCATCTCTACTAAAAATACAAAAAATTAGCCAGGCGTGGTGGCAGCGCTTGTAGTCCCAGCTACTCGGGAGGCTGAGGCAGGAGAATCACTTGAACCTGGGAGGTGGAGGTTGCAGTGAGCCGAGATAGCACCACTGAACTCCAGCCTTGGCGACAGAGTGAGACTCCGTCTCAAAAAATAATGTCTAAGCTGCTGCCATAATGTGGCCTTACTGCTCCCTCATATACGGTGCCTTTCTTCTCCCTCCTTTCATTCTCTTCACTTTCTTCTTCCAGATGCTCGTACACCCGGTCCCCCTACCTGGGAAATCACAACCTCATTAAGAGCTCAGCTATATTAAGTCCTATTTCCTCATGAAATCTAACTCAACTGCTGCAACCTCCAAGTAGCAATTAGCTTCAGCATAATCTTTTTTCCCTTGTTTCCTGTGTTAGTATTACGTCACCAGTTTTGTGGGGTACAAGGTCACATACCTCTCTAGAACATATCAGAATGACAGAACATCTTTAGCTATAGCCCACCTAGATACCAATACCTGCCCCCAAGGGAATGTATGACTCTTATTCCCCATTATGAGAAACAAACTCACCCCTCCAAACCCAAAGAATGGACTCAGAGACCCAGAGAACAGCCGAAGTGAGACTTTTAATGACGCTCTTGCAATATCGGGTGTCTGGCAGCAGGCACACCCAGCACAGTTTCAACAAGCAATTTATCCCCTAGTGAACAGGTCCCTCCCCCAGTTCCTCATAGGCTGAGTACTGTGGGGGGGTCACAATCTTCCCAGATGTCACCTATTGGTTGTTGGGTAGGGGCTTTAGGTGTTTTCTTTAGGGTTGTCCTGCTGCATTTTGTTGCAGCCCACAATGCATTGCAATCCTAGTTAGCTCAGGGGCTCTTGAAGTATTTGACTTATGACTTAAGTAGCTGCGCAGGCTGATAAGAACAGACAACACGAGCTATTTTGCGGTTAGTAAACTTTCATCTTAGACTACACTTCTTTGGTTCAGGTGAGGGTAAAAAGGGGGGTGGGTGACAAGCAGGCATTGGCTGTCCAAGCAGGAGCCTGCTGTATCCTGTTTCTTCTGTAGTCTACTGACCTAAGTTGATTGAAGGCACTTTGTCTTGGAAATGGACCATTGTATACATTTCCTTCATCCAGCTAAGTTTTAAATTTTTTTGTAGAGATGGGGTCTCACTCTATTGCCCAGGCTGCTGTTAAACTCTTGGCCTCAAGTGATCCTCCTGCCTCAACCTCCTGAAGTGCTTGGATTACAGGCCTGCGCCACCTGTTTGGCCACCTGTGTTTAAACAAAAGAGTTTAGAGGACTCCCAACTAGGAACTATTGGAGTACTCTGGGCCAGATATGATTCTAGCTGGGTTGAAACAATGACCAAGATAAAAAGGAGGAAGACAGGGGAAAGGCTGGGAGGGGCACAACCAACAGGCCTTGCAAGTAAGCAGATCTGGTGGCAAAGGTCAGGGAAAACCAAAGACGACTCCCAGGTCTCCAGGTGACGAGGCCAGACATGGTACATGGTAGTGCCGGCAGACGGAGGGGGAGTGCATACCACCACACAGTCGGCCCACACACTCTGGCTGCAAAGGGCCAGGGACCGTGTGGTCTCCAGCTTGCTGCCTGAATTTGGACAACCCAACTCATTCTCACTGCCTGTCTTCACAATTTCAAAATGAAGCTAAAACAAACCCGTCTGTAGCTTGTTTTGTTTTTTTTCTGAGATGAAGTCTTGCTCTGTCACCCAGGTTGGAGTGCAGTGGTGCGATCTTGGCTCTCTGCAACCCCCGACTCCCAGGTTCTAGCGATTCTCCTGCCTCAGCCTCCAAAGTAGCTGGGATTACAGGTGCCTGCCACCATGCTCAGTTAATTTTTTTCTATTTTTTTCAGTAAAGATGAGGTTTCGCCATGTTGGCCAGGCTGGTCTCGAACTCCACCCACCTCAGCCTCCCAAAGTGTTAGATTACAGGTGTGAGCTACTGTACCCAGCCTCCAGCTTGTTTTAAGAATCTAGTAACATCACTATGTTTAACAATTGGCTTAGATATTCAGAAGCTGCTGGCTGGGCACAGTGGCTCACACCTGTAATCCCAGCACCTTGGGGCCGAGGTGGGCGGATCACCTGAGGTCAGGAGTTTGAGACCAGCCTGATCAACATGGAGAAACCCCGTCTCTACTAAAAATACAAAATTAGCCAGGCATAGTGGCACATGCCTCTAATCCCAGCTACTCGGGAGGCTGAGGCAGGAGGTTGCAGTGAGCTGAGATAGCGCCATTGCACCCCAGCCTGGGCAACAAGAGCGCAACTCCGTCTCAAAAAAAAAAAAAGATATTCAGAAGCTGCTGACATGAACGTTTAATGAATTTGTTTTTTGTTGTTGTTTGTTTTTTGTTTTTTGAAATGGAGTCTTGCTCTGTTGCCCAGGCTGGAGTACAGTGGTGTGATCTCAGCTCACTGCAACCTCCACCTCCCGGGTTCAAGCAATTCTCTGCCTTAGCCACTTGAGTAGCTGGGATTACAGGCGCCTGCCACCATGCCCAGCTAATTTTTGTATTTTTAGTAGAGACGGGGTTTCACCATCAAGGCTAGGGTGGTGTTGAACTCTTGACCTCGTGATCTGCCTGCCTCATCTTCTCAAAGTGCTGGAATTACAGGCATGAGCCACCGTGCCTGGCCTGTTGAACGAATTTCATGAGTAAACAAATCAGATCATGAGTAAACAAAGTAGGTCAAAGTAAGTGAATTCCATGAAGCCGAGAATGATGTCTTCTGGATATGCCACCTGGTAACCCCTCCTTCAGTGCACTGTGCCCCTTGACAAGCACCATGGGGAGCAGGGACAGAGGAGGTGGGTGGGGAGCACAGGGACACAGGCACGGTGACATCTGCCCCTGCTTTGCCCCTGTCCCGTCCACCCCTTTCTATAATACAATCATTTAACAATGGTTTCCCATGTGTAATACTTGCTTCATTCCTTCATTCAATCACAGAATAGACACTTGATATTCAAACTTACTGAGGAAGAAACTGTTTCACATGCCAAGTGGGAACTTAAAAAAAAAAAAAAAAACCCTTAATTAGCTGTATTATTGAAGTAAAATCAATTTAAGGGATTTAGTGTTTATTCAGGCAAGGCTGGTTGGCTTCTTGGCTTTCTATCTTCCCCATTTCTTCCTCCTTCTCAAAGTGTAAATTTTATTTTCAAACCTGGGAAAAGAGTTCAAGGTGGGAGGTGGAGGCAGGAGGATGGCTTTAGATCAGGAGTTCAAGATCAGCCTGGTCAATATAGCAAGACCTGGTCTCTAGAAAAAAAATTTTTTTTTTTACTTAGCTGGGTGTGGTTGCATGCCTGTGGTCCCAGCTTCTCAGGAGGCTGAGGCAGGAGGATCACTTGAGCCCAGGAATTTGAAGGTGCAGTGAGCTGTAATCATGCCACTGCACTCCAGCCTGCGTGACAGAGCAAGACCCTGTCTAAAAACAACAACAAAGGGCCAGGCTCAGTGGCTCACACCTGTAATCCCACCACTTTGGGAGGCTGAGGCAGGAGGATCTCTTGAGGCCGGGAGTTCGAGACCAGCCTGGGCAACATAATGAGACCCTGTCTGTGTGTGTGTGTATATATATATATGTATTTTTAAAAAAGAGGTGTTTGGGAACTTCCACTATGTAGACGTCCACTGCTGAAGGGCTGTTTTCGGTCATAACCAAGACACGTGGCCTGAGAGCCTGTGATGATTATTTGTGTTTGTGCAAACTCCAGAGCAGCCCAACCTCCTGGACAAAGAGACACTCCACTCTGCTTTTAGCTGTCTTGAGCAGACATATGAGGAGAGACAGGTTATTGTCTCCAGCATCAAAGGAATGAACCAAGATGTGGATTTTGAAGAGCCAACTTTCCCAGGAAGCCTCCACAGTGTGACCTCACAGGACCTCTCCTGACACTGAGTGTCAGAATTAAGGCATGAGAGGTTGGGCCACATTCTAGCGGAGGCCTTGCTCAAAACGTGGCCTGATGTGATCAAAAGATGTTGATGTGGCAGCTCCTCACCAGATGTCCTGCTCCCACTCTTGCCCCTCCATGTCCAGTCTCTTGACAAGCAGCTGGAATGTTCTTTTTAGCGTTTGTGTTTTTTCTTTGAGAAGAGGTCCTGCTCTGTCACCAAGGCTGGAGTGCAGGGGCATGATCTCTGCTCACTGCAACCTCTCCCTGCTGGGTTCAAGCAATTCTCGGCCTCAGACTCCCAAGTAGCTGGGATTACAGGCGTCTGCCACCATGCCTGGCTAATTTTTGTATTTTTAGTAGTGACAGGGCTTCACCATGTTGGCCAGGCTGGTCTTGAACCCTGACCTCAGGTGATCCACCCGCCTTGGCCTCCCAAAGTGCTGGGATTTTAGGCATGAGCCATCGCGCCCGGCCCTTGTTTTTAGAGATAAGGTCTAACTCTTTCACTCAGGCTGGAGTACAGTGGGGCAATCATGGCACAGTGCAGCCTCTATCTCCTGGGCTCAAGTGATCCTCTCACTTCAGCCTCCCCAGGAGCTGGGACTACAGGCATGTGCCACCACATCTGGTTAAATTTTTTTTTTTTTTTCAAGATGGAGTTTCACTTTTGTCCAGGATGGAGTGCAATGGCCTGATCTCGGCTCACTGAAAACTCCACCTCCCGGGTTCAAGCGATTCCCCTGCCTCAGCCTCCCAAGCAGCTGGGACTACAGGCGTTCACCACCACACCCGGCTAATTTTTGTATTTTTAGTAGAGACAGGGGTTCACCATGTTGGCCAGGCTGGTCTCTAACTCCTGACCTCAGGTGATCCACCTGTCTCAGCCTCCCAAAGTGCTTGGATTACAGGTGTGAGCCACTGCGCCTGGCCTCTTTTAGCTATTTTTAAATATACAATAAATTGTTTACTTTAGTCATGCTGTTGTACTACCAAATACTACCTCTTATTCATTCTAACTGTATTTTTGTACCCATTAATCATTCCTGTGCACTCCCTCCAGCCCACTACCCTTCCCAGCCTCTGGTAACCATCATTCTACTCTCCATCTTCAGGCGTTCAATTGTTTTAATTTTTAACAACCACAAATGACTGGGAACATGCAAAATTTGTCTTTCTGTGTCTGGTTTACTTTAGTTAACATAATGACCTCCAGTTCTACCCACGTTGTTGCAAATAATAGGATTCTATTCTTTCTCACGGCTGAATGGTCTTCCATTGCGTGTATGTACCACATTTTCTCTATCCATTCACCTGTTGGTGGACACTTAGATTGCTTCCAAATCTTGGCTATTGTGAATAGTGTTGCAATAAATATAAAAATGCAGATATTTCTTTGATATGCTGATTTTCTTTCTTTTGGTTACATACCCAGCAGTAAGATTACTGGATCATAAAGTAGCTCTATTTTTAGTTTTTTGAGGACCCTCAAAACATTCTCCATAGTGGTTGTACTAATTTACATTCCCACCAACAATGTACCAGGGCTCCCTTTTCTCCACATCCTCAATAGCATTTGGTATTGCCTGTCTTTTGGATATAAGCCATTTTAACTGGGGTGGGATGATAGCTCATGTAGTTCTGATTTGCATTTCCCTGATGATCAATGATGTTGAGCACCTTTTCATATGCCTGTTTGCCATTTTTATGTTTTCAGAAGTATCTATTCCGATCTTTTGCCCATTTTAAAATCAGATAGATTTTTTTTTGTATTGATTTTTTTTTTCCACCTGAGCTCCTTATATACTCTGGTTACTAATCCCTTGTCAGATGGATTCAGGATTGGTTTTTTTGTTTGTTTGTTTGATTATTATTATACTTTAAGTTCTAGGGTATGTGTGCATAACGTGCAGGTTTGTTACATATGTATACTTGTGCCATGTTGGTGTGCTGCACCCATCAACTCGTCAGCACCCATCAACTCGTCATTTGGTTTTTTTTTTTTTTTTTTTTTTTTTGAGATGGAGTCTCACTCTGTTGCCTGGGCTGGAGTGCAGTGGTGCCATCTTGGCTTACCGCCGCAACCTCCATCTCCCAGGTTCAAGCAATCCTCCTGCCTCAGCCTCCCCAGTAGCTGGGATCACAGGTGCCTGCCACCACGCCCAGGTAATTTTTTTGTTTTAGTAGAGACAGGATTTCACCATCTTGGCCAGGCTGGTCTTGAACTCCTGACTTCGTGATCCACCTGCCTCAGCCTCCCAAAGTGCTGGGATTACAGGTGTGAGCCACTAAACGCGGCCTGGATTTTGACTTTTACACTCAATTCTAACTCATTAAATGCTGTCAAGTGGAGAACTGACATAATACTCATATTGGAAGATCACTTTGTGTATCAGCTATCTATTGCTGTACAACGAGCCACTCCAAGCTTAATGGTATACAGTTACAACGATGCTTATTCGTCTTCTCACAATACTGGAGGCTGACTAGACTCACCTAGGCAGTTCTGCCTCTGTATGTCTTATGTGGTTGCCTTCAAACAGTATGCAGTTGGAATAGTCTCAAAGGTTTCCTTGCTCAAATATCCCCTGGTTAATTTGGGCTCTTAGCTAGGGCCTCAGCTGGGGCTATCTGGTGGAACCCCCACACATCACCTCTGTACATGGCCTGGGCTTTCTCACAAAATGGTGAAAGGGTTCTAAGTGCACCCATCCCAGGAAGAAGAGCCAAGTGGAAACAGTGTCATCTTTTATGACCTAACTTTGGCAGACCACGAGCAACACTTCCACTGTATTCTACGTATAGAAGCAGGGGACTAAATTCACATTCAAAGGAAGATAAACTAGATTTTTTTTTTTTTTTTTGAGATGGAATCTTGCTCTGTTGCCCAGGCTGGAGTGCAGTGGCCCAATCTCAGCTCACTGCAACCTCCACCACCCGGGTTCAAGTGATTCTGCTGCCTCAGCCTCCTGAGTAGCTGGGATTACAGACACAAGCCACCACGCCCGGCTACTTTTTGTATGTTTAGTAGAGATGGGATTTCACCATGTTGGCCGGGATGGTCTCGATCTCCTGACTGTGTGATCCACCTGCCTCAGCCTCCTAAAGTGCCGGGATTACAGGCATGAGCCACTGCACCCGGCCTGAAACTAGATTATATCGCTTGACAACAAGTGTAAAAAAAATTGTAGACAACTATTCGCAACAGTGAAGGGATGGAATCAACCTAAGTTTCCTTCCATCAATGGAAAAAATAATAAAGAAAATGTGGCAGCTGGGCGCAGTGGCTCATGCTTGTAATCTGTAATCCTAGCACCTTGGGAGGCCAAGGCAGAAGGATCACTTGAGGTCAGGAGTTTGAGACCAGCCTGACAACCATGGTGAAACCCCATCTCTACTAAAAATACAAAAATTAGCCGGGCATGGTGGTGTTCACCTGTAATCCTAGCTACTCGGGAGGCTGAGGCAGGAGAATCACTTGAACTTGGGAGGCAGAGGTTGCAGTGAGCTGAGATTACACCACTGCATTCCAGCCTGAGAGAGAGAGACTCCATCTCAAAAAAAAAAAAAAAAAGGTTCAACACATAGAAAATGCTTGATATAATCAAAGTGAATCAGATGATAAAAGAACTATGATAAAGCAACTGAAGAAAATGATTATGGAAATTAGAGACAGTAGTGTAACACTGGGTTGTCGATGGATGACCCTGAGTTAGACAACCTAAAAAAATAAAACAGGGCTGGGCACAGGGGCTCACACCTATAATCCCAGTGCTTTCAGAGGCTGAGGTGGGAGGCTAGCTTGATCAGGAGTCCAAGGCAAGCCTGGGCAACATAGCAAGACCCCATCTCTACAAATGTAACAAAAATTAGCCAGGTGTGGTGGTGCACACCTGTAGTCCCAGCTACTCGGGAGGCTGAGGTGGGAAGATCCTTTGAGCCCAAGAGTTTGAGGCTGCAGTGAGCTATGACGACACCACTGCATTCTAGAGCCTGGGTGATAGAGCAAAACCTTGTCTTGAAAGAAAGAAGAAACGTAGGAATGGAGGGAGGGAGGGAAAGGAGGGAGGAAGGGAGGGAGGGAGGGAAAGGAGGGAGAGAGGGAGGGAGGGAGGGACAGAGAGGGAGGGAGGGAAGGAGGAAGGGAGAAAGAAAAGAAAAAGGAATAAACTAAGGAAAGCAAGAAAGAAAAGGAAAAAAGAAAGCAAAGAGAAAGAAAAAGAAGAAAGAGAGAGAAGAAGGAAGGGAGGGAGGGAGGCAGAAAGAAAGAAAAAGAATGATTGCATGCAGAGATTGAGAAGTATATAGTCAATAGTCAAAGGACACACCGTATACCTGGATGAACTAATACAGAATGATTGGCCTAGGGCCGACCCTGGCTAAGCTGTTGAATTTCAATGATAAAGTACTCTACTGGCCTTTGAGTAGGAAAATATAACGTACATGTGAGAAGAACCTCTAGCCAGCCTCAGACCTTCCCATAGCCCCAGCTAGAGCCAGATGACAATAGAGTCAGAACTTAAAGAACTGAAGAAAAGGAAAATGAATCAAGAATATTCTCCCATGCCAGGTGCGGTGACTCACGCCTGTAATCCCAGCACTTTGAGAGGCTGAGGCGGGAGGATCACCTATGGTCAGAAGTTTGAGACCAGCCTGGCCAAGATGGTGAAATCCCATCTCTACTAAAAATACAAAAATTAGCTGGGCGTAGTAGTGTGTGCCTGTAATCCCAGCTACTCAGGAGGCTGAGGCAGCAGAATCGTTTGAACCTGGGAGGCAGAGATTGCAGTTAGCTGAGATCACACCACTGCACTCCAATGTGGGCGACAGAGCAAGACACTCTCTCTCAAAAAAATAATTAAAAAATAAAAAAGAACAGTCATCCAAAGGCCAGGTTGCGGTGGCTCACGCCTGTAATCCCAGAACTTTGGGAAGCCCAGGTGCGTGGATCACGAGGTCAGGAGATCGAGACCATCCTGGCTAACACGGTGAAACCCTGTCTCTACTAAAAATACAAAAAATTAGCAGGGCGTGGTGGCAGGCTCCTGTAGTCCCAGCTACTAGGGAGGCTGAGGCAGGAAAATGGTGTGAACCCAGGAGGTGGAGATTGCAGTGAGCCAAGATCACGCCACTGCACTCCAGCCTGGGTGACAGAGGGAGACTCCATCTCAGATAAATACATACATATATACATACATACATACATATATAAAAAAAAAGAATGGTCATCCAAGTAGAAACCCATTAAACAGAAACTCTCAAATATGGACCATTTCCAAAAATACAGCCACTGTGGGTGAAAATAGAAACTGCAGGTTAAAAAGAATCATGATACTTTTATCTTTTTCATTTTAATGAATGTTGAATAAAAATATATCACTTGCACATAGGCATTTATCTGAAGTTCAGAAATTCTCTCACCTTAAGTTTCTTCAGCTTCTGTTGTATCAAGCAAAATGAAAGTTATATATATTTAAACTAAAACACATATAAAATATGTAAAGTTATTTATTATTTATTTATTTATTTATTTAGAGATGGAGTCTTGCGCTGTTGCCAGGCTGAAGTGCAGTGGTGCGATCTCACTCACTGCAACCTCCACCTCCCAGGTTCAAGCAATTCTCCTGCTTCACCCTCCCAAGTAGCTGGGATTACAGGTGCCCGCCACCACACCCAGCTAATTTTTGTATTTTCAGTAGAGACAGGGTTTCACTGTGTTGGCCAGGATTGTCTCCATCTCCGGACCTCGTGATCCGCCTGCTTCACCCTCCCAAAGTGCTGGGATTACAGGCATGAGCCATAGCGCCCGGCAGTTATTTTTAATCCATTAATCTATCTACTTAGGTAAGTACCTATTTGCAGAAAGAGGTATGAATTAGGTACTGCCTAATTTTTTTTTGAGACAGCGTCTCTCTCTGTTTTCCAGGCTAGAGTGGAATGGTGCGATCTTGGCTCACTGTAACCTCCACCTCCCAGGCTCAAGCGAGTCTCATGCCTCAGCCTCTCGAGTGGTTGGGATTACAGGCGCCCACCACTCCCAGCTAATTTTTGTATTTTTAGTAGAGACAGGGTTTCATCATGTTTGCCAGGCTGGTCTCGAACTCCTGACTTCAAGTAAGCCACCTGCCTTGGCCTCCCAAAGTGCTAAAATTACAAGCATGAGCTATCACGCCTGGCCATACCACCTAATGTTGAGAGTTATTTCTTGGTGGTTGAAAATTTCTTGATTTGTTACTTGCTTCTTTGTAGTTTTCTTTTCTCTCTCTCCTCTCTCTCTCTCTTTCCACCTCCCTCTCTCTGACAAGGTTTCACTCTGTTGCCCAGGCTGCAGTCTCAAACTCCTGGGTTTTAGTGATCTACCTGCCTCAGCCTCCCGAGTTGCTGGGACTATAGGTGTGCATTACCATAACTAGTTTTTAATTTTTTAGAGATGGGATCTTGCTATGTTGCTCATGCTGGTCTCAAACTCCTGGCCTTGAGCAATCCTCCTGCCCTGCCTTCACAAAGTGCTGGGATTACAGGTGTGAGCTATAGCACCCAGCCTGCTTTGTACTTTTCTATAGGACTTAGATTTTATGAATAATTACAAATAATTTTTATAAAAGCAGTAAACTTTTTTAAATTAAGCAGTGATAAAGAATGAGCTACAGAAAGTAGTATTAGTTCAGCGCCTATTACATACTAGATATTTTGCATATAGTGAATCACCTAATCCACATATCAAGGCAGGAATTATAATCTTTATTTTTCAGGAGAGAAAACTGAGGCTTACAAGCATTTGTTAATTCTAGAGTTACACAGCTGCTGCCAAAACAAGTTCCCTCTTCCCAGAAGCCTGCCCACTGCTGGTTTCATCAAATTCAACCCCACTACTTCCATCCCCACATCTGTGCGCAAGAATGTTCACACACACACACACACACACACACAAGCACACTTCTGCAATATTCCATCTGCCTAGGCCAGGAACTTACCATGAGGAACCAAATGCAATACCTGTTTCCTGACCAAAGCTGTTACTCAATATCTCCATGATTTGAGAAACAGTTTGATTTCAAGCTGACAAGGGTCACACCGAGGTCTTAATAATTACAAAGCATCCTAGTGTATGCAAAAGGGTGTGATGTTCAGATATATCCAGCCCTTTGAGATGTTCTGCTGGAAGGTGGTTGAGGTGCAAAGTACTATTGACTCATGGTCATCTTGGCCCATGGTCATTAATAATGATACTTTGTATTTCTTTTGTGTTTGTGCTAAGGGTGGTTTCAAAACCTGGAAGAAGCTTATCAGTTTCTAGGTATTCGAGTATCTCTTTGCACAATGTATATGTGTGTGTGTATGCTATGAAAATATATACACACATATGTTCACATATGAATAGATAACACACATATACATATATATATATTTAAAGTACACTAATCCGAAAGCAAATTCTTCTTTTTTCTTTCTTCTGGATAGAGTCTCACTCTGTCGCCCAGGCTGGAGTGCAGTGGCACGATCTTGGTTCACTGCTACCTCCGCCCCCCGTGTTCAAGCAATTCTCCTGCCTCAGCCTCCTGAACAGCTGGGATTACACCACACGTGGCTAATTTTGGTATTTTTAGTAGATACAGGGTTTCACCATCTTGGCCAGGCTGGTCTTGAACTCCTGACCTCATGATCCACCCACCTCATCCTCTTAGAGTGCCGGGATTACAGGCGTGAGCCACCGTGCCCGGCTTAAAGTAAATTCTTAATGATCCATGAAAAGAAAAAGGCAGGCCAGGTGTGGCTCCCCCTGTAATCCCAGCACTGTGGGAAGCTGATGTGGGAGGATCGCTTGAGCCCAGGAGTTTGAAACCAGTCTGGAAAACATGGTGAGACTTCCTCTGTAGAACAAATGTAAAAATTACCTGGGCATGGCAGCTTATACCTGGGGTCCCATCTACTCAGGAGGCTGAGGTGGGAGGATCACAACTCAAAAAAGCAGAGTTTGCAGTGAGCTGAGATCACACCACTGCACTCCATCCTGAATGACAAAGCAGTACCTTGCCTCAAAAAAAAAAAAAAAAGAAAAAGAAAAAATTGGTATCAAAGAAAAATTTAATGTATCTATATATACATAAATGTATATAGTCATAGTATATTAATCAAAAAGTAAATTCTTAATAGTTCATGACAAGCAAATGGCAGGCCAGGCATGGTGGCTCATGCTTGTAATCTCAGTACTTTGGAAGGCCCAGGCAAAAGGACTGCTTGTGTCCAAAATTTGGGACCAGCCTGGACAACCTAGTGAGAACCAATCTCTCAGAAAAAAACAGAAATTAGCCAGGCATATTGGCATGTGCCTGTGGTCTCAGCTACTCAAGATGCTGAGTTGGGAGGATCACTTGAGGCCAAAAGGCCAAGGCTGCAGTGAGCCATAATCACATGACTACACTCCAGCCTGGGTGACAGAGCAGGACTCTAAGGAAAAAAAAAAAAAAAAAAAAAAAAGAAAACTGTAAAAAATATAAAAATAGAAGACATGAAGTGAGAAGCTACCATGTCCGGGGCAAATACAAAGGGCCCAAGGTTCATTCCCATCCTTACCTCCAGAAGACAAGAAAAGCCATGAGACACTAAATAAAACAGAAATCACTGTGAAACCACACAGGCAGAATTTACTATTGATTTGTCAGAAATCCACTCTCAAGGTTAAAAGAAGAGACGGCTTTTGCTAAAGCACTCTGCTGTGAAGTGAACAAATGAGAGTCCAGGGAAGCTTTAGGCTCCTTGATGCTGTTGACCATCAAAGACTTAAAGCTGGATCTGGAAGAGGCAACTGCGAGGCAAGAGCAAAACCATAAGAGGCCACCATGAGGCAGAAGATGGGCCCTGAGTGGCCACTGTGAGGCAGAAGATGGGCCAGACGAGGCCATTGTGAGGAAGGAGCAGTGTAAGAGAGACCACAGTGAGACAGGAGCTGGGTTATGGGAGGCAGGAGATGGGCCTGGTGAGGCCAGTGTGAGACAGCAGCTGGGCCTAGAGATGCTAGTGTGAGGCATTAGCTGGGCCTGTTGAGGCTGCCTGGAGGCAGGAAGAAACATGGCTGGGGAAGGCCACCATGATGAAAGAGCTGGGGCTGGAAAGGCCTCTGCAAGGAAACAGGTGGGCCTGGAGAGGCCATTGTCAGGCAGGAGCTGGGCCAGTTCAGGCTGCCACGAGGCAGACTGTGGGCCTAGACAGCTTAACTTGAAAAAGTTTCAGGCCTACAAAGGACTCTAGGAGCTGGGCAACAGCTGAGGCCAAAGAGTGTGTTGTGAGGCAGGAACTGGGCCTACAGATGCAGCCAGAGGAAGAGCTGGGACCGAAGATGAGGCCAGGAGGCAGCAGCTGGGACTAGAGAGGCTGATTTGAGGAAGTTCTGGGCCTGAAGAGGCAGCCAAAAGTCAAGACCAAGGTCTGGGGAAAATAGCCGTGAGGCATGAGTTGGACCTGGAGAGGCCTCTGGTAGGCAACAGCAGGATGTGCAGAGGCTGTTCTTAAGCGAGAGCTGGGTCTATACAGGCCACCGGGAGGCAGAAGGTGGGACTAAAGGGCTTGACTGGAAAAAGTTTTGGGCTGGCAGGAGCTGGGTGGGAGCTGAGTCCAAAGAGGTTGTTTTGAGGCAGGAGTTGGGCATGTAGACGCAGCCAGAAGGAAGAACTAGGCCTGGAGAGGCCACCGTAAGAAAGGCAAAGGCTATGCCTGTAGAGGCCGACTTGAGACTGTAGAGAGGCCGGCAGGAGTGTGGCCAGGGAAGGCTGCCAGGAGGCAAGAGCCGGGCCTGGAAAGGCTGCTGCGAGTTAAGAGGTGGGCCTGGATAGCTGAACTGGCCTGGACAGCTGAACTGGAGGAGGTTTCGGGCCTACGAAGGCTGCCGGGAGCTGGGCAGGAGTCGAGTCAAAGGAGGCTGTTTGGAGGTAGGAATTGAGCCTGCAGGTGCAGCCGTGAGAAAAGAGCGGGGCCTGGAGAGGAGGCTGGGAGGCAGCAAGCAACTGGGCTGGGGGAGGCCAACTTGAGGAAGTTCTGGGTCTGGAGAGGCTGCCAGAAGGGAAAAGCTGGGCCTAAAGAGGCCGCGGTGAGGCATGAGCTGGGCCTAAAGAGGCCATTGGGACACAGGAGCCGGGTCTGCAGAGGCTGCCGAAAAGCAGGAGGGTGGCCTGGGGAGACCATGGTGAGGCATGAGATGAGCCTAAAAAGGACCTCGCAGGCGGGAGCTGGACCTGTCGAGGCTGCTGCGAGGCAGGCACAAATGTGGCCTGGGGAGGCCGACGTGAGGCAAGAGCTGGGCCTGGAGAGGCCCTTGTCAGGCAGGAGCTGGGTCTCTCCAGGCCGCCAGGAAGCTGAAGGTGGGCCTGGAAGGCCTGACGTAGAGAAGCCTGGGGTCTACAAAGGCTGCCAGGAGCTGAGCCAAATATGGTTGTCATGTGGCAGGAGGTGGGCCAGCAGACACGGCCAGGAGGGAGAGCCAGGCCTGGAGAGGCCGACTAGAGACAGTTCTGGGCCTGGAGAGTATGCTGAGAGGCAAGAGCTGGGCCTGGAGAGGCCGCCAAAAGGCAGAAGCTTGGCCTGAGGTGGCCACGCTGAGGCAAGAGCTGGGCCTGGAGGCTCCACTGTGAGGCAGAGGCCGTGGTTGTTGGGGCCCCCAACACACACCCACTGGGCCTGGCGAGGATGACTTCAGGACGATTTGAGCCTGCAGATTCCATTATCAGAAGGCAATAGTGGGGGCGGAGCAAGATGGCCGAATAGGAACAGCTCCAGTCTCCAACTCCCAGCGCGAGCGACACAGAAGACCGGTGATTTCTGCATTTTCAACTGAGGTACTGGGGTCATCTCACTAGGGAGTGCCGGAAAATCAGTGCTGGTCAGCTGCTGCAGCCTGACCAGCGAAAGCTGAAGCAGGACGAGGCATCGCCTCACCTGGAAGCGCAAGGGGGAAGGGAATCCCTTTTCCTAGCCAGGGGAACTGAGACACACAACACCTGGAAAATCGGGTAACTCCCACCCCAATACTGCGCTTTACGCAAACAGGCACACCACGAGAATATATCCCACACCTGGCCGGGAGGGTCCCATGCCCACGGAGCCTCCCTCACTGCTAACACAGCAGTCTGCGGCGATCTATCCGCAAGGCAGCAGCGAGGCTGGGGGAGGGGCGCCCACCATTGCTGAGGCTTAAGTAGGTAAACAAAGCCGCTGGGAAGCTCAAACTGAGTGGAGCTCACAGCAGCTCAAGGAAGCCTGCCTGTCTCTGTAGACTCCACCTCTGGGGACAGCCCACAGCTGAAGACCAACAGGGGAAGCAGCGGGGGCCTGTGCAGACGCGAACGACTCTGTCTGACAGCTTTGGGGAGAGCCGTGGATCTCCCAACGCGGAGGTTGAGATCTGAGAACAGACAGTCTGCCTGCTCAGGTGGGTCCCTGACCCCTGAGTAGCCTAGCTGGGAGACATCCCCGACTAGGCGCAGTCTGACACCCCACACCTCACAGGGTGGAGTACACCCCTGAGAGGAAGCTTCCAAAGGAAGAATCAGACAGGTACACTCGCTGTTCAGCAATATTCTATCTTCTGCAACCTCTGCTGCTGATACCCAGGCAAACAGGGTCTGGAGTGGACCTCAAGCAATCTCCAACAGACCTACAGCTGAGGGTCCTGACTGTCAGAAGGAAAACTATCAAACAGGAAGGATACCTATACCAAAACCCCATCAGTACGTCACCATCATCAAAGACCAGAAACAGATAAAACCACAAAGATGGGGAAAAAGCAGGGCAGAAAAGCTGGAAATTCAAAAAATAAGAGAGCCTCTCCCCCTACAAAGGAGCGCAGCCCATCGCCAGCAACGGATCAAAGCTGGTCAGAGAATGACTTTGACGAGATGAGAGAAGAAGGCTTCAGTCCATCAAACTTCTCAGAGCTAAAGGAGGAATTACGTACCCAGCACAAAGAAACTAAAAATCTTGAAAAAAGAGTGGAAGAATTGACAGCTAGACTAATTAATGCAGAGAAGGTCATAAACGAAATGACAGAGATGAAAACCATGACACGAGAAATATGTGACAAATCCACAAGCTTCAGTAACCGACTCGATCAACTGGAAGAAGAGTATCAGCGATTAAGGATCAAATGAATGAAATGAAGCGAGAAGAGAAACCAAAAGAAAAAAGAAGAAAAAGAAATGAACAAAGCCTGCAAGAAGTATGGGATTATGTAAAAAGACCAAATCTACGTCTGATTGGGGTGCCTGAAAGTGAGGGGGAAAATGGAACCAAGTTGGAAAACACTCTTCAGGATATCATCCAGGAGAACTTCCCCAACCTAGTAGGGCAGGCCAACATTCAAATTCAGGAAATACAGAGAACACCACAAAGATACTCCTCCAGAAGAGCAACTCCAAGACACATAATTGCCAGATTCACCAAAGTTGACATGAAGGAAAAAATCTTAAGGGCAGCCAGAGAGAAAGGTCGGGTTACCCACAAAGGGAAGCCCATCAGACTAACAGCAGATCTCTCGGCAGAAACTCTACAAGCCAGAAGAGAGTGGGGGCCAATATTCAACGTTCTTAAAGAAAAGAATTTTAAACCCAGAATTTCATATCCAGCCAAACTAAGTTTCATAAGTGAAGGAGAAATAAAATCCTTTACAGATAAGCAAATGCTTAGAGATTTTGTCACCACCAGGCCTGCCTTACAAGAGACCCTGAAGGAAGCCCTAAACATGGAAAGGAACAACCGGTACCAGCCATTGCAAAAACATGCCAAAATGTAAAGACCATCGAGGTTAGGAAGAAACTGCATCAACTAACGAGCAAAATAACCAGTTAATATCATAATGACAGGATCAAGTTCACACATAACAATATTAACCTTAAATGTAAATGGACTAAATGCTCCAATAAAAGACACAGACTGGCAAACTGGATAAAGAGTCAAGACCCATCAGTCTGCTGTATTCAGGAGACCCATCTCACATGCAGAGACATACATAGGCTCAAAATAAAGGGATGGAGGAAGATCTACCAAGCAAATGGAGAACAAAAAAAAGCAGGGGTTGCAATCCTAGTCTCTGATAAAACAGACTTTAAACCATCAAAGATCAAAAGAGACAAAAAAGGCCATTACATAATGGTAAAGGGATCAATTCAACAGGAAGAGCTAACTCTCCTAAATATATATGCACCCAATACAGGAGCACCCAGGTTCATAAAGCAAGTCCTTAGAGACTTACAAAGAGACTTAGACTCCCATACAATAATAATGGGAGACTTCAACACTCCACTGTCAACATTAGACAGATCAACGAGACAGAAAGTTAACAAGGATATCCAGGAATTGAACTCATCTCTGCACCAAGCAGACCTAATAGACATCTATAGAACTCTCCACCCCAAATCAACAGAATATACATTCTTCTCAGCACCACATCGCACTTATTCCAAAATTGACTACATAATTGGAAGTAAAGCACTCCTCAGCAAATGTAAAAGAACAGAAATTATAACAAACTGTCTCTCAGACCACGGTGCAATCAAACTAGAACTCAGGACTAAGAAACTCAATCAAAACCGCTCAACTACATGGAAACTGAACAACCTGCTCCTGAATTACTACTGGGTACATAACGAAATGAAGGCAGAAATAAAGATGTTCTTTGAAACCAATGAGAACAAAGATACAACATACCAGAATCTCTGGGACACATTTAAAGCAGTGTGTAGAGGGAAATTTATAGCACTAAATGCCCACAAGAGAAAGCAGGAGAGATCTAAAATTGACACTCTAACATCACAATTAAAAGAACTAGAGAGGCAAGAGCAAACACATTCAAAAGCTAGCAGAAGGCAAGAAATAACTAAGATCAGAGCAGAACTGAAGGAGATAGAGACACAAAAAACCCTCCAAAAAATCAATGAATCCAGGAGTTGGCTTTTTGAAAAGATCAACAAAATTGACACCGCTAGCAAGACTAATAAAGAAGAAAAGAGAGAGGAATCAAATAGACGCAATAAAAAATGATAAAGGGGATATCACCACCGACCCCACAGAAATACAAACAACCATCAGAGAATACTATAAACGCCTCTACGCAAATCAGCTAGAAAATCTAGAAGAAATGGATAATTTCCTGGACACTTACACTCTCCCAAGACTAAACCAGGAGGAAGTTGAATCCCTGAATAGGCCAATAGCAGGCTCTGAAATTGAGGCAACAATTAATAGCCTATCCACCAAAAAAAGTCCAGGACCAGATGGATTCACAGCTGAATTCTACCAGAGGTACAAGGAGGAGCTGGTACCATTCCTTCTGAAACTATTCCAATCAATAGAAAAAGAGGGAATCCTCCCTAACTCATTTTATGAGGCCAACATCATCCGGATACCAAAGCCTGGCAGAGACACAACAAAAAAAGAGAATTTTAGACCAATATCCCTGATGAACATCGATGCAAAAATTCTCAATAAAATCCTGGCAAACCGGATTCAGCAGCACATTAAAAAGCTTATCCACCATGATCAAGTGGGCTTCATCCCTGGGATGCAAGGCTGGTTCAACATTCGCAAATCAATAAACGTAATCCAGCATATAAACAGAACCAAAGACAAGAACCACATGATTATCTCAATAGATGCAGAAAAGGCTTTTGACAAAATTCAACAGCCCTTCATGCTAAAAACGCTCAATAAATTCGGTATTGATGGAACGTACCTCAAAATAATAAGAGCTATTTATGACAAACCCACAGCTAATATCATACTGAATGGGCAAAAACTGGAAAAATTCCCTTTGAAAACTGGCACAAGACAGGGATGCCCTCTCTCACCACTCCTATTCAACATAGTCTTGGAAGTTCTGGCTAGGGCAATCCGGCAAGAGAAAGAAATCAAGGGTATCCAGTTAGGAAAAGAAGAAGTCAAATTGTCCCTGTTTGCAGATGACATGATTGTATATTTAGAAAACCCCATCGTCTCAGCCCAAAATCTCCTTAAGCTGATAAGCAACTTCAGCAAAGTCTCAGGATACAAAATTAATGTTCAAAAATCACAAGCATTCTTATACACCAGTAACAGACAAACAGAGAGCCAAATCATGAATGAACTTCCATTCACAATTGCTTCAAAGAGAATAAAATACCTAGGAATCCAACTTACAAGGGATGTAAAGGACCTCTTCAAGGAGAACTACAAACCACTGCTCAGTGAAATAAAAGAGGACACAAACAATGGAAGAACATACCATGCTCATGGATAGGAAGAATCAATATCGTGAAAATGGCCATACTGCCCAAGGTTATTTATAGATTCAATGCCATCCCCATCAAGCTACCAATGAGTTTCTTCACAGAATTGGAAAAAACTGCTTTAAAGTTCATATGGAACCAAAAAAGAGCCCGCATTGCCAAGACAATCCTAAGTCAAAAGGACAAAGCTGGAGGCGTCACGCTACCTGACTTCAAACTATACTACAAGGCTACAGTAACCAAAACAGCATGGTACTGGTACCAAAACAGAGATATAGACCAATGGAACAGAACAGAGTCCTCAGAAATAATACCACACATCTGCAGCCATCTGATCTTTGACAAACCTGAGAGAAACAAGAAATGGGGAAAGGATTCCCTATTCAATAAATGGTGCTGGGAAAATTGGCTAGCCATAAGTAGAAAGCTGAAACTGGATCCTTTCCTTACCCCTTATACGAAGATTAATTCAAGATGGATTAGAGACTTAAATGTTAGACCTAATACCATAAAAACCTTAGAAGAAAACCTAGGTAGTACCATTCAGGACATAGGCATGGGCAAGGACTTCATGTCTAAAACACCAAAAGCAACGGCAGCAAAAGCCAAAATTGACAAATGGGATCTAATTAAACTAAAGAGCTTTTGCACAGCAAAAGAAACTACCATCAGAGTGAACAGGCTACCTACAGAATGGGAGAAAATTTTTGCAACCTACTCATCTGACAAAGGGCTAATATCCAGAATCTACAAAGAACTCAAACAAATATACAAGAAAAAAACAACCCCATCAAAAAGTGGGGAAAGGATATGAACAGACATTTCTCAAAAGAAGACATTCATACAGCCAACAGACACATGAAAAAATGCTCATCATCACTCGCCATCAGAGAAATGCAAATCAAAACCACAATGAGATACCATCTCACACCAGTTAGAATGGCAATCATTAAGAAGTCAGGAAACAACAGGTGTTGGAGAGGATGTGGAGAAATAGGAACACTTTTACACTGTTGGTGGGATTGTAAACTAGTTCAACCATTATGGAAAACAGTATGGCAATTCCTCAAGGATCTAGAACTAAATGTACCATATGACCCAGCCATCCCACTACTGGGTATATATCTAAAGGATTATAAATTATTCTACTACAAAGACACATGCACACATATGTTTATTTCAGCACTATTCACAATAGCAAAGACTTGGAATCAACCCAAATGTCCATCTGTGACAGACTGGATTAAGAAAATGTGGCACATATACACCATGGAATACTATGCAGCCATAAAAAAGGATGAGTTTGCGTCCTTTGTAGGGACATGGATGCAGCTGGAAACCATCATTCTTAGCAAACTATCACAAGAACAGAAAACCAAACACTGCATGTTCTCACTCATAGGTGGGAACTGAACAATGAGATCACTTGGACTCGGGAAGGGGAACATCACATACTGGGGCCTATCATGGGGAGGGGGGAGGAGGGAGGGATTGCACTGGGGAGTTATACATGATATAAATGATGAATTGATGGGTGCTGACGAGTTGATGGGTGCAGCACACCAACATGGCATAAGTATACATATGTAACAAACCTGCACGTTGTGCACATGTACCCTAGAACTTAAAGTATAATAAAAAAAAAAAAAAAAAGAAGGCAATAGCTTGTCCTGTAGAGGCTGCGAAAAGGTAAGCACTTGACCAGCGGAGGCCATGGTCAGGCAACAGCTAGGCCTGGAGGGTCCACTTTGAAGCAGCAGCTCAGCCTGAAGGGGCCTACAACAGGCAGGATCTCGGCCTGTGGAGAGGCATGACCTGATCTTAAACACGCCAGTGTGAGGGATGACCTGGCCCATAGAATCCTGTGTGAGGCCGGATCGTGGCCTGCAGAGTCTAGGAGAGGCATGAGATGGGCCTCAACAGGCCAGTGCAATTGAGCACCTGGGCCTATAGAGGCCAGTGTGAGGCAGGAGCTTGGCCCAGAGAGGCTGCAAGATATATGAGCTTGTCCTAAATAGTCCAGTGTAAGGCAGGAGCTGGGTCTGTCGAGGCTGTCAGGTGGCAGACTAGAACTTGGACTGGGGAAGCTGCTGTGAGGCAAGAGCTGGGCCTGGGGAACTGGGGAAAGGTAAGGCCTGGGCCTGGAGTGGCCATCGTCAGGCAGTAGCTGGGCCTGTCAAAGCCACTGTGAGGCATGATCTGGGTCTGGAAATCTTGACTTGAAGAAGCTTTAGGCCTACAAAGGCTGCCAGGTGCTGGGCAGGAGCTGAGCCAAAATAGGTTGTTGTGAGTCAGGAGTTGGGACTGTAGACACAGCCGGGAGGAAAAACTGGGCCTGGAGAGGGTATAGGGAGGCAGCAACTCCACCTTGAGAGGCTGAACTGAGGAATTTCTGGGCCTGGAGAAGTCACCAAAGGGAAAAGCTGGTCGCAGAAAGGCCATTTTGAGGAATGAGCTGGGCCTCTAGAGGCTGCCAAAAGGCAGGAGTTTCACCTGGGGTGGCCGCCTTGAGGCATGAGATGAGCCTAAAGAGGCCACTGGGAGGCAGGAGCTGGGCCTGTCGGAGCCTGCCATGATGCAGGCAGAAACTCGGTGTGGGGAGGCTGCTGTTAAGGCAAGAGTTGGGTCCATGAAGACTACCACAATGCAGGCAGAAACCTGGCATTGGGAAGCTGCCATGAGGCAAGAGCTGGGCCTGTCAAGGCTGCTGGGAGGCCAAAGGTGGGCCTGGCAAAGTTGACTTTAAGAAGTCTGGAGTTGGGTGTGTCCAGGCCAGTGGGAAGTAGGCGGGCCTAGAGAGTTTGAATTGAGGAATTTTCAGGCCTACAATGGCCGCCGTGAGCTGGACAGGAGCTGGGCAGAAGAGTTTATCTGAGGCAAGTGTTGGGCCTGTAGATGGAGCCAGGAGGAGGAGCTCGACCTGGAGAGGCGGTCATGAGGCAGAAGCTTGGCCTGTACAGGCCGACAGGAGACAGGAACTGGGCCAGGAGTGGCTCACTTGAAGATGATATTGGAGAAAGTGACAGATCATCAGGCATTAGATTCTCACAGGGACAGCGCAACGTAGATCCCTCACATGCACAGTTCACAATGGGGTGCTTGCTCTTATGAGAATCTAATGCTGCTGCTGATCGGAGAGAAGGTGGGGCTCAGGGGAATGTGAGCAGTGGGGAGTGGCTATAAATAAAGATGCAGCTTCCCTTACTCAACACTATTCACCTGCTGTGTGGCTCCTTACAGCTCTGTGGCTCAGGCGTTGGGGGCCCCTGCTCAAGTACATCCAAAAGCACCCTTCCCACAACAGTCTTCATAGTGGTCACGTGCGGCAGCCACTTAGCTCCCAAGGCATGTGCCTCAGCTGGCATTTCATCACAATCAACAGTAAGTGGTAGCTTGAGTCATTGTGAGGTCACTTCCTGGAAATCACCAGCATCCCATTTCCCATGGCAAGGAGCTCCACACAGTCCCTTGGATAACCAAACCTATGCCCAAATGCCATCTGTGTGGGTCTGTCTCCTGGGACCCTTCCTAGTAGCAACTCTGTAGTAGTCAGGGTCCAGTCAGGACACATAAACCACTCAAAAGTCCAAAGTGCTAGAATTTAATACAGAGAATTATTCATTATAACAGGGAAACAGTATGACAGATTGGCTAGCACAGAGTAAAGAGAACTCTAGAGAATACAGGACTAGCCAAGGTCAGGCATGGTGGCTCATGCCTGAAATTCCAGCAATTTAAGAAGCCAACACAGGAGGACTACATGAGGCCAGGAGCTAGAGGCCAGCCTGGACAACACAGTGAGACCCTGTCTCTATCCAAAAAAAGAAAAAAATTAGCTGGGTGTGGTGGTGCACACTTACAATCCCAGCTACTCGGGAAGCTGAAGTGGGAGGGTAGTTTGAGCCTGTGAGGTCAAGGCTGCAGTGAGTCATGATTATGGCACTACAGTCAAGCCTGGGTGACAGAGCAAGACTCTGTCTCAAGGAACAAAACAACAACAACCACCATTTACAGGCAGAAAAGAAATAGGGCTAATAAGGTATGATGCTGAAATGTGACAAATAAAGTAATATGAGGGCTTTTATCCATTTAAAATCATCAAACAAAAAATAACCTATTAAATTATAATACCCTGTGCTGGCAAATGTGCAGTGAAATGGGCACTTTCTTATACAATGAGGGGTGTTTAAATTGTATATAAGCCTTTCAGGGTAAAGCTTTGCAATTTTTTTTTTTTTTTTTTTGAGATGGAGTTTCACTCTTGTTGCCCAGGCTGGAGTGCAATGGTGCGATCTTGGCTCACCGCAACTTCCACCTCCTAGGTTCAAGTGATTCTCCCGCCTCAGCCCCTGAGTAGCTGGGATCACAGGTGTGTGCCACCACACCCAACTAATTTTGTATTTTTAGTAGCGATGGGTTTCTCCATGTTGGTCAGGCTGGTCTCAAACTCCAGACCTCAGGTGATCCACCCACCTCAGCCTCCCAAAGTGTTGGGATTACAGGCGTGAGCCACCACGCCTGGCCGACAATTTTTTTTTAAATAATAGAGACACTGTCTCACCACACTCTCCTCCAAGTCCTGACATCAAGCAATCCTCCTGCCTCAACCTCCCAAAGTGCTGGGATTATACCTGGGAGGCACCCAAAACCTTGTCCATTTACATCAAGGGCAATGAGAATGTCCATTCACCATGACTCACAGTAATCTCACTTCTGGAAATACCTTGGGAGACAACTGAATCTAAACAAAGGGTCATCTGCACAAACAGTGAAAATCTGGGAGTAACTGAAGACAGAGTGGTTAAGCGAAATAAGAAACAGTTATAAGAAATTAAACTATCTATGGTATTTACAGGCACCTGGTCAGTTCATGTTAGCTGCTACTTTTTTGTTGTTTTTTTTTTTTTTTTTTGAGACGGAGTCTTGCTCTGTCGCCGGGGCTGGAGTGCAGTGGCCGGATCTCAGCTCACTGCAACCTCCGCCTCCCGGGTTCACGCCATTCTCCTGCCTCAGCCTCCCGAGTAGCTGGGACTACAGGCACCCGCCACCTCGCCCGGCTAGTTTTTTGTATTTTTTAGTAGAGACGGGGTTTCACAGTGTTCACGAGGATGGTCTCGATCTCCTGACCTCGTGATCCGCCCGTCTCGGCCTCCCAAAGCGCTGGGATTACAGGCTTGAGCCACCGCGCCCGGCCCTTTTTTGTTGTTTTAAGACAGGGTCTCACTCTGTCACCCAGGCTGGAGTGCAGAGGCCTGATCATGACTCACTGCAGTCTCAACCTCCCTGGGCTCAAGTGATCCTCCCACAGCAGCCTCCCAAGTAGCTGGAACTACAGGAACATGCCACCACACGAGGCTAATTCATGTGTATTTCTGTAGGGATGGTAACTCCCTTGGTTTCTGAGGCCCGTCTCAAACTCTTGGCCTGAAGCCATCCTCCTGCCTCAGCCTCCCAAAGTGTTGTGATTACCGGTGTGAGCCACCACACCTGTCCACCTGCTACTTTTATTATATTATATCACTAAATTCAAAATTATTTGTCATTAAAAATTATCATTTTCAAGGCTGTGGAACAATATGTGTCCTACAGCATAATTGTAAAAACATATACAGTTGTCCCTCGGTATACAGAGAGGATTCGTTCCACCCCCCCATTTCTGCATATACCAAAATTCATGCATACTCACGTTTTGCAGTCAGCCCTTTGGAACCCACGTATAGGAAAAGTCCAAATATTACTTGGGCATCATGGCAAGCACATACAGTCTCAGTCACTTGAAAGGCTGAGGTGGGAGGCATGCTTGATCCTGAAAGGTTGAGGATGCAGTCAGCTGTGATAGCACCACTGCCACTCCAGCCTAGACAATAGAGCAAGACCCTGTCTCAGAAAAAAAAAAAAAAAAGGTTAGAAATTGTAATGACGTCTGTTGGGCAAAATTCCATATAAGCAAAGTATAGATTAATGAAGCAATTGGTGATCAATTAGTACAGTTGACTTTCTGGAGTTTCTGACAGTAAAGGTAAGAAAAATGCAAAACACAGAGACAGAGGGTTAGGGAAGGATTCTATGTGTTTAATAGGATGACACTGGCCATGTTCGTGCAGCAGCAGTATGTCACCATATGACATACCTTGGAGAGAAGTTAGCAGATGAGGAAGTTGATAAAAATGATGAGAGAAGCAAAATACTGAGAGCGATAGTGAAGTAAACCACAAAGAATTTCCATAACTGACATCAGCAAAGTGGGAATATTGTACAGTGTGTGTTTAAGTTCCTGTATAACATTGTATTTGCTTTCTGTTTGTTTGTAAGGAATGTATCTACTAAAAGTTCTTCTTGCTGTCAAAAGAATATGTGTAAGTCATTAGAACTTATTCTTCTGTTTTTCTACTTTGATCTTCCAGCCATCATCCCACAGCCTTACTTTAGAAATTTTTTATTTTTTTAGAAATTTGAACAAGTACTTGTTGGGGTGGCTCATACCTCTAGGATAGGAGGCAGGGGTGGAAGGGTCACTCGAGGCCAGGAGTTTGACACCAGCCTGGCCAACAAAGTGAGACCCCATGTCTACAAAACAATTTAAAAATTAGCCAGGTATCATCATGTATACCTACAGTCCTAGCTACTCAGGAGGCTGAGGCAGGAGGAGCCTTAGCCCCGGAGTTCAGTGAGCTGTGATTGCACCACTGTACTCCAGCTGGGTTGCAGAGGAGACCCCATCTCCTAAAACAAAAAAAACAACAAAAAAAAGAAAGAAAATAGGTAAAGTAGTAAGTTGTATGTAGCTTACTCTGAATACGTCTAAACTATTTTGGGGTCTAGCATCCCTTTACATTTTTTTAACTCTATTGAAGATCTTTTAAGACTTTTTCTTTATATAAATAATTATATTAAAATTAGAAAAGAAGACAAATTTTTAAAAATATTATTCATTACATATTAATAAAACCATTTTATGTTGTTATAATGCAGGACAAATTTTTAAAATAGATATATTCATTACATATGAATAATAAAACTGATACATGTTGACATAAGTAATACTGTTTTTTTTTTTTTTTTTTGGAAACAAAGTCTGACTTTCACCCACACTGGAGTGAAGTGGCACAATCTTGACTCACTGCACCCTCCACCACCTGGGTTCAAGCAATTCTCCTGGCTCAGCCTCCCAAGTAGCTGGGATTACTGGCGCCCACCACCATGCCTGGCTCATTTTGTGTATTTTTAGTAGAGATGTGGTTTCACCATGTTGGCCAGGCTGGTCTTGAAATCCTGACCTCAGGTGATCACCTCGGTCTCCCAAAGTGCTGAGATTACAGGCTTGAGCCATTGCGCCCAAACCAATTAATATATATGTATTAATGTGTGTGTGTGTGTATATATATATATTTTTTTGTTTTGTTTTGTTTTGTTTTGTTTTGTTTTTGAGACAGAGTCTCGCTCTGTCCCCCAAGCTGGAGTGCAGTGGCGCAATCTCCGCTCACTGCAAGTTCCGTCTCCCAGGTTCACGCCATTCTCCTGCCTCAGCCTCCCCAGGAGCTGGGACTACAGACACCCACTGCCATGCCCAGATAATTTTTTTGTGTTTTTATTAGAGATAGGGTTTCCCGGTGTTAGCCAGGATGATCTAGATCTCCTGACCTCATGATCCGCCCACTTCGGCCTCCCAACAGATTAATATATTTTTTAAAACACTGATTTGTCAGGCAACAACACTGGGCAAGGGTCTCCTCATTCCCAGCGATGCAAACCCCACTGCACGGCTCCGGGGTTGCAAGGGCTACAGCCCTCTAACTTGTGGTTTCACATATTTTATTTATATTCTATTTGTATTGTGAGACAGGGTCCTGCTCTGTCGCCCAGACTGGAATGCAGTTGTGTGTGCACTTATAGCTCACTGCAGCCTCGACCTTCTGGGCTCAAGCCATCTTCCTGCCTCAGCTCCCCACTGGCTGGTACCACAGTTGAGTGCCACCACACCTGGCTATTTTTTTAATTTTTTGTAGAGTGAGGGGTCTTGCTATGTTGCCCAAGCTGGCCTCAAACGCCTGACCTCAAGAGATCTGCCCACCTCAGCCTCCTGAGTAGCTGGGACTATAAGTACACATCACCATACCTAGCTACATTTATTTCATTTTATTAAATTTTGAAAAATATTTTTATAGAGAGGAGGTCTTGCTATGTTGCCCAGGCTGGTCTCGAACTCCTGCCCTTAAAAGATACTCCCATCTCTGCCTCCCAAACAGCTGGGACTACAGGCATGAGCCACTGCAATGAGCCTAAAGAGATTTCTTTAATCTAGCATCCCATACTTAATAGGACTGGGAAAGGCAGTAGTGTTTTTTTTTTTTTTTAATTACTTAATAATTCAGTAAGAATCTATCTCAACTTTGACCCCTGCCTTCTCTCACACTCCACATCCAGTCTGTCAGGAAATCCTGTTGTGTCTTCAACATGTATTGAAGATCCCCACCCAGCAACTCCCTGGCCTCCTCCCCTGCTTCTCTCTTCTGACCATCTCTCACCACCACTATGACCCTGGTCAGGACCACTATCATCTCTCGCCTGGATGTTGCCGCAGCTTGGCCCCCATGCTTTTACCCAAATCTTCCCACAGTCTTTCTCAACTCAGCAGCCAGAGAATGCTTTTAAATCGGGGGAGAGATCATGTCGCCTCTCTGCTCAGAACCCTCCTGCAGTTCCCATCTCAGTCAGAGTAAAAGCCAAAGCCCCAGCAATAACCTCCCAGGGCTTACATGATCTGTGCTGATCCTAGCCCAGCAACTCCCTGGTCTCCTGCCCTAATTCTCTCCCTCTCTCCTTCTGCTCCACTGACCTCCTTCCAGAACCTCAGACACACCTCAGACACTTTATTCCGTTGTTTCTGCCTACAGGCCTCTTCCCTCAGCACCTCGGCCAGCTCCTTCCCCTCCTTCAAGTCTTGGCTTAATTTTCACTTAGGAGGCCACCCCTGACCATTTTATTTAACATTGCCATCTGTCCTCATGCCCACCATGCTAATTTCTTCCTTCCTTCTTTCTTTCCTTCCCTTCATTCCCCCCACCTCCCTCCCTCCCCCCACCTCCCTCCCTCCCCCCACCTCTCTTCCTTCCTCTTTTTTTTTTTTTTGACAAGATCTCACTCTGTCACCAAGGCTGGAGTGCAGTAGCACAGTCACAGCTCACTGCCACCCCAAATTCCCAGGCTCAAGCGCTCCTCCCACCTCAGCCTCCCTAGTAGCTGGGACTACAGACAGGTTCATGCCATCATGCCTAATTAATTTTTTTAGAATTTTATTTTATTTTATTTTGAGACGAAGTTTCACTCTTCTTGCCCAGGCTGAAGTACAATGGTGCAATCCCAGCTCACTGCAACCTCCACCTCCCAGATTCAAGTAATCCTCCTGCCTCAGCCTCTCAAGTAGCTGGGATTACAGGCACGTGCCACCACGCCCAGCTAAGTTTTGTATTTTTAGTAGAGATGGCGTTTCACAATGCTGGCCAGGCTGGTCTCAAACACCTGACCTCAGGTGATCCACCCGCCTCGGCCTTCCAAAGTGCTGGGATTACAGGCATAAGCCACCATGCCTGGCCATTTTTAAAATTTTTTGTAGACACAAGGTCTCACTATGTTGCACAGGCTGGTCTTGAATTCCTGGTCTCAAGTGATCTTCCTGCCTAAATTCCTAAAGTGCTGAGATTACAGGCATGAGCCACCATGCCTGGCTTCATGTTAATTTCTTCTTGTGGCTGCAACAAACTTTCCTACATTTAGTGGCTAAAAACACCACAAATCAACCATCTTACAATTCTGGGGGCCAGAAGCCCAAACTAGGTCTATTAAGGCTAAAGTCAAGGTGTCAGCAGGGCTGCATTCCTTCTGGATGCTCTACTGTGTTCTCTTGGCTTTTCCAGCTTCTAGAAGCCACCTCATTTCTTGGATCATGGCCCGACTCCATCTTCAAAGCCAGAAGTGAAGCATCTTCAAATCTCCCTCTCTGACCTCGGCTTCCATCACCACATCTCCTGCTCCAATTCTGACTCTCCTACCCTCTTTCTTTCATAAAGATCCTTGTGATTCACCTGAGGTCGGGAGTTCAAGACCAGCCTGACCAACAGAAAGAAACCCCGTCTCTACTAAAAACACAAAAATTAGCCGGGCGTAGTGGCGCATGCCTATATTCCCAGCTACTCTGGAGGCTGAGGCAGGAGAATTGCTTGAACCCAGGAGGCGGAGGCTGCGGTAAGCCAAGATCGCACCATTGCACTCCAGCCTGGGCAACAAGAGTGAAACTCCGTCTCAAAAAAAAAAAAAAAAAATCCTTGTAATTGCTGGGCATGGTGGCTTCCACACATAATTCCAACACTTGGGGAGGTCAAAGCAGGAGGAAAACTTGAGGCCCAGAGTTTGAAACTAGCCTGGACAACATAGTGAGACCCCACCTCTACAAAAAAAATAAAAATAAATATCAGCCAGACATAGTGGTATGTGCCTGTACTCCCAGCTATTTGAAAGGCTGACGTGAGATGATCGCTTTAGCCCAGGACTTTCAGATCAGCCTGGGCGACATAACTAAATTTCATCTCTACAAAAATGAGCTGGGCATGGGTGACATGCGTGTGTAGTCCCAGCTACTTGGGAGGCTGAGGTGGGAGGATTGCTTGAGCTCAGGAGGTCAAAGCTATAGTGAGCTATGATCACATCACTGCACTCCAGCCTGGATGACACGGGGAGATTTTGTCTCAAGAAAAGAAAAGAAAAATATATTTGGTCTCTGTCCCTGGTTCCTGGTACAGGGTTTCTAAAGTCCTTATAAAGACCTCAGTGATAGAGGTGATAGGAGCATCTTTTGTTTTAATATTTGGTCTTGGTCCCAGGTTTCTAACACAAGAGCCTCTAAGAACTCTGGGATCTCCAGCATGATAAGAATGCATTTGGGGATGTTGTTGAGATGAACGGGTGGCTGCAAGCTCCTAGATTTCTTCAGGAGGAAGGCTGACTGCCAGAGGAAGCAACCAGATGATTAGAGGCTTGGAACTTTCAGCCTCACCCGCTTAACTCCAGGAGGGAAGTGGGACTGGAGTCACCAATAGCCAAGGATTTTATCAATCGTGCTTGCATAATAAAGCCTCCATAAATACCCTGAACAACAGGATTGCAGAGCTTCCGGGCTGCTGAACACAGGAGATGCTGGGAGTGTAGCATGTTCAATAGTGCATGTGAGCTCTGTGCCCCTCCCCACTTACCTTGCCCTGGACATCTTTTTTTTTTTTTTTTTTTTTTTTTTTGGAGAAAGGGTCTGGCTCTTTTATCCAGGCTAGAGTGCAGGAGTGGCACAGGCTGGAGTGCAGTGGCACAATTGTAGCTCACTGCAACCTAAGCCTCCCCAGTCCCCAGATCAAAACATCCTCCCACCTCAGCTTCCCTAGTAACTGGAACTACAGGTGCACACCACTGTGCACTCGGTTATTTATTTATTTAGTGAGATGGAGTCTAGTTCTGTAGTAACTGGAACTGAGGAAAGAGAGACCCTCTCATATTGTTTTATACTCAGTACCTGTTTTAAGAAAAAACAAGGAAGTAAAACCAAAGACAGGCAGCCTGGCGCCAGGCCCAAAACCAGGCTTGGGCCTGCCTGGCCTAAACCCAGTAGTTAAAAAATCAACTCATAACTTAGAAACCGATGTTATTCATAGATTCCAGACATTGTGTAGAAAAACACTGTGAAACTCCCTGCCCTGTTCTGTTTCTCTCTGACCACCAGTGCATGCAGCCCCTGTCACGTAGCCCCTGCTTGCTCAAATCAATTATGACCCTTTCATGTGAAATCTTTAGTGCTGTGAGTCCTTAAAAGGGACAGAAATTGTGCACTCAGGGAGCTCAGATTTTAAGGCAGTAGCTTGCCGATGCTCCCAGATGAATAAAGCCCTTCCTTCTACAACTCAGTGTCTGAGAGGTTTTGTCTGCAGCTCATCCTGCTACAGAACTACAGGTGCACACCACCGCACTCGGTTATTTATTTATTTATTGAGACAGAGTCTAGTTCTGTCACCCAGGCTAAAGTGCAGTGATGTGATCTCAGCTCACTGCAACCTCCACCCCCGGATTCAAGCGATTCTCCTGCCTCAATCTCCTGAGTAGCTAGAATCACAGGTGCGCGCCACCACGCCTGGCTAATTTTTGCATTTTTAGTAGATAGGGTTTCACGATGTTGGTCAGACTGGTCTCAAACTCCTGACCTTGTGATTCATCCACCTTGGCCTCCCAAAGTGCTGGGATTGCAGGCTTGAGCCACTGTGCTCAGCTTTTTAAAAATTTTTTACAGAGACAGGGTTTCACCATGTTGCCCAGGCTGGTCTCAAACCCCTGAGTTTAAGCAATCCTCCCACCTCGGCCTCCCAAGTGCTGGGATTACAGCGTGAGCCACTGCATCTGGCACATATATCTCTTTCATTGGCTGTTTCTGCGATGCATCCTTTACAATGAACCAGTAATAGGAAATGAACTGGCCCGATGTGGTGGCTCACATCTGTAATCCCAGCACTTCAAAGAGGCTGAGGTGGGAGGATCGCTTGTGCCCAGGAATTTGTGGCCAACCTGTGCAACATAACAAGACCCCAACTCTACAAAAAATAAATTAGCCAGATATAGTGGTGCAGGTGTGTAGTCTCAGCTACTAGGGAGGCTGAGGTGGGAGGACCACTTGAGCCCAGGCAGTCGAGGCTGCAGTGACCTATGACTGCACCACTGCACACCAGCCTGGGCAATAAAATGAGACCCTGTCTCTCAGAAAAAAAGAAAATAAACTGTTTTTGTGAGTTCTGTAAGCGGTTCTAGCAAATGATTAAACCCAAGAAGGCGGTCATGGGAACCCCTGATTTGTGACAGGTTGGTCAAAAGTACAGGTGACAACCCAGGACTTGCCATTGGCATCTGAAATGAGGGTGGTCTCGTGGGACTGAGCCCCTCATCTGTGGGGTCTGTGCCAACTCCAGGTAGTGTCAGAATAAAATTGTGGGATATCCAGTTAATATCCAGAGCATTGGAGAATTTGGTGTAGAAACTCCACACACACATTCAGTCAGAAGTGTGTGAGGAGAGACAAACACGGGCTTTTCTTTCACCTGTCTACCTGCTTAACTGCATAGGAGAGGCAACACGTGGTGCTCATGAACAAAGCAAGCATTAAAGTCAGATCAGACCTGACATTTGACTCAGTCTTAATATCCAGGTGAGCTTGGGCAAATCACTCATTATCCCTAAGTCTTCATCACTTCATTCATAAAATGGGGATAACTGTGGCACCTACCTGTGATTTTGTGAGAACTAATAAAATACTATGCTTGGTGTTAGTGTGATCATTATACCTATTCCAAACTATCTGACAAGGACAGTGATGCATGATAACATCAACAGATTAGAAATTGTAATGAATTCTCTCAGGCAAAATTCCATACAAGCAAATTACTGTCTCTCCAAAGCACTCCCACCACACTTAATTCACCATTCCCTGAACGAAATGTGCCATCTTCATTGTGCAGGTCTTTACAGTGCTGGTTTCCCTGCCTGAGCAGCTCCCTCCATCCCATCCCAGCCCATTCCCCATCCCTCCACCTCCCCCTTCCCTCCCCACTCTCATACAGCTCTTCCTCATCTTTCAGGATCCAGCTTCAATGTCGCTTTAACTGGAAGCTTCTCTCACCCTGTGGAAGAGCTTCCCATTGCATTTGATGCATGTACTGTTATTTGACCATTTTTGAGTCATAGTCCAAGTCTTTTTGTATTTTTTTTTTTTTTTTTTTTAGTAGAGACGGGGTTTCACCGTGTTAGCCAGGATGGTCTCAATCTCCTGACCTCGTGATCCACGCGTCTCGGCCTCCCAAAGTGCTGGGATTACAGGCTTGAGCCACCGCGCCCGGCCAGTCCAAGTCTTTTTGTACCTGAATAACATGCTGCCCAGTCAGTCTCTCTTCCTGGACTCTGAAGTCTTTCATGGTAGATCCAGCTGGAAATGACAAAAAGATATTCTTTTAAAAAAAGGGGGGGATGATATAAACAGACACAAGTTCTTAAACGTTTTAAATGGTATGTGAAAAGCAAACAAAAATCAAAGGTTTATGGGAAACAGGAAGGAAAGAATTACTGGGAACTTCATCAAGGGTTAATATTTTGTTTGTTTGTTTGTTTGTTTTTTTGAGATGGAGTCTTTCTCTGTCGCCCAGGCTGGAGTACAGTGGCACGATCTCAGCTCACTGCAAGCTCC
Organism: Trachypithecus francoisi; assembly: GCF_009764315.1. Lineage (NCBI taxonomy): Eukaryota > Metazoa > Chordata > Mammalia > Primates > Cercopithecidae > Trachypithecus > Trachypithecus francoisi. Next base: position 126,479,413 of record NW_022681469.1, on the reverse strand, counting down.
GAATTTCCCAGGTTCACGCCATTCTCCTGCCTTAGCCTCCTGAGTAGCTGGGACTACAGGCACCCGCCACCACACCTGGTTAATTTTTTGTACTTTTAGTACAGACGGGGTTTCATTGTGTTACCCAGGATGGTCTCAATCTCCTGACCTTGTGATCTGCCTGCCTTAGCCTCCCAAAGTGCTGGGATTATAGGCATGAACCACCGTGCCTGGTCTAATTCACTTATTTTATTTTATGTTTTTTTTTTTTTTTTTTGAGACAGAGTCTCATTCTGTTACCTAGGCTAGAGTGCAGTGGTGCAATCAGGGCTCACTGCAGCCTCGACCTCCTGGGTTCAAGTAATCTCACCTAATTTTTATTTGGTTTAAGAAACTCAGTCTTGGTTGAGCGTGGTGGCTTACGCCTATAATCTCAACACTTTGGGAGGCTGAGAGGGGTGGATTACTGGAGGCCAGCAGTTTGAGATCAGCCTGGGTAACATATTAAGACCCTGTCTCCACACAGAAAACAGTGAATTTGTGAAAGGCAATTTTTTCCACAGACTGGGGGTGGAGGAAATGATTTCAGGATGATTGAAGTGCATTACCTATATTGTGCACTTTATTTCTATTATTATTGCATTGTAATATACAATGAAATAATTCTACAACTCATGATAATGTACAATCAGTGGGATCTCTGAACTTATTTTCCTGCAACTAGAAGGTCCATTTGGGGCGATGGGAGAAACAGGCACTAGATTCTCATAAGGAGCACGCAACCTAGATCCCTCACATGCACAGTTCACAACAGGGTTCGTGCTCCTATGAGAATCTAATGCTGCCGCTGATCTGACAGGCCATGGTGCTCAGGTGGTCATGTGAGCGATGGGAGGGGCTATAAATACAGATGAAGTTTCCCCTCACTCGCCTGCTGCTCACCTCCGGCTCTGTGGCCCTGTGGTTGGAGACCCTGCTCGACTGCATTCGAAAGTACCCATCCCATACCATTCTTCAGATTCATCTATACTGCCGCAGTGGTCAAGTGTAGCACCCCTTAGCTTGCATGGCATATGCCTCGGCTGGCATTTCATCACAATCAACAGTAAGTGGTAGCTTGAGTCATTATGAGATCACTTCCTAGAAATCACCAGCATCCCATGTCCCACTGGCAAGGAGCTCAGCACCACTCCTTGGATAACCAAACCTATGCCCAAATCCAATCTGTGTGAGTCTATCTCCTTCCAGGCAACAATTCTGTATTTCTAGGAGTCGAATCAGGAGATGTAAACCACTCAGAGGTTTAAACTAAAATGGGCACAGTGGCTCACACCTGTAATCCCAGCACTTTGGGAGGCCAAGGCAGGTGATCGCTTTGAGCTCAGGAGTTTGAGACCAGCCTGGAAAACATGACGAAACACCGTCTCTACAAAAAAACACAAAAATTAGCCAGGCGTGGTGGCACATACCTGTAATCCTAGCTACTCGGGAGGCTGAGGAAGGAGAATTGCTTGAGCCCGGGAAATTCGGAGGTAGCAGTGAGCAGAGATCGTGCCACTGCACTTTAGCCCGGGTGATCGAGTGCGACCCAGTACCAAAAAAAAAAAGTTAAAAAAAAATGTAAATTTAATATAAAAAATATTAATTATAACAGAGGATCGGCGTAATGAGTGACACACTAGCACAAACTAAAGACAACTCTAGAGAATACAGAACTAGCAAAGGCCAGGCATGGTGGCTCATGCCTGTAATCCCAGCAATTTGGGAAGCCTAGGCAGGAGGATCGCTTGAGGACAGGAGTTGGAGACCACAGCCTGGGCAATGTAGTGAGACCCTGTGTCTACTAAACAAAAGAAAAAAATCAGCCAGGTGTGGTGGTGATGCACACCTGTAGTTCCAGCTACTTTGGAGTCTGGCGTGGGAAGATCCCTTGAACCTGAAAATTCTAGGCTGCAGTGAGTATGGGTGGATTTTGGTGTACACAGAAATGGGAGAGCTAGAACTAATCCCCCCCATATACCAAGGGACAAATTGTATCTGTTTTTACAATTATACTGTAGGATACATTATGTTCCATCACAATGGTAATTTTTAATGACAGTTTTTAATTGAGTGGAATTACCATAAAAATAATAAAAGTAGCAGCTAATATTTACTGAGCTGTTACTAGGTGCCTATAAATACCACAGATTTTTAAATTCCCCGTAACTCTTCCTTATTCCACTTAACCACTCTCTTTAAATTACTCATGCTTGCTTCGGTAGCACATATACTAAAGTTGGAACAATAGAGAGATTGGCATGGCCTCTGTGCAAGAAAGACATGCAAATTTGTGAAGCATTCCTTTTAAAAAAAAAAAAAAAAGAGAGAAACAAAATTACACCCGGATTTTCACTGTGTGCATATGACCTTTTGTTTAGGTTGAATTATATCCAAAGATGGTATTTCCAAAAGTGAGATTACTGTGAGTCACAGGACATGAGCATTCTTATTACACTTGATGTAAACTGTCGAACTTTCAGGCATGGTGGCTGTCTGCTTATAATTCCAGCACTTTGGGAGGCTGAGGTGGGAGGACTGATTGTGCCCAGGAAGTTGTGGCTGCAGTGAGCCACAATTGCACCACTGCACTCCAGTTTGGGCAACAGAGTGAGATAGAAGATTGACTTTTTAATAGAATTTTTCTGTTCACTTGAAGATTTGGCCAGGACTGTGCTATATGAAAAGTCTTCACAAAATAATCATCTCATCCAATTAATGTTGGAACTGGGAGCAGAAAATGTTTTGGTGACTATTTCTTCCTTCACTTGCTGTTATATAAAATATTGCCAGTGGGTATTTAACAACCAAAAGTGTCATATCTGAGCTACTCACAATGAAAAGTGATGTCTGGGGCCCAGGTGTATTGAGGTTCCCATGTCTGGGCTACGGGTGCTGAGTGGGACTTACTTGTCCATCCGTTTTCTATATTCCAGCACTGGGAAACTTGGGTTTATCCATCTTGATAAGAGGTCATTTAAATTCCACTTGGCAAGAACCACAAATGGAAGAAAGGCCATGAAACCACAGGCTTGCCCTTGTTCTCAAGGGAATCTTCAGCTTAGGTGGTTCTGTAAAAGAGGAATCACATTGTTGAAAACTCACTGCAGGTCAGGTGAGGTGGCTCATACCTATAACCCCAGCCCATCAGGAGACTAAGGCAGGAGGATCCCATGAGGCTAGAAGTTCAAATCCAGCCTGGGCAACACAGTGAAACCTCATCTCTACAAAAAATTAGAAAACGAGCTGGGTGTGTTGGCACATTCCTATAGTCCCAGCTACTCTGCAGGCTGAAGTGGGAGGATCAAAGTGGAAGCTGCAGAAGTGGAAGCTACAGTGAGCTCTAATCTCACCACTGCACTCCAGCCTGGGTGACAAGAGACCCTGCCTCAACACACGCACACCCTCGTCCCAGTCTGCCCAGCTTTGACTAGTGAAAAGTCTTCTGGTTACACAGAGGTATGCTCTTTTTTAGGACAGGGAGGGACCAGCAAGCTTGTTCACAGCCTTTCCCTCATCCTCTGCTTAGTTTTCCAAGAACATTTATGTGGAAAGGGAGTCCAAATCATCAGGTTACAAGAGGAAAAATATGCCTCTTTTGTCAATTAATAACTGGAACACCTGCCTTAAAAACCAGGGAGTTTTGCTAGGAGGATTCACTCCCTACGACCCTGACCTATGCAGGGAATGTAAAAACCTGGAGTTTGGGGACATACAATACTGAAGGCCACATTGCAGATGTGGAGACCTTACCAAAGTACAGCCTTTCCACAAGGCACTACCAAACACCAGCTGGATGTCTCCATGGGGCACCACTGTATCCCTGGCTCTTGTTTCCCCCGGAGATGCTCTATTCCAGCCTTCTCTTACATTCTGTATCCCGCACAGTTCCTGGCATGAGGACTCACAACATAGCAGGCTGCTGAGTTAATGGTGACCTACTGCAGATCCAACTTGAGATTTTGGCAGGGCGCTTTATGTTTGAGAAATTAAAGAGGAGAGAATGGACCAGCCTGCTAGAATATAAAAAACGTAAAGAAAAAAAAATTTTAAAGCACACTCCCACCAATGCTGGATCTATTTCTTTCTTGCTTTTTTTTTTTTTTTTTTTCTGAGATAGGGTCTTGCTCTGTCACTCAGACTGGAATGCAGTGTCAAGAGCACCGCTTACTGCAGCTTTAAACTCCTGGGCTCGAGCTATCCTCCCACTTCAGCCTCCCGAGTAGCTGGGATTACAGGTGAATGCCACCATGCCTGGCTAATTCTTAATTTTTTTGTAGAGATGGGGTCTCACTATGTGGCCCAGACTGCTCCTGAACTCCTGGGTCAAACTAATTCTCCCACCTTGGCCACCCAAAGTGCTAGGATTACAGGCTTTAGCCACTGCGCCCAGTCTATTTATCTTTCTATAACTCATATATTAAATCTTCCTTCTTAAATCACCTCCTACCCACTGATCTGCAGGGATAGCAAACACAGGTCTCAGCAGGTCAGGCAACCTACATGAGGGAACGAGGCCAGGGGAAACTGCACATACTGCAAGGTTTTCAAACCTTGCAAACTGCACTTCAATAATTCTTCAACACTGTGATGGTCAAACCAAACACAGAAATAGAAAGCCCAGTTCAGTCGCCAGCAGCCAGTGTGGGATATGTGATCTACATGCTACAGGGCAAACTGCTTACGAAGAATGACCTGGTCTCCACCAACCTGCTTTTCAAGTCCAGCTGCTCCTGCCCAAGTCCTTACACTCTACTGACATGACCCACATTCACAGTACTCTCCTGACACTTTGCTTGTTCACTCTTTTTTTTATTTTCCCAACGAATATTTCCTTATCTCTCTATTTTTTGTTTGTTTGTTTGTTTTTTTTACTTTTTTTGAGACGGAGTCCCCCTCTGTCAAACAGGCTGAAGTACAGCAGGATGATTATGGCTCACTGCAGCTTTGTTATGGCTCACTGCAGCTTCCATCATCCGGGCTCAAGTGATCCTCCCACCTTAGCCTCCCAAGTAGTTGGGATTACAGCCATGTAACATCGCACCCAGCTAAATTTATTATTTTTTCTTTTTTTTTCAGACGGAGCCTGGCTCTGTCGCCCAGGCTAGAGTGCAGTGGCATAATCAAGGCTCACTGCAACTTCTGCCTCCTGGGTTCAAGTGATTCTCTTTCCTCAGCCTCCCGAGTAGCTGGGATTACAGGTATGTGCCACCATGCCCAACTAATTTTTATATTTCTAGTAGAGATGGGGTTTTACCCTGTTCACCAGGCTGGTCTTGAACTCCTGACCTCAGGTGATCTGCCCACCTTGGTCTCCCAAAGTGCTGGGATTACAGGTGTGCCACCGTTCCTGGCAAGTTTATTATTTTTTCTAGAGACAGGGTCTCACTATGTTGCCCAGGCTGGCCTTGAACTCCTAGGCACAAGCAATCCTCTGGCCCCCACCTCCCAAAGAGCTGGGATTACAGGCTTGAGCCAACACATCAGGCCCTAACAAATTTCTGGAGCTCCTACTATATACCAGGCAGTATAACAGGTGCCCAGGAAACAGCAGTGAACAAGGTATAAGAGTTTCTGATCTTGGCCGGGCATGGTGGCTCACGCCTGTAATCCCAGCACTTTGGGAAGCCGAGGCGGGTGGATCATCTGAAGTCAGGAGTTCCAGACCAGCCTGATGAACATGGTGAAACCTTGTCTCTACTAAAAGTACCAAAATTAGCGGGTCATGGTTGTACATGCCTGTAATCCCAGTTACAGCTACTTGGAAGGCTGAGGCAGAAGAATCGCTTGAATCCAGGAGGCGGAGGTTGCAGTGAGCTGAGGTCATGGCACTGCACTCCAGCCTGGGCAACAAGAGTGAAACTCTGTCTCAAAAAAAATGAAAAACAAAAAAACAATTTCTGCCCTTGCAGAGCTTATAGGGTAGCAGGAAATTGATAGAGTTTGAATGTTTGTCTCCTCCAAATCTCATACTGAAATTAAATCCCTAATGTTGGAGGTGGTGCCTGGTGGGAGTCTGTGGGTCATGGGGGCAGATCCCTCATGAATGGCTTGGTGCCCTCCCCGTGGTAATGAGTGAGTTCTCTCTCTACTAGTTCACGTGACAGCCGATTGTTTAAAGAGCCTGGCACCTCCTCCTCTCTTCCTTGTTCCTTCTTCTCAACAAGTGACATGTCGGCTCCTCCTTTACCTTCCGCCATGAGAGGAAGCCTCCTGAGGTCCTCACCAGTGGATGCTGGTACTATGCTTTTTTTTTTTTCTGAGACAGGGTCTCACTCTGACACTCAGGCTAGAGAGCAGTGGTATAATTATGGCTCACTGCAACCCTGACCTCCTGGGCTAAAGAGATCTTTTTACCTTAGTCTTTCAAGTAGCTGAAACCACAGGCATGCATCAGTGCACCATCATACCTGGCTATTTGTTTTATCTTTAGCAGAGACAAGATCTCACCATGTTTCCCAGGCTGGTTTCAAACTTCTGGGCTCAAGCAATCCTCCTGTCTCAGCGTCCCAAAGTGCTGGGATTACAGGTGTGGGCCACTGTGCCCGGGCTGGCACCATGTTACTTGTATAGTCTGCAGAACTGTGAGCCAAATAAACTGTTTTTCTTTATAAACTACCCAGCCTGAGGTATTTCCTTATAGCAATGCAAAATGGACTAATCTAGGAATCATAGGCCAACACTTACCAGACTGTGATGAGCACAATGACAGAAGTTCAGAGTGGGACTGAAACGCTCCCAAGGGGCTTCTTGCTGCATCATAGAGAGTGGGGTGAGACATCTCGGCTGAGGCTAAAGATGAGCAACAATGAGAGTGAAAGAGTGATGATGGGGGTAGGGAGAGGGTGTCCTGAAGGACCAGTAAAGTCCCCCAAGGAAACTGACATTCCGTGTGGCTGGAGGGTAGGCATATGGGGAGGGTGGTGCACGATAAAACTGGGAAGGTGAGCGGAGACCAGCTCTTACTAGGCCCTGTGGCCAAATTAGTTTGGATTCTGTCTTAAAGGCAATGGGCAGTCACCAGCAGGTTTTAATCAAGAACTATTTTGACCCAAATTTGCCTTTTAGGAGAATTCCTCTGGCTTCAGTGAACAGGCCGAAGTGAGAAAGCCTCGAAGACAGGAAGACAACTGGAGGCCTTCACAATAAACCAGTGTAAAAGAGAACAGGGTCAGGTACAGTGGCTCCTGCCTGTAATCTCAAAACTTGAGAAGTCCAAGGTGGGCGGATGGCTTGAGCCCAGGAGTTTGAGACCAGCCAGAGCAGTGTGATGAAACCACATCTCTACAAAACTCAAAAATTAGCTGGGCATGGGCATGGTGGCTCGTACCTGTGGTCCCAGCTACCCCAGAGGCTGAGGCGAGAGGATAGCTTGAGTCCGGGAGGTTGAGATTGCAGTAAACCGAGATCACCCCACTGTGCTCCAGCCTGGGCAACACAGGGAGACTGTCTTAAAAAAAAAAACAAAGGAAAAAAACAAAAAGATCCCATTCTTCACTTATTAGTGCCCTAACATTCTCAAGAGAACCTTGGTGACACAGTGAATTCAACTGTCATTGTAATTCAGCAACCCACACATTTAAGTTTGTGTTTGATTTCCAATAATATCAGCCCTGTGGATATAAGAAATAAGGAATTGTGTTTGGTCTATCATGGAAGCTCTCTGGATCTTAGACCATGACTTATGCTGAAAGGTAAAAACTTGAGCTTTTTGTTTTTCTCTCTGTAAGTGCTCAAGTGCAGCGGTCCCCAGTTTTTGGGGGACCAGGGACCAGTTTTGTGGAAGACAGTTTTTCCACAGACTGGGGGCAGTGAAGGTCAGTTTTGGGATATATCAAGCACATTACATTTATTGTGCACTTTATTTCTATTATTACTACATTGTAACGTAAAACAAAATAATTATATAACTTACCATAATGTAGAATCAGTGGGAGTCCTGAGCTTGTTTTTCTGCAACTAGACGGTCCCATCTGGGGGTGATAGGAGATAGTGATAGATTATCAGGCATTAGATTCTCATAAGGACAGAGCAAGGTAGATCCCTTGCATGCACAGTCACAATAGGGTTTGTGCTCACATGATAATCTAATGTTGCCGCTGATCTGACAGGAGACAGAGATCAGGTGGTAATGTGGGGAGCAGCTGTAAATACAGATGAAGCTGCACTCACCCACCCACTGCTCACCTCCTGCTGTGTGGCCCAATACAGGCCTGTGACCCAGGGATTCGGGGCCCCTGCTCAAGTGCATCCAAAAGGACCCTTCCCACACCAGTCTTCATAGTGATCAAGTGCAGCAGCCACTTAGCTCCCAAGGCATGTGCCTCAGCTGGCATTTCATCACAATCAACAGTAAGTGGTAGCTTGAGTCATTGTGAGGTCACTTCCTGGAAATCACCAGCATCCCATGTCCCATGGCAAGGAACTCAGCACTGCCCCTTGGATAACCAAACCTATGCCCAAATCCCATCTGTGTGAGTCTATCTCCCGGGACCCTTCCTAACATCAATTCTGTATTTGTCAGAGTCCAAACAGGAGACATAAACCACTCAAAAGTTTAAAGTGTTAAATTTAAACAAAAAAATTATTAATTATAACAGGGCAACAGCATAATGAGAGATTGGCTACCAAAAAGTAAAGAGAACTCTAGAGAATACAGGACTAGCAGAGGTCAGGCATGGTGGCACATGTTTACAATTTCAGCAATTTGGGAAGCCAAGGCAGGAGGATTCTTTGAGGCCAGGAGTTTGAGACCAGACTGGGAAATACAGTGAGACCCTGTCTCTACCCAAACAAACAAACTAACAACAACAAAAAACCTGGGTGTGGTGGCACATACTTGTAGTTCTAGCTACTTGGGAGGCTGAGGTGGGAGGATTGCTTGAACCTGGGTGGTCAAGGCTGCAGTGAACCATGATTTTGCCACTGCACTTTAGCCTGGGCAACAGAGAGAGACCCTGTCTCAAACAAAAAAAAAGTATAGGACCAGCTGATAAAACAGGCAGTAACTGTCCCTACTGTCCCAACACTGAGATCAAGGAAAAGACTCCCCACTAGGGCTGAGATCCAGCCCCCCTTGGAGAGGGCACAGTCCTGGGTAATTCAATAGCAGAATTGCTGCATTACCACATGGTGGAACACGCTAGCAATCTGTCCTCTGGAATTTGCTGAAAATCCATCCTCTATGATGCTAGATTAAGATATTAACGAACAGTCGTCTCACTACAAAACCACCCAGGCAGGTGCAGAGAAACTGCTGGTCACTGGGTGCTGCTGAGCACCGTGCAGGGCAGGAGCCCGGTACTGAAGAAACTCAGTGCCTGTGGAGATTCGCACACCACAACCAGAAAGAAAAGTCTCTTACAAGGTCCCTCTAGAACATTTAATCATGTACTAGCTGACGGAGGAAGCTGACAACATTTAATCATGTACTAGCTGACGGAGGAAGCATTTAAGGAACCCACATCTATGTTTGCAGATCAAGCAGTGAAGTGATGGAACTGATGGGCAGTCACTGGATGGACAGCAGGTACATGACATATTTCCCTCTATCAACAAAGAAAGGGAAGAGAGAAAAGAGAGAGAGGACCAGGCATGGTGGTTCACACCTATAATCCCAGCAGTGTGGGAGGCCAAGGCAGCTGGATCATTTGGGTCCAGGAGTTAGAAACCAGCCTGGGCAACATAGTGAAACCCTGTCTCTACTAAAAGTTAAAGAAATTAGCTGAGTGTGGTGGAGTATGACTGTAGTCCCAACTTCTCAAGAGGCTGAAATAAAAGGATCACGAGTGTCTAGCGGTTCGAGGCTGCAGTGAGCCACTAGCTAGTGGCTAAGAACAGTGGATTTCTCTACAGGGTAATGAAAGTTTCTAAAATGGATTGTGATGATAGATCACAGCTCCATGAATATTCTAAAAACCACTGAATTGCATACTTTGATAAATAAACTGCATCGTATGTGAACTACATTTCAATAAAGTTGTTATTTAAAAGAAAGAAAATAGCGGGCTGGACACAGGTAGCCCATGGCTACCTATAATCCCAGCACTTTGGGAGGCTGAGACAGAAGGATGTCTTGAAGACAGGAGTTTGAGATCATCCTGGGCAACATAGCACGATCCCATCCCTACAACAAAAAAATTAAAAATTTAGCTCTGCATGGTGGTGTACGTCTGTAGTGCCAGTTACTTGGGAGGCAGAGGCGGGAGTATTGCTTGAGCCCAGGGGTTTGAAGCTACAGTGAGCCATGATCATACCACTGCATTGCAGCCTGAGTGACAGAGCAAGACCCTGTCTCTAAAAAGGAAAGAAAAGAAATGCAAGTTTTTATTACTTTGTGAGAGTAACCAAGTTTGTAGAGAAACAGATAAGAACAAAAGAGCACTGAATGGTGAGAGTAGGAGGCTGGTTAGCCTCATTGCTAGCTAAGGGACTTCTGAAAAATTCATTAGTAAAATCACAGCTCTGAGAGTCCGTCAGGCATTCAAATGATGAATGTTAAATCCATTACAAATGCCCAGCATCTTTCTTTACATGCCTTCTAATGAAAAATTCCTAAGTGCCTAAATAGCAAGTGGTCTGAAATGATAGCAGCTGTTTATTAAAGAAATAACATCTCAAATTTTAAAAACCACGAGTCAAATATTATTTTCTTCCTCCCATTTTACAGGTGTGCAACCAAAAGAACAGAGAATTTAAGTAACTTTTCTTTTTTTTTTTTATTATACTTTAAGTTCTAGGGTACATGTGCACAATGTGCAGGTTTGTTACACATGTATACATGTGCCATGTTGGTGTGCTGCACCCATTAACTCATCATTTACATTAGGTATATCTCCTGATGCTATCCCTCCCCCCACTCCCTCCCCACAACAGGACCCGGTGTGTGATGCTCCCCTTCCTGTGTCCAAGTGATCTCATTGTTCAATTCCCACCTATGAGTGAGAACATGTGGCATTTGGTTTTCTGTTCTTGCGATCGTTTGCTGAGAATGATGGTTTCCAGCTGTATCCATGTCCCTACAAAGGACATGAACTCATCCTTTTTTATGGCTGCATAATATTCCATGGTGTGTATGTGCCACATTTTCTTAATCCAGTCTGTCACTGATGGACATTTGGGTTGATTCCAAGTCTTTGCTATTGTGAATAGAGCTGCAATAAACACACGTGTGCATGTGTCTTTATAGCAGCATGACTTATAATCCTTTGGGAATATCCCCAGTAATGGGATGGCTGGGTCGAATGGTATTTCTAGTTCTAGATCCTTGAGGAATCGCCACACTGTTTTCCACAATGGTTGAACCAGTTTACAGTCCCACCAACAGTGTAAAAGTGTTCCTATTTCTCCACATCCTCTCCAGCACCTGTTCTTTCCTGATTTTTTTAATGATTGCCATTCTAACTGGTGTGAGATGGTATCTCATTGTGGTTTTGATTTGCATTTCTCTGATGGCGAGTGTTTAAGTAACTTTTCTAAGTGGCAGAGCACAGATTTAAATCCTATCACTTTGGCCTCAGAGTTTGTGCTTTATTTTACTTTATTATTTTAAAATTCATCGTTTTTAAAACCAAGAGACTTATGCAAAATTATTCTAGGATTCAAAAAACACCTCTTGCTTTTCCTGACCATGGGTGCAGGCAGGGCTCATGCTGCGTTTTCTTTACTTACATGTGTCCTATTTGGATGGAGACATGATGACAGGAGCTCTCTCGGTCATCATGCACCAGAAAGGAGGGTGAAGAAAAGCACAGGGAAGCCAGTCTTAACCATGTTTAAGGTTACAGTTTAAGTTAAGGAAACTGCAGAATTAAACTTGTAGTGTAATCCTCCACAGGGGGCTCAACAAAGCCATGGAAACATGAATGAAGTGGGATTGCAAATGTGACACTTCCGATAAAATTTTTTTTAAAGAAAAAGAAAGAAAAAGAGGTCCATTAAATAAAATATCTTAAAAAACCAAGAAACTAACTGCAAGTCCCCCAAAGAGAGTGGTCAATGATTCTGTGTGATTTAAGGAATGCTGAGAAAGAATGTCTTAATGCAGTGAAATATAATATGAAATACAGGTAATCTCTTACCTTTAGTGTTTATTAGCCATTCCAGGAGGTGAGTAGGAAATAACTAGTTCAGGTCTAGAAAGAAAACCAAGAAATGTTACAGTAGCCAGTACAATGGTGGCCTCACAGCCAGTAAAATGGTTGTGATATGACCTCAGGGTCACCTGAGGTCAGGAGTTTGAGATCAGCCTGACCAACTTGGTGAAACACCATCTCTACGAAAAATACAAAAATTAGCCGGGCATGGTGGTGCATGCCTGTAATCCTAGTTACTTGGGAGGCTGAGGCAGGAGAATCACCTGAACCCAGGAGTCGGAGGTTGCAGTGAGTTGAGATTGTACCATTGTACTCCAGTCTGGGCAACAAGAGTGAAACTCTGTCCCAGAAAAAAAGAAAAGGGTACTCAATCATCAATATTTACTTGCTAACAAGATTGACCCAGGAATAACACAGCAGATAAAACCCAGCAGATTAAACTTCATTCAAGTACTTAGGCATAGTGTGAGCCACCACAGTGTGTCTGAACACCATGGAGGCAGTGGTCACTATTCTCTCACTGATGAAGACAACTGAGTACGGGATGGGGAATGGCAGGGGCAATGGAGAGTGCCAGGACTGCAGCTCAGAGTCAGGCTTTTCCATCAAGGACTTACAGCCATACCTGTCACCTCTAGCTAGAAAAACATTTTAGTATAAATGTCATTTTATTGTTTCAATTCCAGAAATGACTACAGTGGCAAACAGAACTTACATTTTTATTGTTGCTGTTGTGGCTGAAGCAGATCTCACTCTGTTACCCAGGCTGGAGTACAGTGTTGTGATCTCAGCTCACTGCAGCCACTGCCTCCCAGGTTCAAGTGATTCTCCTACTTCAGCTCCTGAGTAGCTGGGATCACAGGTGCCGGCCACCACGCCCAGCTAATTCTTTGTATTTTTAGTAGATACGGGGTTTCACCATGTTTGCCAGGCTGGTCTCGAACTCTGGACCTCAGGTGATCTGCCTGCCTCAGCCTCCCAAAGTGCTGGGATTACAGACGTAAGCCACCACGCCTGGCCTAAAACTTACTTTTTAACAACAAACTTGATTTTATTACTCTCATGAATGATCCTTTCACGTCATGGAACTCCAAACCAGGAGGGCTTCAGAAGGGAATCCCCTCTGGCAAGGCTTCTACATACAGGAACTCGGGGTTTGATTCAAACACAGGATATGGAACTTTTACTGCCTCAGTGAGTCCAAGAGCTTGAGCTGAAAGTGTAAGAGAAAATAATTTGTGGAAGATAAAATTTGACATAGACCTTCTTTTATTTGTATCTGCATTCTCAAGTACATTACGGACAAGTTCCCTACCATCAAGCAATATTCACTTCATATTGAAGGCATTTTGCTTAGGATATTGCGCAAATCTGAAGAAGCCTAAAAAATAGTATTTTTAGGAGGAACATTTTAACACTTTCATTCAATAGGAGAGTTATGTTATTAGCCAAAATGACCTCTGTGTTCTAAGCAGAAATGACCGAAGGCCATTCCATACAGCAGTGGCCCCTGGCAGCCTTTGCATTCTCAAGAGGCAGGGTAGCTGTTCAAAGGCAGGTGGTGTCTATGATGCAACGAAGCAGCACTCAGTAAGTTCAAGTCATCAGACACACAGTAGACAGGATTCCTGATAAGGGACAGGAAACGTCAGCAGCAGGTATTGAGACAATGGACAGGAATGCCCCGGGAATGCTGCGTGCTCCCTACTCCTTACTTCCTTCTCCATGACAGACACACCCAATCAACTGAAACACACTTTCTTGCTGAGCCCGTTCAGAATCGTTCAAGACAGCACTCCAGGAAACTGCTGTCAACAAATCTAAGTATTTGCCACACGTGTGTCAGCCAGATTTGAAGTACAGACAGTGGAATGACACTTGGCCCAATGCCGCCCTTCCTCTCCCATCCTGACACATGAGAAAGCTGAATCCAAGAGAAATGAAGTCACCTGCTTGGTTTCAATAGCAAGTGTAGTAGTAGAAATAAACCAAAGCCTAGTTTCTGGGACCTTCCTTTTTTAGGTCCTAAACGTCTATAATTCATTCAGACATGACCCTTCATTGATATGTTATTAAGTTAAAGACCCACAGTAGGGGTCCCTTCATGTTCATATGAAAGGGCGAGACTCTTATCTCCAAAAAATAAAAAATACAAAAATATTTCAATTAAAAAAAAGTGTGATAGTTTTTGGCAATGTTTAGATAGAAAATAAGAGTATCCCTTTCAAATAAGCTGACACTTTCTAAACATGTAATAACCAGGGTCACAGAATCACAGAGGCCAGTGAGAAGATTAAAAAGTACCCCTGTGGCCGGGCACGGTGGCTCAAGCCTGTAATCCCAGCACTTTGGGAGGCTGAGAAGGGCGGATCACGAGGTCAGGAGATCAAGACCATCCTGGCTAACACGGTGAAACCCTGTCTCTACTAAAAAATACAAAAAACTAGCCGGGCTAGGTGGCGGACGCCTGTAGTCCCAGCTAATGTAGTCCCAGCTACTCGGGAGGCTGAGGCAGGAGAATGGTGTAAACCCGGGAGGCGGAGCTTGCAGTGAGCTGAGATCCGGCCACTGCACTCTAGCCTGAGCGACAGAGCGAGACTCCGTCTCAAAAAAAAAAAAAAAAGTACCCCTGTGAGCCCCAGTGACACAAACACCTCCAGGAAAATTTCCTGTTCCTGTCCCTCCAACTAATCCACAGCAACATAATGTCAGCAAGTGGCACGATCTGCCTCCCCTACCTCCAGGCAGCCACAGGGAAAGTAGAGAGCAAAGGGACCATTCCCTGTGTCACTGATAAGTGAGGCTCAATGGGAAATACGAAGCATGAGGGGCACCCAAAGGTAGGTGACAAGTTCAGTGTCTCCCCTTTGTCTTCCTGCTTCATGTATTATCTGCATCTTCTGCTCTTCTCATGATAAGGAAGGAAGCAGCAATAGCGTGTCTACTGTGGAAATGTGGGACTACCATCGGGCATCATGGAACCTAATATAGAAGTTTATACAACCCTGGGAGCTTTCAGAACCTAGTGTCCTAACACGTACATCCAAGTTTTTAAGGCTCTTGACCAGGTAGTGTTATGCCCAGACCGTTTATTCCCCGAAGAAGACCACCAGAGTCCAGAGTCAAAGCCAAGCGGCAAGGATCTTTAATGCAAGTTCGAACTTGGTCCCTCCGTTCTACAACATACAAGAGGGCCCGGAACAATGCGTGCGCTTGCTTTTTATAGCTCGAGGTAAACAGGACTTGTCAGGTTACAGATGAACAAGGCATTACAATTGGTTTACATTTTAAATTATGCTTTTAGCAGCCTTCTATTGGTTCCTGCGCTTTTACAAAAGGTTGCAACCTTATCGGAGGTTCTCCAGGTGTTGTTTTTCTTTGAAATATACGGAGGAATGTGTTTGTGTCGGGCTCAGGAAGTGGAGGCATTGCTCAAGGCTGTGATGTGTTTGTGTCGGGCTCAGGAAGTGGAGGCATATGGGGGGATGTGATGTGCTCAAGGCTGGGATGTGTTTGTGTTCTTTCAGTAGTAGACTATGAGCCCCCAGGGGTTCACACAGATTTTCTAGGGTCTTCACACTGCTAACCACAGTCATGGCAACGCCTTCATTACCTTTTAAACATTGTGTTCCCAATTGTCCCCTTAAAATTGGGCAGTTTAGGCTGGGCACAGTGGCTCACACCTGTAATCCCAGGACTTTGGGAGGCCAAGGCAGACAGATCACTTGAGGTAAGGAGTTTGAGACCAGCCTGGCCAATATGGTGAAACCCTGTCTCTACTACAAAATACAAAAATTAGCTGGGCATGGTGGTGCATGCCTGTAATTCCAGCTGCTCGGGAGGCTGAGGCATAAGAATCCCTTGAACCCAGAAGGCAGAGGTTATAGTGAACCGAGATAGTGTCACTGCACTCCAGCCTGGGCAACAAGAGTGAAACTCTATTTCAAAAAAAAAAAGAAGCAGGCCAAAATCCTTTTTTTTTTTTTTTTTTTTTTTTTTTGAGACAAGAGTCTTGCTTTGTCGCCCAGGCTGGAGTGCGGTGGCACGATCTTGGCTCACTGCAAGCTCTGCCTCCCAAGTTCACACCATTCTCCTGCTTCAGCTTCCCGAGTAGCTGGGACTAGAGGTACCCACCACCACACCCGGCTAATATTTTGTATTTTTAGTAGAGATGGAGTTTCACCGTGTTAGCCAGGATGGTCTCGATCTCCTGACCTTGTGATCTGCCCGCCTTGGCCTCCCAAAGTGCTGGGATTAAAGGTGTGAGCCACTGCGCCCAGCCAGGCCCAAATCTAAAAGTAAAACTTAGCATAGACAATAAAAATGGTGAGAATTCCATTCCCTGGTTACTTACCTCATAGGCTGAAGAGCTGCCTCTGCCTGTAAGGATCAGAGCATTCTGTGTTTGATGGCAGAACCTATGTCAGAATGCAGCACAATCCCTGACAAGTGAGAAGAACATCAGGGTGAGTTATCCTGACCTTGAGATTGCTTCTCTAGCTCTTTCATTAAAAATATATATATATAAGAACCAAGAAGGAGATCCCCTCTTGCCACCTCAGTTCTTTGAACTCAGCTACTCAAGGTCCATTTTGTCGAGATCAAGGGCTCCCATAAGTGACTGTGAGGCAGATCTGATCACTCAGAGGGTAAAAAATAATCTCATAAAATCTGAAGATGTGAAAGGAGAATGCAGCTGCTGCTCAGAAACTCCACTAGCCCATCTTGAAAAGAAATCATCTACGAACAGAGTAATTCCCACTTTCCAATTCTAGGCCTTATAGTTCTGCTGAGTGTCCCTAAACTTTTCTTTTCTTTTTGAGACAGAGTCTTGCTTTATCCCCCAGGCTGGAGTGCAGAGGTGCACTCTCAGCTCACTGCAACCTCCGCCTCCTGGGATCAAGCGATTATCATGCCTCAGCCTCCCAAGTAGTTGGGATTACAGGTACACACCATCACACCCGGCTGATTTTTGTACTTTTAGCAGAGATGGGGTTTCACCATATTGGCCAGGCTGGTCTCGAACTCCTGACCTCAGGTGATCTGCCTGCCTCAGCCGCCCAAAGTGCTGGGATTACAGGCATGAGCCTCTGTGCCCAGCCTTCTGCTCTTTCTTGTTTTGCCCACCTAATGTAAGCAAACCAAAAGGAAGCTCTCTAGGTGGTATGGCTACTATACTCAGGAGACCTGAACTTTCCTTGACCCAAAAATGGCTATCTGGAAGTCAACAATCTCAGAGTACATTTCAGATGCAAACTAGAATACATTAGTGTAAACTAAGAAAGTCCAGAGCTTTTGCTTGAGTAAAACTAGATGCAGCAAAACCATGGACTTCATGCATGATTGGTATTGTAAGAGAAGCCACAGGAAGTAGAATAAAATATGACACCTTCGGCCAGGCGCAGTGGCTCACACCTGTAATCCCAACACCGTGGGCAGATCATCTTAGGTCAGGAGTAAGAGACCAGCCTGGCCAACATGGTGAAACGTCATCTCTACTAAAAATACAAAAAGTAGCCAGGCGTGGTGGCAGGCACCTGTGATCCCAGCTGCTTGGGAGGCTGAGGGAGGAGAATCAATTGAACCCAGGAGGCAGAGGCTGCAGTGAGCCGAGATCATGCCACTGCACTCTAGCCTGGGCAACAGAGCAAAACTCCATCTAAAAAAAAATTAAATAAAATAAAATAAAATAAAAAATTTATATTTTTTTATTATATATATTTTATTTTATATATATATATAAAACATCTTCTTGATCTATGACCAAAGTTCCTTCTAAACTCAATTTGGGGCACCATATATCACAAACCAGATGGCAAGAAATTAAATAAATTTTAGTCCTTTTCATGCCATCCCAATTATAACTTGATCATTTCACTAACATGTTTCAGCAAATGCTGGAGTTTTTCTCTCTTTAGGAGTCCTCTCTCACTTTACCCTGCTTAATAAAGCACCTCACACACTTAGAAACAGGATGGAGACAGGCCAGCTTCAGGACATGCTGCACGAGGAGAACAGGCTGTCCCAAAAAGAGAGGGCTCTACACCCCTCTGAACTTCACAGTAGACTGGCTACACACAAATGCCTGAAGGAAGGAAGTCCCTCAGGAAAATGAACAGTTGGTGAAATCAAGACTTCTGGCCCAAAGGGCCTACAGCTGGTATGACCATTCATCAATCTGAATTTAAATGGAGACACATTGGACTGTGACATGCAATAAAAAACTGAACTAGCAAAGGGTTTTAATTTGGGTTTCCTTTCCACCCTACATGGCTCCAGCAAATGGAGGAGTGAGCGTGCCTGTGGTGCTCCTGACACATCTAGGGTAGTTCCCATTCACAGTGGTCAACCTTTGGGATTTTCCACACATGGGAGGGTCATTGTCGATCTAGGCTAACCTAGAATGTCCAGATAAAAACTCCTGTTTACACACTGGAGAGAAAACTGTCAAATCTGAAAGCCCATGAACTGTCCCAGGCAGGGGGAACACATATAGGAAAGAATACAGAATCTGACATGAGAAGCCTAATTTCAGATTGACCTGTACAGCTTTACGATTGTGAGTAATTAACTTACTTTCTCTAGGCTCTGTTATTCTCACATCAAGAATGAGAAAAGCGAACTGAAAAGTCTCCCAGATCCCTTCCAATCTTTACATCCTCTGACTTTATGATTAAAAAGTTATTTTAATAAGGCTAAAACTGTGGCTTAACCCCAATGGGAGCCTGCTGGGATTATGCTAAGCAAAACTATTCCACACAGAGCCATTCTGACTACGTGCCTCCCCTACAATAGGTATCACACAGATATACATACACATATGCACCAGCTATGAGAAGTCCCTTCTACACAGGACATTGACTGATTCAATAATAGACTCATTTAGTCATCCAACCAACAAATATTTACTGAGCACCGTCTAGGTATTTAGGGATACAACAGAACAAAACAGACAAAATCCCGTCCCTAATGGAGTTTACAGTTTAGTGAAGGAGAAGGGGGAGTCAAATATCAAGTAGGAAATGTGAGTTGAGAATATATTTTATGCAAAGTGGCCTGGAGGCCCTTGATAAGGTGATTTTTGAGCTGAAATCCTAAGCAGTGAGAGAGTGAGCCATGCAGACGCCAGGGGAAGAATGTTCCAGGCAGAGGGAGCAGCAAGGCCCAGAGACAGGACAGGGTCAAGCATGCCTGGCATGTTAAAGGAAACACCATGAGCTCAGTGTTTATACAGAGAAGTAAGAGCAGGAGAGTAGCAGGAAGCACAGACAGACAGGTAGTAGGGGGGCAAATCATGTAGAAACAGAAAGCCACTGGAGAGTTTGAACAGAGGGGTAAACATGATCTGAATTCCACTGTAAAAGGACTGTTCTAGCTGTTGTATTGAGAGTAGACTGGCTGGGCACGGTGGCTCACGCCTGTAATCCCAACACTTCGGGAGGCCGAAGCAGGCAGATCACTCGAGGCCAGGAGTTCATGACCAGCCCAGCCAACATGGTCAAACCCTGCCTCTACTAAAAATACAAAAAATTAGTTGGGCATGGTGGCTCGCACCTGTAGTCCCAGCTACTAAGGAGGTTAAGGCAGGAGAATCGCTTGAACCCGGGAGGTGGAGGTTGCAGAGAGCCGAGATCATAGCATTGCACTCTAGCCTTGGTGACAGAGCAAGACTCCAACTCAAAAAAAAAAAAAAAAAAAGAGCGTAGACTGAAGGAGGCAAGCATGGAAACAAGGAAACCAGTTAGGAGACTACTGAGATAATCCAGGTGAGAGATCATGGCAGATGGGTCCAGGGTGGCAGCAGTGAGGAGTGAAGAGGGACAGACTCTGGGATATATTCTAAAGTTGAATCAATAGGACACTGGACAACAAGATGATCTTGGAAAATCTTGGGACTGCTGCAGAATTGAATGAAGCTAAATGGCACTGAATTCCAACATCCACTGTGAAATCCCGGGATCAGGGATTTGTTCATCTCTGTCACCCAGCGTCCCACCCAGTACTTGGCACATAATGGGGACATAAAAAGTCTTCCTTTTTTTTTTTTTTTTTGAGGCAGAGTCTCGCTCTGTCGCCCAGGCTGGAGTGCAGTGGTCAGATCTCAGCTCACTGCAAGCTCCGCCTCCCGGGTTTGCGCCATTCTCCTGCCTCAGCCTCCCGAGTAGCTGGGACTACAGGCGCCCGCCACTACGCCCGGCTAGTTTTTTGTATTTTTTTTAGTAGAGACGGGGTTTCACTGTGTTAGCCAGGATGGTCTCAATCTCCTGACCTCGTGATCCGCCCGTCTCGGCCTCCCAAAGTGCTGGGATTACAGGCTTGAGCCACCGCGCCCGGCCAGGTCTTCAATTCTTTAGTGAATAAATGTGGAACTGAATATATTACAAAGCCAGAGACCTGCAGTTTCATAGGTCATTAGGAGACCAAGAAGCATCAGGTATTAGACATATTTTACTAACAATGGATCCCCCTCCCCTGAGTGAATCTCTTTTTTTTTTTTTTTTTTTCAGAGACAGAGTCTCGCTCTGTCACCCTGGCTGGCAGTGGCACGATGTCAGCTCACTGCAACCTCCATCTCCTGGGTTCAAGCAACTCTCGTGCCTCAGCTTCCCGAGTAGCTGGGACTATAGGAACCCATTACCATGCCCAGCTAAATTTTTTTTTTTTTTTTTTTGTATTTTAGTAGAGATGGGGTTTCACCATTTTGCCGAGGGTGGTCTCAAACTCCTGAGCTCAGGCAATCCATGTGCCTTGGCCTCCCAAAGAGCTAAGATTACACGCGTGAGCCACTGTGCTCAGCCTGAATCTATTTTTTTAATAAAATATTTTCCTTTATAACTTATTTCACAGTACTAAGCAGTGAAGCCAACAAACAACTTCACATAATACAGCTGAGAATCTGAACAACTTAGCCATTTCCCTGAGAGGCCAGATATAGTCACCAAATCTCATACCACCTCAGCAACTCCCATCTAAAATACAGGGATAAATGTCACACAAGTAGTAAGCTCATGTTCTTATAAATAGTAAATCATGCACCAGGCACAGTGGCTCACACCTGTAATCCCAGCACTTTGGGAGGCAGAGGCAGGTGGATCACCAGAGGTCAAGAGTTCAAGACCAGCCTGGCCAACATGGTTAAAACCCTGACTCTACCAAAAACTACAAAAATTAGCCAGGAGTGGTGGCGGGCACCTGTAATCCCAGCTACTCAGGAGGCTGAGGCAGGAGAATCGCTTGAACCCAGAAGGCAGAGGTTGCAGTAAGCCAAGATCACACCACTGCACTCCAGCCTGGGCAACAGAGCAAGACTGTATCAAAAATAAAAATAAAAATAAAGACATATAGGATGTCACTTACATGGACAGGTGTTCAGGGCTTGTGTGGAGGAGTTGTGGATGAGGACGAAAGTTGACCTGGAGACAATGGAGACCGACTGGAGTTAATGGATGAGGAAAGGAGAGAAAGAGACAAGGAAAAGGGTAAGGGGAGTGGAAGATTTGCCTCAGTGTGGAGGTCATCTCTGATTGCTGACAAAGGCAGTGGAAAATATTGGAGAAGGTCTTAAAATATTCCTAAAGGTTGGTTTCAGAAAATCTTGTAACATTTCTTTTACTTTAAAAGGAAACATAGCTGGCCGGGCGCGGTGGCTCAAGCCTGTAATCCCAGCACTTTGGGAGGCCGAGATGGGCGGATCACAAGGTCAGGAGATCGAGACCATCCTGGCTAACACAGTGAAACCCTGTCTCTTCTAAAAAAAATACAAAAAACTAGCCGGGCGAGGTGGCGGGTGCCTATAGTCCCAGCTACTCGGGAGGCTGAGGCAGGAGAATGGCGTGAACCCGAAAGGTGGAGCTTGCAGTGAGCTGAGATTCAGCCACTGCACTCCAGTTTGGGCGACAGAGCGAGACTCCATCTCAAAAAAAAAAAGGAAACATAGCATCTCAAGGATTTAGTATGAGGTTTTTTTTCCCTCTTTTTCCTGTGTATTTCAGAGTAGTTCAACCATTCAGCCACAGAAAATAATATCAGTATGAACCACATTTGAATATTACCAATAAAGACACAGGACTCTCCTCCTCTGAGGTCGAGCACGTTTATTCACTTGCTGCTCAGCCTCCTCTTCTGCCCACCCTCACCTCCTTTTCTGGCATCTGCTCCTCTCACGGAGGACTTCACACCGTCCTCACAGAGCCAGGTGCCACCTCCCACTGTTTGAGGCCCCACCATGTTCCTGGCTCTACTGCCTTCTTGTATGTGACATCTACCTTTTACCAAGCTGAGAACACAGTGCACCCATGGTGGGTTTAAGCAGACAGGTCTGATGGCCACAAAATTCTTTTGTCATGTGGTCTGTGAATTGAATTGTCCTGTCCAAAGACTAATGCATGTTCCATGTGCAGGCCAAGTGAGGTTCTGTTGGAATGAGGAACCACTAAGCACCTTTAACTCCTTCCAAGATCTTTTATGAGTGGGACAAAATCAAGTGATGCTAGTGACGGGAAGAGTGGAGATTCTCCTTTTGGTGACAGCTGCTGCACTCTCGTGACACTGGCAGGTCTGGCACTGTTCCAGCACCCAATCCTTGCAGTGTCTTCTACGGCATTTGCGCATTCTTTATATAATACAGGCTTCACACTCTCAGTTTCTGCAATCACTGTCACAAATGCCACTAACAAAAGCGGTGACTGCACTCATCACAAACTTGGTCTTGAGAAATGAAGGTTTCTACAGGTTTCATCATGTTCAGACTAATCCAAACTGAAGATCTACCTCCAGGAATATTTTTCTTTCTCTGTTACCTCCCTTAGCAAAAAATATGTCACTTCTAATCTTCAATTCTTCAGCAATGCTTTGATTCTTTGGCTAAATAAAAAGCATACTGAGGGCCAGTTGCGGTGGTTCACACCTGTAATCCCAGCACTTCAGGAGGCTGAGGCAGGTGGATCACAAAGTTTAGAGTTTGAGACCAACCTAGCCAACATGGTAAAACCCCGTCTCTTCTAGAAATACAAAAATTAGCCAGGCATGGTGGCATGCACCTGTAATCCCAGGTAATCGGGGGGCTGAGACAGGAGAATTCCTTGAACCCAGGAGGCGAAGGTTGCAGTGAGCTGTAATCATGCCACTGCACTCCAGCCTGGGCAACAAAGATGGTGCCACTGCACTCCAGCCTGGGTGACAGAGCAAGACTCTCTCTCAAAGAAGAAAAAAAACATCAAGAGCATGGGAAGTATTAAAATCAAACATAATCAATGGTCTCCCATCAGAACAGCTCCATTTTTTTGCTATCATTATGTGTTAATGTCTATTTGCTAAACATTGATATCTGTACTAAAGTTTCAAGTGTACGATATAACACAATAGTGCTGACTTAGTAATATCCTTTGCTGTACACTAAACTTCAGGATCATACTTATATATCACAACAAAACTATCTTTCCCTAAGGCAATTACCATTAATACTGCTTTAAAATTATGAAATGTGAAGATTGTTTTTATAATTTCACAACAGCTGAACATTATTGTCTGTAAACAAAGTAATCTAATAAATCACCATCACAACAAAAGCCCCACAACATAATGTTTCACCTTATAAAAAAGCACTGACATTTATAAAACTGTCATAGTCAATTTATTAAACTGTAATAGTAAATTATTTTTACTCAGAATAGTACTAAATTAACAATAAAAATATAGGCCAGGTGTGGTGGCTCACACCTGTAATCCCAGCACTTTCAGAGGCAGGTGGATCACTTGAGGTCAGGAATTTGAGACTAGCCTGGCCTACATGCAAAACTCTGTCTCTACTAAAAATACAAAAATTAGCTGGGCGTGGTGGTGCATGCCTGTAATTCCAGCTACTTGGGAGTCTGAGGCAGCAGAATTTCTTGAACCTGGGAGGCAGAGGTTGCAGTGAGCCTAGATAGTGCCACTGCACTCCAGCCTGGGTGACAGAGTAAGATTCTGCTTCAATCAATCAATAAAAACATATGAAGGAAGCATTTTCTATGTATTTATAAGCCCGGTATTATGTCAGGCACTTTACTATCTTATCAAATCTTCGGAATGGATCTTCAGTTCTCATGAACACAAAACAGGATACTAAGGCTCAGAAAGAAGAGATGTGGCCAGGCTGTGTCCCCAGCGCCTATGATCTCATCACTAGGTTACAGTGCTTCCAAATAGCACGTTATGAGGTTTTTGCTTTAAAATGAACCAATAAAAAACAAAGGCAAAAAAGGTGTACGCTATTAAAAACTGGAAGAAACACTAAAAGAACCTTAAGTACATAACTAAAAATATTATGGAAAAGTTATTGAATTAATTAGCAAATTTACTCTAATTCTAGACTTTCATTGAGGGGTAGGTTATATAACTCATGATGAAGAAAAACTGTTCGTTTCAAGTATATTAACATAAACACCATCAATATGGTTTATCATGGTTAAATGGTCACTTAATGCACTTCAGTTAAAATTCTGCATATCATACAATTCTACAGCTTGCTAGTAGATTGCAAAGTAAATAGTCATTCAAATAAAAACAAAAAAACACGTGATGTTTTTCACTGGTTGTTGCTATTTTTAGGTGAGCATTTGCTATATACCATCAGAGAGATGATAATAACAAATTGCGAATTTCTTTCATCATTATATAAAGGTGGCTTTAAGATAGAATGGTATAAGGGCAAAGAAGAATTTGAAATCTAACGTCAACTCAGTGATGCATCAAGATAAAAGTAGAGACAATAGGGGCATCTTGGTGAATACCGAATTTTTTTTAGACAGAATTTTGCTCTTGTTGCCCAGACAACGAGGCCCTGCCTCGGTCTCCTGAGTAGCTGGGACTACAGGCTGGGACTACATGCCACCATGCCCGGATAATTTTGTGTTTTTAGTAGGGACAGGGTTTCTCCATGTTGGTCAGGCTGGTCTCGAACTCCCACCTCAGGTTATCTGCCTGCCTCAGCCTCCCAAAGTGCTGGGATTATAGGCGTGAGCCACCATGCCTGGCTGAATAACGAATTTAACAAAGCAGACTGAGAGAGGCAATTACTTTAAAAATAATAATATTTGGCCAGGCGCAGTGGCTCACATCTATAATCCCAGCACTTTGTGAGGTCAAGGTGGGTGGATCACAATGTGCAGAGTTCAAGACTAGCCTGGCCAAGATCGTGAAATCCCATCTCACCTAAAAATACAAAATTAGTGGGGCATGGTGGTGGGTGCCTGTAATCCTACCTGCTCAGTAGGCTGAGGCAGAGAATTGCTTGAACCTGGCAGACGGAGGTTGCAGTGAGCTGAGATCGCACCACTGCACTCCTGCCTCAGCGACAGAGCAAGACACCATCTCAAAAAAAATAAAAATAAAAATAAAAATAAAATATATATATATATACACATACACACACACACACACACACATAGGGTAAATCCCTAAGATCCAGGGCTTTGCAATAAATATGTAAATAAATCCCAAATATCTATGCTGAAAGTTTAAAAGAAATGCTAATTGATAATTAGAGAAATACAACTTTTCCTTAGCTTTCTAATAATCTAGAAACAAAGAATGTTGCTAATATTTAGACAGACACTACAAAGTACCTTACAAGGTAAGGATGGCAGGATTCACCAGCAGCCCTGGGCTTGTCCACAGTACCCCCATGATAAACAATAACTCCATTGTGTAAATACTCATGAACACACTATTAGAGGACTTTTCCAGTTTAGACATATCATATTTTCTTTCAAACAATTCTTTGTTTACGTAGATCAGCAATATGATTATTCCATTTTTCTGAAAATCGACCAAAAGTTGATTCTCAATAATACATCCCTATGTCAGAGCAGCAATAACATATAATAACTAATTTTCTATATTTTACATCCTAACAGACCATATCATTTTACTGCTTTCAAAACAATTTTTTCCCTTTTTGGTAGTTCTTAGAATTACTTTAATAGGAGACTATAAGAGAAGTTTTAAAGTTTAGTACCTCTTTTTAGCCTTTTAATTTATGAAAAGCAGGAGGGCAGAAAAGATCAATCAAATTAAACACAACAGCAGGGAGGCCACAATGAGGAGGTCTCCAAGGGTCTTTTAGCAAACTTCCTAAAACACTTTCTAAAACACTCAGCTGTGTGGAAATAAGATTTTACAGTTGCAGTGGTGCGGGCTCGTAATCCTAGCACTTCAGGAGCAGAAGCGGGGCAGATGGCTTTGAGCTAAGGGCAACATAGCAGAAACCCCCCCTCCCCTCCCCCATCCCCTCCCCCATCCCCCTGTCCCACCCCCTTCTCTACCAAAAATGCAAAACTTAGCCAGGCCTGGTGGCAAGCGCCTGTAGTCCCAGCTACTTGGGAGGCTGAGGCAGGAGAATTGCTTGAACTCAGGAGCTGGATTTTACAGTGAGCCGAGACCGACCCACTACCAGCCTGGATGACAGAGCAACGCTCTGTCTCAAAAAACAGAAACATAAGGTTAAGAGGGACCCCAGACTTTATAGATACAAGTTTAACAGGGACCCTAAAGCAAAAAATCCCAACCCTTTTTCTCCCAATCACTGAAACACCAGGAGGGTATAATAGTTTTGCAGCCTAGCTGTAGCAGGCTGATGCCCCCAAGATGCCCATATCCTAATCCCGGGAACCGGTGAACATGACCTTACACGGCAAAAGGAACTTTGGAAGTATAATGAAGTTAAGGGTCTTTGGCCAGCTTGTCCCCACAGGGTTTATGTACTCACCTGGATCCTTATAAGAGCAGAGCAGGTGATGGAGAGCGGAGGGAGGTGTAGTGATGAAAGCAGGAAACTTGTGTCATTCCAGAAAGGCAGCACAAGCTGGGGAGAGCAGGCGGCCTCCAGGGCCAGGAAACGGAATCTCCGGCAGAGCCTGGGAAGGCACCGACCCTGCTCCCGTGGGACTGACTTTCGAATTCTGGCCTTCAGAACTGTAAGGGAATACCTCTGTGCTGTTTTAAGCCACTAAGTGTGTGGTAATTTGTTGCAGCAGCAACGGGGAACTAGTATTGTAGTGAAGCCTCAAAACCCACCTGAAGGGGCCAGGCGCAGTGGCTCATATCTGTGACACAGTTTCACTCTGTCTCCCAGACTGGAGTGCAGTGGCACGATCTCTGCTCACTTCAACCTCTGCCTCCCCAGTTCAAACGATTCTCCTGCCTCAACCTCCCGAGTAGCTGGGATTACAGGAGCGTAGCATACCTAGCTAATTTTTGTACTTTTAGTAGAGACAGGGTTTTGCCATGTTGTCCAGGCTGGACTCGAACTCCTGGCCTCAAGTGATCCACCTGTCCCAGACTCCCAAAGTGCTGGGATTACAGGCGTGAGCCACCACACCCAGCACTCCTCAAGGTCTTTGATGGCAGGTTTTTCCAGGTGATCAGTCCTTGTCTGGTCTAGCTGTGTCCCACTCTCCCTCTCACCAAGTTGGAACTCCTAGCTAGTTTTCAGAGGAGGAGAGTGTGTACCCCAATCCCAGCTTGGTATGGTTCAGATCTGCATTTAACTCACGAAGCCTGGCTGCTCCCCAGGCCCTGGAGAAAAAAAGGCTCTTGCTGCGGGTATGATACAGGACAGGCCTGTCCCCAGAACCCTGTGAGACAGAAGCCTAATGTCCCACCAGGTTGGCAGGGCTGGGGAAGGGAAAGTGTTATGGCAGCCACAAGACTAAATTAAAGAGGCAGCAAAGGGAGCAGGACAGCGCTCCCATGGAACTCATGCCGATGCCTGAGTGAGGTGAGGGAGGAGTGCACCCAGTGATGTCAGGGGCACGAGAGGCGCGGTGCCAGCGTGGCTTTTCCCCTCGCTTTTTGCCATGTTATTCTAATCCCTTCCTGGTGAGCTGCCCACTTTGTACCCAGGGTTGCCACTGGCGCCTGTACCCAAAAGCAGCCCCCCCCATGGCCATGGCCCCAGGAGTGGGGCAGAGCAGAGAGGAGTCCCAGACAGAGGAGACACAGGGACAGGAAGGAATGGGCCTCAAACTCCAGGAGGGGGTCGTTCTCATGGGTCTTGCTTATTGGCCTCTCCTCGCTTACTCCTGGGCTGATCAGCCCGGAAAGAGCTAAGCAAAGGCTTCTCACTCTCAGGTCCGAGAGGTTCAATTACCGGGTCCTTAGGGAGGTGCGAGCCCCTGAAACGATGCAAGGTACCCGGCCTAATTTTTATATTGTTAGTAGAGATGGGGTTTCACCATGCTGGCCAGGCCGGTCTCGAGTTCCCGACTTCAAGTGATCGGAATGCCTCGGGCACACAAAATGTTGGAATTACAGGCGCGAGCCAACAAGCCCGGCCAGCCCTATTTATTTAAGCCTATACATTTTGCACTTGTTAAAAGTATTTGAACATACAATTATCATGTTTTCTTTAAGCAGTCCCTCCCTGTTGCACACTTGGATGGTTTATTTTTTTAGACACAGTTTACCTCAGTCTGGCAGGATGCAGTGCTCTGATGGGATCATAGCTCACTGCAGCCTTGAACCTTCCGGTTCAAGTATGTGGGAAGCTGAGGTGTGACTACAGAGAAGTGGTCGCGCCATGTTGCCCAGGCTGCTCTTTAACTCCTGGCCTGAAGGATTCCTTCCGCCTCGGCCACGTCCGGACATAGTTTTCTAGTTCTGACCCACAGAAACACTGTGCTGGGTCGGAGTTTGTCAACTACCCTTTTCCAGCGAGCAACACACAGAACATGGTGGAGAAGTAGCGGTTACCAGGCTCCACCCTGAGGAGAAATCAACCCAGCTCCAAACACTGTAGCGTCACTGTGACGTCGCCGAAGGCTTCGCGGTATTATGTCGCCAAAGGCCCGCGCCTCTGACGTCAGCGGGATCGCGCGCCTGTGTCGTCCCGAAGGCGCGCTCCTGTGACGTCCCGAAGGCGCGCTCCTGTGACGTCACAGAGGCCCGCCCCTCCTGTGGAACCAATCGGAAGTCGAGGCCCGGCGGCTGGGTGTTCCAGGAGCGCCCATGCGCAGACGCGTGGCCACAGGCTGCTGGTGAATGTCCGCAGGCTGCGGGTTAGTGTCCGCAGGCTCCCACCCGGCCCCCGCCACCGATAAGCTACAAGAGGGAACTTTACCACTGACTGTACTACTGCTACCTGCGCGACTTGCCAGCCTGCGGCGTAGGGCGCAGCAAGGGCCTGACGCTGAGCGAGCAGGCGCTGCGCACCAAGCGGCTGTCGCCTGGAGGGCACAAGCACAAGGTCGGGCAGAAAGAAGTTCCTCAGTGGCCACCGCAAGCCAGCTAGCTGCGGCTGCAGCCCTTGCCGCACACTCGCGTCACCTGAGCCTGTGTAGGTGCGCCTCCCAACACCTCCCCCAGCCAGGTCCTGGGGACGCCGGCAGCGTCCCCCGCCGCCGGGCCCCGCGCAGGATCGGCCCCGTCTGAGGCTGCCCTGCATTAGGGAGCTGCCTTGACCTCTGATGGCCGTTGCAACAACATCAAAGCCTTTGGAACTTTGTAGGGGGATGCAAGGGGCTAGGAAACCAAAAAAAATCTTTTAAAAAATATAAGCAATCAGGCCGGGCGCAGTGGCTCATGCCTGTAATCCCAGCACTTTGGGAGGCCAAGGCGGGTGGATCTTGAGGTCAGGAATTCAAGACCATCCTGGCCAGCATGGTGAAACCCCGTCTCTACTAAAAATACAAAAATTAGCCTGGCGTGTTGGCGGCCACCTGCAAAACCAGCTACTCGGGAGACTGAGGCAGAGGCGGAGCCTGAGAATTGCTTGAACCCAGGAGGCGGAGGCTGCAGTGAGCCGAGATCGCGCCACTGCACTCCAGCCTGGGCTCAGACTGAAGAAAGTAATTGGGCCGGCTGGGTGCCTCACGCCCTTAATCCCAGCACTTTGGGAGGCCGAGGTGGGCGAATCCCTTGAGCTCAGGAGTTCCAGACTAGCTTGGGCAACTTGGTGAAATTCTGTCTCTACAAAAATACAACAAATTAGCTAGGCATGGTGGCGCGCGCTTGTAGTCCCCGCTACTTGCGGGCTGAGGCTGGAGGATCGCTTGAGCCCAGGAGGTGGAGGCTGCAGTGAGCGTGATCTCGTCACTGCACTCCAGCCTGGTCGACAGAGTGGGACACTGTCAAAAAAAGAAAAAAGAAAAAGAAAGTAACTGATCTGTGTTTTTGTCTGATTTCCTACAGGATACCGAAGGACCTGTTCAAAGTATTTTCTGTAACTCCAACTGTAACTTGGTTCTAGGAAGAGAGAATCCATGTTTGGTTAACAGAACTTTTCACTGTCACTTAAGTTTACTGCTTCAGTATCTTTTCCTTACTAATTGATTGTTAATTAAGTAGTGTCCAAGTGAGTAGCCTTTTTAGGGTTTATTAATTAAAAGAGAGCAGCAAGAGTGGCATTTTAACTTCCAGGTTTTTTTTTCAGTTACTATGGTAACTCGAAATTTTCAAGTCCACAAATGATTTGTTCTTTACTGTAAAGAAGAGGTTAGAAATGTAAGTGGGGAGAGAACAAAGTTAGGAATATGTGTAAGATTTCTACCTAAATGTCATCTGGGCGCGGTAGCTTTCGCCTGTAATCCCAGCACTTTGGGAGACCAAGGTGGTTGATCGCCTGAAGTCAGGAGTTCGAGACCAGCCTGGCAAACATGGCAAAACCCCATCTCTACTAAAAATACAAAAATTAGATGGGCATGGTGCTGGGCGCCTTTAGTCCCAGCTACTTGGGAGGCTGAGGCAGGAGAATCGTTTGAACCTGGGAGGCCGAGGTTGTGGTGAGTGGAGATCATGCCACTGCACTACAGCCTGGGCAACAGAGCAAGACTCCATCTGAAAAAAAAAGATTTCTACCTAAATGTCACAGACTGCTCTGAAGGTTAATATTTGGTATTCTGATGTATATTGCACAGTGTGTCAACCTCAAATAATCAAAAGGGTCAGAATCTAAAGGGAGTTTATTCATGCAGAGAGTTTAAGGAGGGTCACCTGGGAAACACAGATACCCAAGAGTGGAAGACAGTGTTCCAAGGCTTAGAAGTTTGGGATCACTTGCATAGACAAAGTTTAGGGAAGCTTAGCAGAATTTCAGCATCTCTCCGTGTAAGGCTTAATACATATTTAAAACAGTCTGATTGGTCCAGGTGGTCTTTCTTTCACTCTGTCACCCAGGCGGGAGTGCAGTGGTGCAGTCGCAACTCAATTACAGCCTCAGCCTCCCTGGCTCAAGCGATCCTCCCACCTCGGCATCCCTAGTAGCTGGGACTACAGGCATGCACCAACACACCTGACTAATTTTTGTATTTTCTGTAGAGACAGGGTTTCACCACGTTGCCCAGGCCAGTCTGAAATTCCTGGGCTTAAGCAGTCTGCTCACCTCTGCCTCCGAAAGTACTGGGATTACAGGCATGAGCGACGGTGCCCAGATGAGGTGGTCTTTTTTCTGGGAAGGGTGTATTTTACTGTCTACACTGAAGATGTAAGTCATGGGGTCTTTTGTGCCATCTGGTGTGAGTTTGGTACAGAACAATAAAGGAAGCAGTTAATCTGTAACAAAGATGAGTGATTGGAAGGAGAGGAGGACTAGTCTCTGGTCTCATAGTCATTTACAGAATGAAAATAAGGAAGGAATAAATTATAATTTAAGAAGCAGAAGTTACAAACATGCTATGTGACTCTGTCAGGGTGTAACTTCCCGCTTGGCATGATAAATTTATAGAGGATCCTGAAACTTTTTTTAATTTTATAGTTGCTAGGTTCTCTGCACTGTTGATCCCACAACAATTCTTTGAGGTAGATGCTACTATCCACTTTTTGTTTGTTTGTTTGTTTTTGAGACAGAGTCTTGCTCTGTCATCCAGGCTGGAGTGCAGTGGCATGATCTCGGCTCACTGCAACCTCTGCCTCCTGGGTTCAAGCAATTCTGCAACCTTAGCCTCCCCAGTAGCTGGGATTACAGGTGCGCACTACCATGCCTGGCTAATTTTTGTGTTTTTAATAGACACCTGGTTTTACCTTGTTGACCAGGCTGGCCTCAAACTCTTGACCTCAGATGATCCACCTGCCTCGGCCTCCCAAAGTGCTGGGACTGCAAGCATGAGCCACCACGCCCTGCCCACATTTTAGAAAATGAATTCTAAGTCACAGAGAGTTCAAGTACCTTTCCAAAGATGACACAGCTAATTAGACAGCAGACTAGGTGACCTGACCCCAGGATTTTGCCCTTGACCTCTACACTACCTTGCTGAGCACAGCAGTAAATATTTCATACATGGCTTTATCCAGAATTTTCCTGTTGGTTGTGGTAAACCATGTTTCGTTGTTTTGAGACAGGGTCTTCTTCTGTTGCCCAGGCTGCTGGTGTGCAGTGACACAAACATGGCTCACTGCAGCCTCAACCTCCTGGGCTCAGGCAATCCATTTCAGCTTCCGAAAGTGCTGGGATTACAGGAATGAGTAATATAGCCTGGCCTCACGCTATATTTTAATGCTTTTTTTCAAAAATGAAAACTTTTGGCCGGGCACAGTGTCTTACACCTGTAATCCCAGCACTTTGGGAGGCTGAGGCGGGCAGATCACGAGGTCAGGAGATTCAGACCATCCTGGCTAACATGGTGAAACCCCATTTCTACTAAAAAATATAAAAAATTAGCCAGGTGTAGTGGCAGGTGCCTGTAGTCCCAGCTACTCGGGAGACTGAGGCAGGAGAATGGTGTGAACCCAGGAGGTGGAGCTTGCAGTGAGCCAAGATCACGCCACTGTACTCCGGCCTGGGTGACAGAGTAAGACTCCATCTCAAAAAAAAGAAAATGGAAACTTTTACCAGTGATTCCCTTCCTTCAAACTAATGTATAAGTGATAAGAAAATGAGGCTGTTCTGTTTTGTTTTCTTTTTGCATTTTTTTTGTTTTTTGTTTTTTGTTTTTTGAGACAAGGTCTTGCTCTGTTGCCCAGGCTGAAATGAGGTGATGCAATCATGGCTCACTGCAGCCTGGACCTCCCAGACTCAAGCAATCCTTCCCCCAACCTCCCAAGTAGCTAAGACTACAAGTGTGTGCTACCACAGTTGGCTAATTTTTGTATTTTTTGTACAGACAGGGTTTCACCATGTTGCCCAATCTGGTCTCAAACTCCTGGGCTCAGCTATCCTCCACCCTCGGCCTCCCAAAGTGCTGGGATTACAGGCATCAGCCACTGTACCTGGCTGATGCTGTTCTTTTCAAATGCATTTTTACTTTTTTTTTTTTTTTTTTGAGATAGAATCTCACTCTGTCTCCCCTGCTGGAGTGCCGTGGTGCAATCTTGGCTCACTGCAGCCTGGTCTTGAACTCTTGACCTGAGAAAATCCACCTGCCTCGGCATCCCAAAGTGCTGGGATTACCGGTGTGATCCACCACACATGGCAATTTTGCTCATTTTAGATACTAGAACTTGTTAATTAAAAAAAAAAAATTTTTTTTTTTTTGAGCTGGAGTGCAGTGGCATGATCTCGGCTCACTGCCACCTCCGCCTCTTGGGTTCAAGCAATCCTTCTGCCTCAGCCTCTCGAGTAGCTGGGACTACAGGCACATGCCACCATGCCCAGCTAATTTTTGTATTTTTAGTAGAGACAGGGTTTCACCATGTTGGCCAGGATGGTCTCGATCTCTTGACCTCGTGATTCACCTACCTCAGCCTCCCCAAATGCTAGATTACAGCCATGAGCCACTGCGCCCGGCCAAAAAAAAATTTTTTTTGAGACAAAGTCTCATTCTGTCATGCAGGCTGGAGTACAGTGGCACAGTCACAGCTCACTTGCAGCCTCGACTTCCTGGACTCAGGTGATTCTCCCACCATAGTCTCCCAAGTATCTCGGACTACAGGTGCACGCCACCACACCGGCTAATTTTTGTTTGTTTGTTTGTTTTTTGAGATACAGTCTCACTCTGTTGCCCAGGCTGGAGTGCAGTGGCGCGATCTCAGCTCACCGTATTAGCCAGGATTGTCTTGATCTCCTGACCTCGTGATCCACCCACCTTGGCCTCCCAAAGTGCTAGGTTTACAGGTGTGAGCGACCAAGCCCAGCCCACACCCAGCTAACTTTTTTTTTGTATTTTGTAGAGAAGGTATTTTGCCACATTACCCAGGCTGGTCTCAAACTCATGGGCTCAAGCGATCTTCCAGCCTCGGCCTCCTAAAGTGCTAGGATTACAGGCATGAGGCACTGTTCCTGGCCTTTTTAATTCAATTTAAATTATAAATGTGATCGCTATAGAAATATGTGTATTATTCATCTGCTGCTATGTAACAAATTACTGCAGACCTAGTGGCTTAAAAGTAAATACTTAGGGCCAGGCACAGTGGCTCATGCCTGTAATCCCAACATTTTGGGAGGCCGAAGTGGGCAGATCGCTTGAGTCAGCAGTTTAAGATCAGCCTGGGCAACATAGTGAGACTCCATCTCTACAGAAAATGCAAACATTAGTCAGGCATGGTGGTGCACACCTGTGGTCCCAGCTACTCAGGAGGCTGATGCAGGAGAATCGCTTGAGCCCAGGAGGGAGAGGTTGCAGTGAGCCAAGATCACACCACCGCACTCCAGCCTGGGTGACAGAGTGAGACTCTGTCTCACAAATACATAAATAAAATACTTAGGATCTCCATTTCTGTGGGTCAGGAATTCAGGAGTGGCAGAGCTGGGTCATTTGGGCTCAGGGTATCTCATGACGTTGCAGTCAAGTTGTCCACTGAAACTGCAGTCACCTAAAGCCTGTTTCCAAGATGGCTCGCTCATGTGACTGCTGACTGGAGGCCTCAGTTCCTGTCACATGAGCCTCTCTACAGGCTGCTTAGGTGTCATGGTGTGACAGCTGGCTTTCCCAAGTGAGTAATCAAAGAGTGAGCAAGAGGAAGCCACAGAACCTTTTATGATGTAGTTTGCAAAGTTGCAAGCCATCACTTTTGCTTTTTCCTGTCTGTCAAGGGAATCATGTAACCCAGCCCACACTCAAGGGGATAGGAACTGGGCTCCACCTTTTGAAGAGAGTATCAGATAATTTGTGGATGTATTTTAAATGACCATACTATGTTTAATTATTGCAAGTACAGTCACTGTAGAAAAATGGAAAATAGGGACAAGCAAAAAAACAAATCACTTGTAATTCCATGACTCAATGGATAGCATTACTAGTTGGGTGTATATAATTCCAATATTCAAAATATATATTTTCTCAAAATATAAACACCTTGTATATACTGTGGTGTAATCTGCTGTTTCACTTAATGTATGTATTATAAAAAAATACCTTTCATGTCAAATATTCTTTCCTTTTTTTTTTTGAGACAGAGCTTTGTTCTTGTCACCCAGGCTAGAGTGCAATGGTGTAATCTCCGCTCACTGCAACCTCTGCCTCACGGGTTGAAGCGATTCTCCTGCCTCAGCCTCCCAAGTAGCTGGGATTGCAAGCATGCGCCACAACGTCGAGCTAATTTTTTGTATTTTTAGTAGAGACAGGGTTTCACCATGTTGGCTAGGCTAGTCTCAGACTCTTGACCTCAAGTGATCACCCACCTCGGCCTCCCAAAGTGCTGGGATTACAGGCATGAGCCACCGCACTTAGCCCCTCATAACATTTTTTAATGGCTGCATACATTTCATCATATGTACGTATCATAACTGATTTAATGAATTCTGTTATAGGACACTTAGGTTGTTTATAGGTTTTCCCTGTTTTACACATTTTGTTAAATGAACATGCCTACAGCACATTTATTTGTGCAATCATGACTATTTCTTAAATCCCTAGAAGTGAAATTTTTGCAACACAGTTTGCATAATTTTAAAACTTCAAATGCCTGTTACCTAATTTGAGCAGAATTTTTACTGCAATAATCAAGAGTCCATTTGGCCAAATTCCTTATCTATAACAATGCCTGCAAAAGTTCAGATATTGATAACTGTAAGTGAATTTGTTGAGAGTGACTGAAATCACTATGGAATGAGAAGTTGCTATAAAAATTTTACTAAAGAGTGAACTGGCCGGGCGCAGTGGCTCATGCCTATAATCCTAGCACTTTGGGAGGCCAAGGTGAGCAGATTCCCTGAGCTCAGGAGTTTGAGACCGGCCTGGACAACACAGTGAAATCCTATCTGTGCTAAAAATACAAAATTAGCCAAGCGTGGTGGTGGGCACCTTTAATCCCAGCTACTCGGGAGGCTGAGGCAGGAGAATCACTTGAGCCCAGGAAGCGGAGGTTGCAGTGAGCCGAGATCGCACCACTACACTCCAGCCTGGGCGACAGAGTGAGACTGTGTCTCAAAAAGATAAAATAGGGAGATCTGAGTGTGTTAGCACCAGCACCAACACACTACCAAACAGTTTTCCAAAGTGGGGGCCCCAGTGTAAACTCCCGTTAGAGCTGTATGGATTCCTCTTACAGCACGTCCTCTAAATCTTCGGCACTGTTAGTGTTTTCAGCTTTAGGATTTTGGTGACTCTGTAGAGGGATCTCATAGTGGGTATTTTGTTTTTCGTTTCTGTTTTTGGGTTTTGGGGTCTTTTTTTTTTTTTTTTTAACAAAATATGTTCCCATTTAAAACAGTTCATTTCAGGAGAAAGATATGAAAAGTCAACTTCCATCGGTGTCTGGATTAAGGGTCAGGGCCAGTGGCCATGGGAGGTGACACTGAGCTGCTCCTCAGCCCCTCCTTCCATCCCCCAACATGCACCACACATGCATTTCAAATGGTAAAAGCTTTGAAAACAGCATCGTATAGAATATTATTTTTAAAATAAGGTTGAAATTGTCTGAAATCAGGACAGTGTAATATACAAGTATCAGTGGGTCCCATCTGCCAGGCCAGCCGCAGGATCTGCTGCCACCACTGGGGGACATTGGCAAGGGAATGCCCCTCTAGGGGAGCCAGGGGACCCAGGGCGTGGGTCTTGTGGTGGCCAGGGGCTGCCGCCGCCTGGGCGTGACATGGTCAGAGAAGGTGGTCGGCACTCACGAGAAAGCATTGGCAGGTGAGATTCACCAAGGTGAAAACGCACACCCCACACGTGGCCCCACACATGACACGGGTGGGAGTCGGCTGCCCCTTCCCCGACCTGAGGGTGTCACTGGCGTGAGAACCACTGCCTGGGACTCTACTGGGGCAGGCAGCCCTACCCCAGGCCTGTAACACCCACCTCTGCTTTTTTGAGGGATCGGGGGATCAGGCACTCGGACCCAAAGGACCCAGGCCAAGATGGTTTGGTGGCCTCAACCTGGCTCTGGAATACTTGGCACAGCCCCCTCCCCTGGAAGGGCTAATACTTAGCGCCCCAGCCTGCATGCTGAATGATTCCACCCTCCTTCCAGGTCCAGGTCCTCTTGTGCGATCTGGGCCCTCAGAGATGCCACAAGTCCAGGCCCCCTAGAGGGGTCCGCTGCTGGCAGTGGATACACTGGCCCTGCCAGGGGTGGCACCATCTGCTCCCCCAGGGCACGGCTGGGCCCCAGCACTCACCATGGGGGCTTCTGGCGCCAACCCTCTTAAGTAGACACTTGGCACAAAAAAAGGACGCTTCTGGGAGAGACAAAAGCGGAAAAGTGGCGAGGGGAGCGGGGGCGCTGACTGGTTTCCCAGTGAGACCGATCACCAGAAGTGTGCCTGCCCCCTCCACGGGGCTCCCCCTCTTCTCCCGCCAGAAGCCAGCAGACAGCCCTGCGCAGAAGGAGACCGGGGCAGACCTGACAGTGGCAGGCGGAACTGCTGGTCGGGGTGGTCTTATTTGGGGACTGTTTCTTTCTTTTTTTTTTTTTTTGAGATGGGAGTCTGCTCTGTCGCCCAGGCTGGAGTGCAGTGGTGCGATCTTGGCTCACTGCAAACTCCGCCTCCCGGGTTTACGCCATTCTCCTGCCTCAGCCTCCCGAGCAGCTGGGACTACAGGCACCTGCCACCTCGCCTGGCTAGTTTTTTGTATTTTTTAGTAGAGACGGGGTTTCCCCGTGTTAGCCAGGATGGTCTCGATCTCCTGACCTCGTGCCTCGGCCTCCCAAAGTGCTAGGATTACAGGCTTGAGCCACCGCGCCCGACTGGGGCTGTTTCTTTTATAATCTGTCAAGGCCAGAAGCAGCCGTCCAGGGTCCCAGAATTGCAGTGGGCGAGGGCAGCACGGGCGATCCATCCTGGGGACAGCTGTGCGAAGCCCAGACCCACAGAGTGCTGCAGTGTTCAGTCAACAGCAGGCGAAAGAGCCACCTCCCCAAAAACAGTCCCCTCGTTCCCCACCTTCCGAGTCTCTGGGGGAGAACCAGTCTGGGTGCCTCAGTGCCTAAAGGGGCCCCGGGAGGCGGTCCCCCGGGCTGTGGCTCAGTGCGCAGCCATGGCCTGGCGGGCTCCCCCTCAGACCGTGGCGGTGGCCAGTCAGGCCTGGAAGCTGCCAGGGCCGGTGCCTGCTGCCACCTTCCACGCGGCCCTGGCCAAAGTGCCAGTGCTGGCTTCCCGCTCCTCGGGGGTGGGCACAAGTGCTTAGTACAAGGCCGGAGCTGCGGGCCAAGTCCCTCTTTCTACCTCTCGGATACACACCTGGGAATATTCTGTAAAAGTCCGCACCCCACCCTCACTGTTTCCAAATTGGGGACAACACAGAGCAGAACAAAACGAAAAGAAATGCCCCCATCCAAGTGGCCTTTCTCTGAATATTACAGGGGACCATCCTTCTAGCCTCCAAGTCCACGTGGGCTCCAGTGGGGTGCACCCAGCTGGGGTAAGGTGACCATGCAGCCCTCTGGAGCCCCTGAGCAGCCTGGAGCGGCCAATGTTGCCCCTGGAGGCACAGCCCGGAGGAGCCCGGAGCCCCCATGACTCCAGCCCAGGGACCCTTCCCAGCCTCTACAGAGGGATGGGGTACCTGGCCATAATAGAGGACCCTGGGCATTTCTTCAACCTTTGAGGTCAGGCGTTCTTTTTACTCAAAAAAAAAAAAAAAGTTTAGGCACTCCCCAGGGTGGGCGACTGAGGGAGTCCCCCAACCCCTCTTCAGGAATCCAGTGAGCAAAACACAGCATTGAGTCTTGAAGAGGCCAGGCGCGCTGGGCATCAATAACTTAAAAAAGGGGAAAAATGTCAGTCCCCGAGTCTCCACGCCTTTGGTGATGAAGAAGAAAAGAAGCGGGAAAGAGAAAGAAAAAGCACGTGGGGTTGGAAGGACAGTCGCCGGAGGCTGCTGGAGTGGGGCCCCCCATGCTGGCTGGCAAGGGGCTCCGTGAGGCCCAGAGTCGTTGGGGACACGGGGCACTCGTGTGTTTTATGTTTCGTTGGGTTTTTTCTTTTTCTTTTTTTTTTTTAGAAAAAAACGAGTCATAAGTCAAGGCCTGAAAAAGGCTGCCTTTGCCCGTTGACAAAAGGTGAGAAGCCGCGCAAAGTGTTCGGAGAGATATACATCCCCTGATAACTGTGAAATAAAAACCATTTGTTAAAAATGTTAAAAAACAAACAACAAAAAAAAACTCCGCAGGCAAAGGCCCCGGCCCGGGCTCAGCAGCGCCACCCGGCGGCAGCCGCGGGCTCCGTGTGAAGGAAGGTTTGTTCGGGCCCTTGTCTCGGTCCGGTCTCCCTGGGCCTGGGCGCTTTCAGACTGGGTTGTGCTCCTTGAGTTTGAGCTGCAGGGTGGTGCCCTTCACGGCCGGAACACGAAGCGGATGTTCTTCGTGTAGATGATCTTGTCGCCGTCGGGGTTCATGTCCACGAACATCTTCAGGATGAACTCCCGCGCCGCCTGGGCGTCCCCCTGGGGCCCGTCGAACTCGGGGACGGAGCCCACCAGGTGCGGGTACAGGATACTGTCCTCCAGCAGGTCCTTCTTGTTGAGGAAGAGGATGACGGAGTTCTGGAACCAGGGATAGTTGACGATGGTCCAGAACAGGGCTTTGCTCTCCTCCATCGGGTTCTCCTTGTCCGACTCCACCAGGACTTGGTCGTATTCACTGAGGGCGACGAGAAACAGGATGGACGTCAGGTTCCCAAAGCAGTGGATGCGCTTCCTGGAGCCGACCGCTGTCCCCCACATCCACCATCCTGAAGATGATGCTCTCCAGGTTGAAAGATGCCGGTGGTGGGCACGCGGCCCCGCAGCGCGTCCTGCGGGGTGGGCAGGTGGCCCGAGGTGGCCATGTGGGCAGCGTCCGTCAGGTGGTACTTGGCCGGGTCCGAGAGCTGCCGCTGGCGCCTGCGGTCGCAGCACTCCTGGATACCGGGGTCGTCCCACAGGGTCCTGATGGCGCTGACATACCAATGCTCGAAGGTGGTCACCTTCTCCACGTCCGCCTCTCGGATCAGGAGCCACTGGCCTTGTTCTGCTCCTCCTTGTGGAGGATCTTCAGCGTCTCCTTGGCCCGGATCGTGGCCTGGATGGCGGTGAAGATGTTGTGGTAGACGAGCTTGGTGAAGCCGCGCTTGGCCTCCTCCGAGTAGCCGGGGCCTGGACGATGCGCGCCTGGTTGATGAAGATGCTCTTCCCGCTCTCGCCCCTGCGGAGCAGCAGCAGCTTGAGCTGGCGCCGGGCGTGGCGCTTGTCCCCCGCAGCTGCTTCTGGATCTCGGCGTTGATCCGCTCCTTCACCTCATCGCTCAGGCAACACGCCATCACGGACTCCAGAGTCATCGTCCCGGCCCGGCCGCCGCCCACCGGCCCCCGCCCGGCCCGCCCCTCCTCGGCCGCTCTCTGCGAGCCGCTGGGTCCCCGCTGGGGCAGCGCCAACCGCGGACTCCTGCGCTGCCGCTGCAGCCACCGCCAACCGCAGCCTCTGCAGCGGAGCGACAGCGCCCGAGTTGGGTTTTTTTCCTTGAGACGGAGTCTCACTCACTCTGTTGCCCAGGCTGGAGTGCAGTGGCGCGATCTCGGCTCACTGCAACCTCTGCCTCCTGGGTTCCAGCGATTCTCCTGCCTAGGCCTCCCAAATCACTGGGATTACAGCCACCCGCCACCACACCTGGCTAATTTTTTTGTGTGTTTAGGAGAGACAGCGTTTCACCGTGTTAGCCAGGATGGTCTCGATCTCCTGACCTCGTGATCCGCCCTCCTCGGCCTCCCAAAGTGCTGGGATTACAGGTGTAAGCCACCGTGCCCGGCCAATCTGAAGCCTTTTCTAGCGCCTGAGACTGTGGTTCAAGGCAGGGCTATGCTTCCCCCTCCCAGCCCTGGCCCTGTGACCCCAGCTGTGCGCCTGGCACTGTACAGAAGCCTAAGAGATGCCCACTGCCAGAGCGGGGACCAAATCCTCTTCTACTGGGGATCCAGGGGGTGCCCTCCCTGAGAGTTTGGCCTTTGGGCTCACTCCCAGGAAGAGACTCCTCGGTTCTGCTGCTTAATTACCCCTGTGACAGAGAGCTCATTACCTCTCCAGGCCTATTACCTCTCCAGAGAGCTCATTACCTCTGCACTCCATGGCCCACCCTCCATCCCCCGACAGCCCCACTCTGGCCAGCATGATTTTCCCAGTGTCCTACCCACCACAAACCTGAGCCCCACAACAGGCTTGCTCTAAGGGGACAAGTTGTGCTGAAGATGGGGCCTTAAGAAGCGGTGGTCTATGATAAAGAAGATTGACTCATGTCTGGCAGGGCTTTCTGGAGTCTGTGGAGCTAAAGACATTAGTAGAATACAAAGTTGGGCTTGGTCACTGGCACTCCTGACTGCAGTGACACAGCAGCT
Source organism: Trachypithecus francoisi (assembly GCF_009764315.1). Taxonomy (NCBI): domain Eukaryota; kingdom Metazoa; phylum Chordata; class Mammalia; order Primates; family Cercopithecidae; genus Trachypithecus; species Trachypithecus francoisi. The sequence continues at coordinate 126,437,641 of NW_022681469.1, read as the reverse complement.
CTCAGATGTGAGCCATAGATCTCAGACCTTTCCAGAAGCTCAGAGTTCTTGCTATGTAGTGGGCCCCGACTGTTTCTACTCCTTTTCTTTTCTTTTCTTTTCTTTTCCTTTCCTTTATTTTCTTTTATTTTGAGACACAGTCTTACTCTGTCACCCAGGCTGGAGTGCAGTGGCGCTATCTCAGCTCACTGCAACCTCTGCCTCCTGGGTTCAAGCGATTCCCCTCCCTCAGCCTCCCAAGTAGCTGGGATTATGGGCACCTGCCATCATGCCCAGCTAATTTTTGTACTTTTAGTAGAGACAGGTTTCATCCTGTTGGCCAGGCTGGTCTCAGACTCCTGACCTCAAGTGATCCATCCTCCTTGGCCTCCCAAAGTGCTGGGATTACAGGCGTGAGCTACTGCACTAGACCTCGTTTCTACACTTTAAACCAGCTCCACGGGAGGCCCCCTGAGGCCGCCTGCTCCAATCCCAGGTAGTGACAATCGTGCAATGTCCCGGGAGCAGGAGTGAGATATCAGACAGAGGTGTTCAGGACTGGGCAGGTCTCATGCCCAGCTGGATCCTTCAAGCCCAGCGCAGCCCCCTAGATTCCACATGTGGGGCGGCAGAGACTCCAGGCCTGAACTGTGCAGACCCAGGAGGGTCCATTACAGGGATATGCAGACCCAGGCCCAGAGGGGAGGGCTGGGCAGTCCCACAGATGCTTGGAGGGACCTCTGTGATAGCCCCACTTGTGTTTTCCAGGCCCGAGCTGCTCACTGAGGGAGTCCAAGAGCCCATTGTGGATAGTCAAGGTACCCAGCACAGGGTCGCAGGCTGTGGTGTGGGCGGGCAAGGGAGGGCCCCAGGGGTCTCTGCCACCAGCGCCTCCTCCTGCTGCCTCTGTCCTGCTCCCATCCTGGCCCTGGCATTCTCCTCACACCCCCGCACTGGGTTTCCCCTAACGATGCCATCTTGGGTCCCAGGAACTGCCTCCTCACTTGGCTTCTCTCCCCCTGCCCTGCCCCCAGAGAGGGATTCCGGGGACCCTCTGGTGGACGAGAACCTGAAGAGACAGGGCTTTCAAGGTAAGGTTGAGCTCAGGGGGAGGTCTGTTGTCCCAGCACCATGACCTTGACCTGGTTTGGGTTTGGAGGGCCAGGCTGGAAGTGGGGAGGAGCTGGCCCCCAACCTCAGAGCCTAAGGAACCAGGCAAGCCAGGTTGGCAGCCCAGGCCCGGCTGTACCCTGCCAGCTCTGTGTTAGAGACTCCAGGGGAGAGGGGGTGCCTACAGGTGGATGGTGGGGGGAACTTGGGGGATGGGAAGGTACAGGACCCAGGAGCCTGCCTGCTCCCCTGCACCCCCCTTACCCCACCCCCCGCCCGCTGTCCCCACTGAGGTAGCTGATACGCCCACTCCTTATTCAGCAATCAGCTGTGGTCTTAGTGCTTTGAAATCAGAATAGGAGCCAGGCGTGGCACCTCATGCCTGTAATTCCAGCACTTGGGAAGGTCAAGGAGGGAGGATGGCTTGAGGCCAGGAGTTCGAGACCAGCCTGGGCAACATAGAACCTGTCTCTGTATCTATTTTTAATAAAAGAAATCAGAGGCCGAGTGCAGTGGCTTGCGCCTGTAATCCTAGCACTTTGGGAGGCCGAGACGGGCAGATCACTTGAGGCCAGGAGTTCAAGACCAGCCTGGCCAACATGGCAAAACCCCGTGTCTACCAAAAATATGTAAGAATTAGTCGGGCGAGTTGGTGTGCACCTGTGATCCCAGCTACTTGGGAGCCTGAGGTGGGAGAATCGCTTGAACCTGAGAGGCGGAGGTTGCAGTGAGCCGAGATCGTGCCACTGCACTCCAGCCTGGGCAATAGAGCAAGACCCTGCCTCAAAAAAAAAGAGAGAGGGAAAGAGAGAAATGGTGGTCTCGGATCCTTCCGGCGCATGCTGACACTTTGTTTGTTTGTTTGTTTGTTTAGATGGAGTTCTACTGTTGTCACCCAGGCTGGAGTGCAATGGCACAATCTCGGCCCACTGCAACCTCTGCTGCCTGGGTTCAAGCGATTCTCCTGCCTCAGCCTCCTGAGTAGCTGGGATTACAGGCGTATGCCACCACACCCAGCTAATTTTTGTATTTTTTTGGTATAGATGGGATTTCACCATGTTGGACAAGCTGGTCTCGAATTCCTGTCTTCAGATGATCTGCCGGCCTCAGCCTCCCAAAGTGTTGGGATTACAGGTGTGAGCCACTGCACCCAGCTTTTTGTTTTTGTTTTTTCTGAGACAGAGTCTTGCTCTGTCACCCAGGCTAGAGTGCAGTGATGCAATCTCGGCTCACTACAACCTCCACGTCCCAGGTTCAAGGGATTATCTTGCCTCACCCTCCCGAGTAGCTGGGATTACAGGTATGTACCACCATGCCCGGCTAATTTTTGTAGTTTAGTAGACAGGGTTTCACCATGTTGGCCCGGCTGGTCTCCAACTCCTGCCCTCAGATGATCCTCCCGCCTCGGCCTCCCAAAGTGCTGGCATTACAGGCATGAGCCGTCGCGCCTGGCCACACTTGGGGGATTTTAATGAGTGAGGGTGGCTCGGTGGCTTATGCCTGTAATCCCAGCTGAGGCAGGTGGATCACTTGAGCTCAGGGGTTCGCCGCCAGCCTGGGCAACATGGCGAAACCCTATCTCCACCAAAAACACAAAGAAGAAATTAGCCAGGCGCAGTGGCACATGGCTGTGGTCCCAGCTACTCAGGAGGCTGAGGCAGGAGAATCACTTGAGCCTGGGAGGTGGAGGTTGCATTGGGAGCTGCCAGGCCCGTCCGCTGTGTCTGTGGGGACTGCCCGTCCTCCACCATCTGCTGCATCAGCTGGGCTTCCATTCCTTCCTTGTCTCCAGCCCCCCAGTGACTTCATGAAGCCCCCAACCCCTCAGGAGGCTGAGGCAGGAGAATCGCTTGAGCCTGGGAGGTGGAGGTTGCCAGCCCGGGCACAGGACTCCACACTCCATGGTGTCCCTACCCTCCGGGGTTTATTTATTGGTTTGGTGGTTTTCAAATGTCAACAATTAACTTAATTTCCAAGTCATCACTCTTGTGGCAACAGTGCATGTCCTTCTGGAAAAAACACATCTCCATCAAGACGTTGGTGCTGAAGGACCTGAGGGGCCCACTGCAAAGACCCGTTAATTGCCGGAGAAGGAGTTCCCCATAATTAGAAAATCAGCTTCCTTAAAAGTCACCAAGTGCCTTTTCACTGAACAGCCCAAACCCATAATCGTTTTGCGCTTTGCAGAAAATTACCACGTGAGGCTCTCACGGATCTACATCGCCCACACGCTAAGGAAGCAGGTCCAGGAGCTTTTCAATAAGAAATATGGTAAGCAGTGCAGAACCCCCGGGGAGGGACACGTAGCTGCTGTGGGCAGAGAAACGGGAGGTTTCCCAGTTCCAGTCGAGGGCATTTCTGGGGAAACAATCCACCCCTTTACATGTATTTCTTGAACATTTACTATGTGCCAGGCACTATCTCAGGCACTGGAGATATTACCGTGAATAAAACAGACACAGTCCCTGTACTCATGAGCCTTGCAGACCAATGAGGTGAGACACACTTTCAACTACTACACACAGAATTTAACAGACAGGGGCCTGGCTCGGTGGCTCATGCCTGTAATCTCAGCACTTTTGGAGGCTGAGGCAGGCAGATCACTTGAGCTCAGGAGTTCGAAGCCAGCCCAGACAACGTGGCGAAACCCCATCTCTACCAAAAATACAAAAAAGAAATTAGCCAGGTGCAGTGGTGCACACCTGTGGTCCCAGTTACTCAGGAGGCTGAGGCAGGAGAATCGCTTGAGCCTGGGAGGTGGAGGTTGCAGTGACCTGAGATCGTGCCATTCCATTCCAACCTGGGCAACAAAAGCCGAATTCTGTCTCAAAAAAAAAAAAAAAAAAAATGGAGCATACGACATGGGAGCATATGGTGTGGCTTTTCTTTTTTTCTTTTTTTCTTTTCTTTTCTTTTTTTTTTTTTTTTTGAGACAGTTTCTCACCATGTCACCCGTGATCATGGTTCACTATAGCCTCAAGCTCCTGGGCTCAAGCAATCCTCCTGCCTCAGCCTCCCAAGTGGCTGGAACTACAGGCATGCACCACCATGTCCAGCTATTTTTTAGAAATTTTTGGTAGAGACAGGATCTTGCTCTGTTGCCCAGGATGATCTCGAACTCTTAGACTTAAGTGATCCTCCTGCCTTGGCCTCCCAAAATGCTGGGATTATGGGCATGAGCAACTATGCTGTCCTTTTTTTAATGTTCTGATCAAATAGCTCAGATTGTAATGCCTATACCTTTCCACGGTGCTACATGAGAGCTTTCTCATACCGCTCACTCTCCTGCACACATGTCTTTCCATCACACCCTCACAATCCCACGTACACACACCCCACACTGCCTCTCACTCCTGATGGGCAGGACCCTGCCTCTCACCCACAGGGGAAGCCTTGGGCATCAAGTACCGGATCCAGGTCCCCTACAAGCGGATCAAGAGTAACCCCAGCTCCATGATCATTGAGGGGCTGCCCCTGGGAATCCTGTTCCGAAAGCCCTGCACCTTCGGCTCCCAGAACCTGGAGAGGATTTTTGCCGTGGCTGACAAGATCAAGTTCACAGTCACCAGGTACTCAGAGGGAAGGGTGAGGGTGAAGAGGCAGGACTAGCTCAGATGGGGGCTTATACCTGCGAATCCTCAGCCTTTCCCTAGGTCCTGCTCTCCCCACTGGACAAGGCGGCTCTCCTGGCACCATCCTGGGTCCTGGGGGTGGCCGGGAAGGGACTGCAGGCCAGCTCAAGTGCAGGGAACCCTTCAGAAGTGGGACTGGTCACCCCACCATGGCAAGGGCAGCCTTCCAGGGCATCTTCAACCTGTTTAGAAACACCCGCTCACTGCACCCCCAGCCCCCGGGAAAGGCATTCAGCCCCCATCAGAGGGATTTGCCCAAGGTCCCAGGGCCAGCCAGGGCAGAGCCTGCACAAGGTCCAGGTCTGCGTCCTGCAGAGTGACACTGCCAATGCCAGCACCCTGCCACATCGTCTCAGTGTCCTGCGCACACAGAGCCCCAGGGCAGCTTGTTAAAATACAGATTCTGCTGCTGTAGGTCTGGGGTGCTCCCAGGAGAGACTGAGGCCACTGTATCCCAGGGGTGTCTTCCTCATCCCCCAGGTCCTCCTCCTGACACCCTTGCCTCTGTTTCTCTTCTAGGCCTTTCCAAGGACTCATCCCAAAGCCTGGTAAGAGGCACTGGCTGTGGAGGGGGCACTGGGAATAGGGCCTGGTCATAGTGCTGGGGGCTGGAGCTAAGTCTGCTATGGGGCACAGGTTCTGGGGTCTGGGAACAAAAGCCAGCCAGGCCCCTGCCTTTTTTTTTTCTTTTTTTTTTTTTCCTGAGGCAGAGTCCTTCTCTGTCACCCATGCTAGAGTGCAGTGGTGTGATCTCAGCTCACTGTAACCTCCACCTCCTGGGTTCAAGCGATCCTCCTGCCTCAGCCTCCTGAGTAGCTGGGATTACAGGCAACTGTCACCACGCCTGGCTATTTTTTGTATTTTTAGTAGAGACGGGGTTTCCGATGTTAGCCAGGCTGGTCTCAAACTCCTGACCTCAAGTGATCCACCCACCTCGGCCTCCCAAAGTGTTGGGATTACAGGCATGAGCCACCACACCCGGACTAGGCCCCTGCTCTTCTGTTTAGCCACCTCACCTGGGCACCTGCCCCAGGTAGATGGAGGAAGGCTAAGCTTGAATGTGGCCCCAGATCCTGGAGCAGAGAAAGGGGTGGTGGTGCCGGTGACTCCTAAGTTTTACCCAGTGGGGATTCAGGAGGGAGGAGGGGCCAGGCCGGGTCAGTGCACCTGCTCCTCCTGATAAAGGGGGTCTGGTTGACCTCAGTGAATAGATGAGGTTGGAGGCAAGTGGGTTCCTAACCACAGAAAGAGGGGTATCTGCATGGGGGACCGCAAGCTTGTTGGTAAGATGTGGGGTGTGCCTACCCCACCTTAAACAGTGCAGTGCCTCTTCTGATCCCTTTTTTAAAAATATATTTTATATGTATGTTTTTTGAAACCAAGTCTCACTTTGTTGCCCAGGCTGGAGTGCAATGGCACTATCTCTGCTCACTGCAACCTCCACCTCCCAGGTTCAAGCTATTCTGCCTCAGCCTCCCAAGTAGCTGGGATTATAGGCATGCACCACAACACCCGGCTAATTTTTGTATTTTTAGTAGAGCCGGGTTTCACCATATTGGCTAGGCTGGTCTCAAACTCCTGGCCTCAAGTGATCCACCTGCCTCAGCCTCCCAAAGTGCTGGGATCACAGGCATAAGCCACCACTCCCAGCCTCCTGACCCTTTTTAAGGCACCCATCCACTTCCGTCTCCACCATGGGCTGTGTCCTGGCCTCCCAAACCCAGATTTGCAGGGGCTGTCCTGCAGGGTGACATGCCACGTGGTGAGCACTAAGGGCTGGCTAGAGCCTCCAGGGCGGGCCAGGCACAATGACTCACACCTGTAATCCCAGCACTTTGGGAAGCCAAGGCAGGAAGATCACTTGAGGTCAGTAGTTCAAGACCAGCCTGACCGACATGGTGATACCCATGTCTACTTAAAATCCAAAAATTAGCCAGGCATGGTGGTGCGCACCTGTAATCCCAGCTACTCGGGAGGCTGAGGCAGGAGAATCCCTTGAACCCGAGAGGCGGAGCTTGCAGTGAGCTGAGATCGCACCACTGTACTCCAGCTTGGGTGACAGGGCGAAACTCAGTCTCAAAAAACAAACAAAAAAAATACTTAGGGTATGGTGATGTGGCGGCTGCTGACAGGCCATGGGAACCCCCAGAAGGGGGATCAGGAGGGTGAGGGGTAGTTGGATAGGGTTCCTGGAGTAAGGAAGGCCCTGCTTGGGCCTCAGGGGAAGATGGGAATTTGAGAGGCAGAGAGGAGGGTGGGTTGTGTTTGGCGGGGTGAACGGCAGGGGTTGGGGAGTCACTGGAGGCCAAAAGTGTGTTTCCGGAGCTCTCGGAGGGGCAGAATGGTCAGATGATGTTGGAAAGGTGGAGCCAGTGGAAGCTGCAGCAGCGCAATGCAGTGAGTGTGGCTGCGGCAGACACCCGACTGAGAGAGGTCACTGGGTTTCTGGCCCTGCACTGGGTGATTTATACGGGTGCCTTTCACACATATTTCGGGAGGTCCTGCTGGGGCAAGGCAGTGTTCTAGGAACTAGGGTTACAGCGGAGTGCAGAGAGAGGAGGCATCTCATTTAGTCTTCATACCTAGGAGGCAGACGCTAGGGCCCACCTTACAGAGGGGGAACTGAGGCGCAGTGTGAGTGATGTATTAATACTCTGTGTCCCAGGGCTAGCAGGTGGCCGTGGCCCCAGCCCTCAGGGATGGACCAGCCAGCCCCTTTCCAGGCATTGGCACCCAAGCCAGGTATCCGCCTGGAGAACCAGCTCCACGCTTACTCATGCCACTAGTCATGCTGGGCTGGGAACATGTCCAGGCTCCTCAGAGTCTCCAAGAGTTCACCAGAGGTCACTGAGGGCTACTCCTGCGCCAGAATAGACTTTTCTCAAACCCTCCCTCGCACGGTCCCCAAAGCCTGGCCTGGGCCAGCACCAGCAGTTCCAAGGTGAATTGGAGTGGAAGCTGGGGTCTGCTGGGGGAGGCAGAGGCAATAGCAGGCCCCTTCATCTGGAGGCAGGTGTCCCAGGGCAGGTGGAGGGGTGGCAGATAGTCTGCAGAGAGACAGGTGGCTGGGGCAGTGCCCAGGAGTCAGGCTTCAGGGTCCCAGGCAGCATATGGGCCATGGGAAAGCGCCGTTCGTTCAAGTCCCTGTACCCGCCTGACTAGCTGTGGGAATCTGAGCCTTCACTTCCTTACCGCTAAGACAGACAAGCACACCTGCCTCACCATGTGATCTGAAGATGGAAAAAGATGGGCAGTCCCAGGTGAGCTGGGAGGACTGTTTTCCCCCAGTTGCCCCCTTTTTTTTTTTTTTTTTTTGAGATGGAGTTTAGCTCTTGTTGCCCAGGCTAGAGTGCAATGGCGTGATCTCAGCTCACTGCAACCTCCGCCTCCCGGGTTCAAACGATTCTCCTGCCTCAGCCTCCGAGTAGCTGGGACTACAGGCACCCACCACCATGCCCAGCTAATTATTTTGTATTTTTAGTAGAGACAGGGTTTCACCATGTTGACCAGGCTGGTCTCGAACTCCTGACCTCGTGATCCGCCCGCCTCGGCCTCCCAAAGTGTTAGAATTACAGGCGTGAGCCACCGTGCCCAGCCCTAGAGCCATTCTTAACAGGGTTTGTCCCCCTGGAAACTTCCAGAAGCCTCACCCTCCTGGGAATTCCCTGCTAGGTGCCAGTCATCTCTTCACTGCTCGGTTTCCACTCTCCCATCCTTGCACCGACATCCCACTGTTTAGGCCTTCTTCAAGCATGGACCTTCTCATGCTCAGTCTCTCTGTGGTGTGGAAATGTCTACTGGGTGGGCCTCACAGAAGGTTCTAGGCCCTGGCGCAAGCCCAAGGGAAGTGATGATCCAAAATGGACTCAGATAAAGTTTCTGCCACTATGCATTGGGGGCTTTTGGTAGGAGTCCAGTTCAATTTTAGAAAAATAAAAATACATGTCTCGCACTTCTGAGTTTACAGACTAAGGTCCATTCTGTATTTGCTAACGAGGACAAAAAGAAAGGCGGCTGGGTGCGGTGGCTCATGCCTGTAATCCCAGCACTTTGGGAGGTCAAGATGGGCGGATCACTTGAGGCTGGACAAGAGTTCGAGACCAGCTTGGCCAATCAGCCTGGCCTTTCACCATGTTAGGATGCCTAAAAATACAAAACTTAGCTAGATGCTGTGGCACACACCTATAATCCCAGCTACTCAGGAGGCTGAGGCAGGAGAATTGCTTGAAACCAGAAGGCAGAGGTTGCAGTGAGCCGAGATCGTGCCATTGCACTCCAGCCTGGGCAACAAGAGTGAAACTCCATCTCAAAACCACCAAAAAAAAAAAAATGGCACTAAACCAGGAACAGTGGTTCACCCCTGTAATCCCAGCACCTTGGGAGGCCAAGGTAGGAGGATCACTTGAGGCCAAGAGTTTGAGGCCAGCCTGGGCAGCATAACAAGACCCTGTCTCTACAAAAAATTTAAAAATTAGCCAGGCACGGTGGCACGCACCTGTAGTCTCAGCTACGCAGGAAGCCGAAGCGGGAGGATGGCTTAAGCCCAGGAGGTGGAGGCTGCGGTGAACTGAGATTGTGCAACTGCACTCCAGCCTGGGTGACAGAGCATGACATCGTCTGAAAAAAAAAAAGAATGGCTCTGAGATTTTTTTAGGTCACTTATTGAAGGTTCCCATGGAAGCCTTTCCTGACAGAACCACCCTGAGATGGTGAGAATTCTGAAAGAGATTACGCTTTTTTGTTTTTGTTTTGTTTTGTTTTTTTGTTTTAAGGTGGAGTTTCGCTTCTTGTCACCCAGGCTGGAGCGCAATGGCACGATCTCAGCTCACTGCAGCCTCCGCCTCCCAAGTTCAAGCGATTCTCCTGCCTCAGTCTCCCGAGTAGCTGGAATTACAGGTGTGCACCACAACCCTCGGCTGATTTTTGTATTTTTAGTAGAGACGGGGTTTTGCCATGTTGGCCAGGCTGGTCTCAAGCTTCTGACCTCAGGTAATCTGCCTGCCTCAGCCTCCAGAGTGCTGAGATTACAGGCATGAGCCACCGCGCCCGGCTGAGATTGTGCGTTTTTTTTTTCTTTTTTTTTTGAGACGGAGTCTCGCTCTGTCGCCCGGGCTGGAGTGCAGTGGCCGGATCTCAGCTCACTGCAAGCTCCACCTCCCGGGTTCCCGCCATTGTCCTGCCTCCGCCTCCCGAGTAGCTGGGACTACAGGCGCCCGCCAACGCGCCCGGCTAGTTTTTTGTATTTTTAGTAGAGACGGGGTTTCACCGTGTTCGCCAGGATGGTCTCGATCTCCTGACCTCGTGATCCGCCCACCTCGGCCTCCCAAAGTGCTGGGATTACAGGCTTGAGCCACCGCGCCCGGCCAATTGTGCTTTTTTGAAGATGAATCAGTCGTTAAATTGCGAGAGCCCCACTGTACCCTGGAGCTGTGGGCCTCCCCACTGAAGAGTGAGAGTACAGCCACTCCTCGGCTGGTTTTGTTCTGGGTCAAAAGAGATGACTCAGACCAGACGTGGTGGCTCATACCTATATTCCCAGCATTTTGGGAGGCCAAGATGGGAAAAAATCACTTGAGCCCAGGAGTTTGAGACCAGCCTGGGCAACAGAGAAAGATCCCATCCTGCAAAGACATTTTTTAAAATTAGCCAGACATGGTAGGGACGAATGACTGTATTCCCAGCTACTCGGGAGGCTGAGGTGGGAGGATCCCTTGAGCCTAAGAGTTGGAGGCTGCAGTGAGCCATGATTCCAGCGTGCGTGACAGAGTGAGATCTTGTCTCTAAAAAAAAAAAAGAGAGAGAGAGAGATAAGCCCAGAATGTCTTTAATGTTTTCCTAACTAGGGACATCACATCTGCCCTCAGTGCCTCAGTTCTCCATTACAATCTAGAGGCCCTACCTGCTCTGACATGCTGAGTGGCGAGCAGGCGTCTGACTGGAGAGGAAGGCATATTTGGACTTGGAGCAAGCCTCAGAGGGCAGTGGGTGAATTTCAGGCCTCAGGTCAAGGGAGCTGTGGGCCAGGGATTTCTAGGGGCCAGGGGTGCTGGAAGGCACCAGACTGAACTGGAGGGGACGTGGTGGGGGACCTGAGGTTGCAGAGGGATGGGGGGCTGGGTCCCCCATCTTGTACCAGAAGGAACTCCAGCCCTGCCTGCAAGGGGTTGAGATAACCCACGCTCGACCCTGGGGGCTGAACACCATTGATAGCTGGGTGGTTCTATACTGCCCAGCCAGGCCACACCCCACCTGCCTGCAGTGGCACTGAATTAAATTAGGGAGACTCTGCCAGGCTCGGTGGCTCATGCCTGTAATCCCAGCACTTTGTGGGGCTAAGGCAGGTGGATCACATAAGGTCAGGAGTTTGAGACCAGCCTGGGTAACATGGTAAAACCCTGACTCTACTAAAAATACAAAAATTAGCCAGGCGTGGTGGTGGGCACCTGTAATCCCAGCTACTTGGGAGGCTGAGGCAGGAGAATCGCTTGAACCTGGGAGGCAGAGGTTGCAGTGAACTGAGAGACGTGCCACTGCACTGCAGCCTGGGTGACAGAGCGCAACTCAGTCGCAAAAAAAAGAAAAGAAAAAAGAAAACCCAGGACAGCTAATGGGGGCTGTTTAGGATATACTGGGAAAAAGTGGTGGTGATAAGGCAGGAGAGACCTTCTACCCAGGTAGCTGCTGTAATATTCCATCCGAAGAACATTCTAGTAGGTCATAAAAACCTAAAGGGGCCGGGCATGGTAGCTCATGCCTGCAATCCCAGCGCTTTGGGAGGCCAATGCAGGAGGATTGCTTGAAGCTAGAAGTTGGAGGTCAGCCTGGGCAGCATAGCAAGACCCCATCTCTAAAAAAAAAATTTTTTTTAATTATTTGGGCATGGCGGTGGGTGGTGGTGTGTCCCTGTAGTCCCAGCTCCTCAGGAGGCTGAGGCAGGAGGGTCACTTGAGCCCAGGAGTTTGAGGCTGCAGTGAGCTGTGATCACAATGTTCACATCACCTCACTTCAGCCTGAGTGACAGAGTGAGACCCTGTCTCTAAAATACACACACACACACACACACACACACACCCTAAAGAGATATGCAAATATATGCCCATGGTATAAATTTGGAAAATACAGAAATCTAACAACCCAGATGGCTATTAATTTTTATGATGATACATTTCTTCCAGATTTCCTCCCAAGCTTATTAATTTTACATCTCACTGTTCTTCTTTCTATAAATTTACACACTTAACCTTAAAACATAAACATGTTCCCAGGTCTTTAAAAAGCTCTGTTTCCTCTTTAGCCTGTATCATGGTTATGTAACTACCCTATCCCCCAGTTATGGACATCTGAGCAGCCACTCACACGACAGACACCTAACACTCACGTCACACTTTTTTTTGAGACGGAGTCTCGCTCTGTTGCCCAGGCTGGAGTGCAATCATGTGAGCTCAACTCTCTGCAACCTCCGCCTCCCAAGTTCAAGTGATTCTCCTGCCTCAGCCTCCCAAGTAGCTGGGATTATAGGCACCCATCACCACACCAGGCTAATTTTTGTATTTTTAGTAGAGACAGAGTTTTGCCATGTTGGCCAGGCTGGTCTTGAACTCCTGACCTCAGGCGATCCACCCGCCTTGGCCTCCCAAAGTGCTGGGATTATAGGTGTGAGCCACCACACCTGACCCCATCACACTTATGATTTGCTGGTTACAAAGCCCACTCACGTTACCATGTCATCTCCCCGAGTAGCCGGCCTTATTGGAGGGGACTGAGGCTCAGAGAGATTAAGCAGCTTTCTCAAGGTCACACAGCATAGTGTGGCAGAGATTTGAACCTAAGTCTTTACCATTTTATTATACTTCGGAATCCAGGGCAGGCTTTACCACTAGCCTAGGGCTTGGTGTGGGTCCCCGAAGTGAGTTGCAGCCATGCCCTCTTTCCCCACGACCCCTCTGGTCTCATCCACACTGGGTGGCTCTTTGCTGTCCCCTCCTGGCTACCAGCAGCTATTACACAGGTCCTGCCTATGTAAATCTTTAGACTCATGGTTAATCCTTTGGGTTCATTTATTTGTACAACAAAAATGTATGGAGGGCCAGGCGCGGTGGTTCACACCTGTAATCCCAGCACTTTGGGAGGCCAAGACGGATGGATCACAAGGTCAGGAGAACGAGACCATCCTAGCCAACATGGTGAAACCCCCGTCTCTACTAAAAATACAAAAATTAGCCGGGCGTGGTGGTGGGTGCCTGTAATCCCAGCTACTTGGGAGCCTGAGGCAGGAGAATCGCTTGGACTCAAGAGGCAGACGTTGCAGTGAGCTGAGATTGCGCCACAGCACTCCAGCCTGGCAACAGGGCAACAGAGCAAGACTCTGTCTCAAAAAAAAAAGAGAGACAGGAAAGCCCGCAAGTGAAGCCCAGGGAGAAACTTACTACAGGAGGTGATCGGTTGCACCAGCCTCTGATGGGAGGTCAGTCCTAATGCCTGAGACTAGATGGAGAGGCTAAGCAACAAGTTGCAGTGGGATGGTTCAGAGCAGTTTTGGGGGAAGAGGTGGGGACCAGAGTGGAATAGTGGACTCAGGAGAGAATGAGAAAGATAAGCGATTGAATCTGCCAAGGACAGATCACCGTTTAGAGGGCAGGATAGAATGAACAAGAGTGGAGAGTGGAATGGATGCAGAGGGCTTTATATTTTTGGTGAAGGGAGGTGACAGAGTCTTGCTCTATTGCCCAGGCTGTAGTGCAGTGGCATGATCTCAGTTCACTGCAACCTCTGCCTCCTGGGTTCAAGCGATTCTCCTGCCTCAGCCTCCTGAGTAGCTGGGATTACAGGCATGTGCCATCACGTCCGACTATTTTTTGTATTTTTTAGTAGAGATGGGGTTTCACCAAGTTGGCCAGGCTGCTGTCAAACTCCTGACCTCAAATGACCTACCCGCCTCAGCCTCCCAAAGTGCTGGGATTACATATGTGACCCACCACACCCAGCCAAGAAAGGGTTTTAGAGGTAGGAACAGCAGCTGCATGATCTTCAGCAGATTCAGTAGAGAGGGAGGTGAGTGGTGGGAGAGGAAGGAGGATGGGGGGAATGGCAAGAAAAGGAGTACCCTACTTAGAAAAGGAATGAAGCTGGGTGTGGTGGCTTATGCCTATAATCCAGCACTTTGGGAGGCTGAGGCAGGAGGATCACTTGAGCCCAGGAGTTTGAGACCAGCCACATAGCAAGACCCCATCTCTTTTTTTTTTAAAAAAAGAAAGAAAGAAGACGAAGAAAGAAACAGGATGGGTGGAAGAGGGTTGCTGAAGGCTCATGCAAGATCCTCTCTGCCTGCTCCTTCTCTCAGGGAGGAATAGAGGAGGGACAGTGGACTGAATGTCCTCATGGGGATGAAGGACGGTTGGGGTCAGGGTCCTAGAGGGAGGGCTGGAAGGAGGGAAGGAGACTGCCAGAGGATGTAGGACACAGAGGTGCCGTCGTGGATCACCAAGAGGTGCAGTACTGGCCAGAGGGAGGAGAGGAGGTCAAGGCACATGTGGGGCACTTGGAGCTGCATCTGTGCCTGCACACAGCTGAAATCCCCAGGAAATAAGACGGGAGCAGGATGGGTTTCTGCAGCTGAGGTGAGACCAAAGTGCCACCTCACTGCCACCCTCAGTAAAGACTAACTTGCCCTTTCCCCCAACTCCCCTTCCAGAAGTAGCTCGCTCTCCTCTGTGTGCCACACATCGGGGGGTCAGGGAAAGCTCCCCTCCCTGGAGAACTGGTGTTCCTTAGGCCAGGGGCCAGTCCCTGCAGAGATGAGGAGCTGGGAAATCCCCTCCTCCCATCTCACATGTCCACGCGTGCCAGACCCTGTGCTGCAGGCTTTTCACACACAGCTTCTTAGACGCTTAGCCTGTGAGGCGGGTGCTGTTGTCCTTCCCATTTTGTGACTGAGCAAACAGCCTGAAAGAGACAAAAACCAGGTAGTTAGCATGAGGCCAAAACCACTCCCTGGTCTTTGCTGTTCTGCAGCCTGAGCCTGGGGTGGCTAGGCGGGGTGGTGCAGTGGTGGGGAAGGAGAATAGCCCCCAAAAATGCTGCCAGAATGGTAAAGGGCCTGAACTTCAAAGCTACTGACTTGAGCTTTATTTTGTGGCACTGGCAGTTTTTCCAGTCATTGTAATGATACAATCAGATTTGCATTGTCTTCGGGTTACCATGGTAACCGTACTTCCACCCACCAAGGGTGGATTAGAGAAGGCAAAACTAGGGCAGAGGAGCCAGGGAGTGTTGAGGTCTGAACCCAGGCAGTGGGCAGCTGGGCCCCACAATGGATGGGGTAGAGGCAGCAGCAGGGTGTGAAGAGGGCAGAAGGTTCTGGAAGGGTGATGGTGGTGCTGATCTCCAAGGCTGGATCTGTGATCCTGTGAGACACATCCAGGGGCCCATGTGCAGTAGGTGAAACCTGAGCAGTATTTAGTGCAGGCAGGGTGGCAGGCAGGCTGAGGGCCTCTCAGAAGCGCAGAGCTGGCAGAGAGAGACCTGCCCAGGGCGTCGGAGGAAAGGACAGCTGTGCAGGAACAGAGTTGATGAGGTGGGGGAACTTTTGGGTAAGAAGAGCTGAGTCGGGAGCATTGAAGCAGCGGTTTTCAAACCTCAGAAGCAACAGCAGGACCGGGCACGGTGACTCAGCCAGGACTTTGGGAGGCCGAGGTGGGTAGATCACTTGAGGTCAGGAGTTCGAAACTAGCCTGGCCAATATGCTGAGACCCTGTCTCCACCAAAAAATACAAAAATTAGCCAGTAATCCCAGCTACTTGGGAGCTTGAGGCAGGAGAATCGCTTGAACCTGGGGGATGCAGAGGTTGCAATGAACGGAGATCACACCACTGCACTCTAGCCTGGGTGACAGAGCAAGACTCTGTCTCAAAAACAAACAAACAAAAAAAAACCCGCCAGATGCAGTGGCTCACGCCTGTAATCCCAGCACTTTGGGAGGCCAGGCAGGAGGATTGCTTGAAGCCAGGAGACCAGCCTGGGCAACATAGTGAGACCCTGTCTCTACAAAAAATGAAAACAATGAGCCAGTGTGGTGCTGCACATCTATACATCTGTAGTCTCAGGTACTCAGGAGGCTGAGGAGGGAGGATCGCTTGAGCCCAGGAAGTCAAAGCTGCAGTGAGCTATGATCACACCACTGCACTCTAGCCTGCGAGACAGAATGAAACCTTGTCTTTCAAAAGAAAAAATTCTAGAATTGTTCTTGAATAGTAGGTTAAAATTTTTTTTAAGCTTTGGAAGGTAGTGAACTCCCCATCACTGGAGGCATTTAAGCAGAGGTTGAGCTGCCACTCACCAGATAGGCCGCTTCCCATAGGGCTTGCTGCAGGCGAGGAGAAAGGGACAGGAGAGCCCTGCCCATTTGGGAGGGGCTGCGGGGAGGACTAGGACCAAGGAGGGGCCCGTCTACCCACCAAATCCACTTCTCTTTGCTGCTCCACCACCAGCTCCCCACAGCTCCTCCCTGTGTATGGGCCCAGCTGGCCCTCTCCAGCTCCCTTTTGGGCAAATACAAGGGCTCTCCCGGGACCCAGGCCAGCTTCTGCTCCTTTTAGTTCTCCTCTGACCCTAGGGGTACGGCCATCCCTGCCAGCTTGAGGGGATTCTGGGAAGGCAGCGCCCCACCTGTCCTTCCCCAGAGCAGGGCTCCAGACCCCGGGGATGCAGCAGAGCTGCCAACTTCCTGTGTGACTCCAGCAAGTCAGGTTTGCCTACCTGGGCCTCAGTTTCCCAGTAAAATGGGAAGAATTGCCCACACCATGTCTGCCTCCCCCGGGGCCACCCTGGAGTGCATGACCAGGTGAGGAGGAGGGATAAGCTGTCATGAGTGGGACGTGGTGAGGCAGAGAGGCTGGCCAGGCTGGAGTGTGGATGGCCTGAGAGGCCTGGCTTTGCAACATGGACTGGGCCCTTCAGACCTGGCCCTGGCAAGCTCTTCTGCTGATGTCCCCATGGCTGAGGAGCCCGTACAGCCCCACTGGTCGGGGCCAAGCTCTTGGCGGGCTCCAGTTTTACCTAGGACATCCCCACATCATCTCCTCTGTAAACTTTCGACTTTCATCTCAATTTAAGGAACTATGTCAAATTACATGCTGCTAGCTGGGTGCAGTGGCTCAGGCCTGTAATCCCAGCACTTTGGGAGGCCAAGGCAGAAGGGTCGCTGGCATCTAGGAGTTCAAAACCAGCCTGGGAAACATAATGAGATCCTGTCTCTACAAAAAATTTAAAAATGAGCCAGGCCTGGTGGCGTGTGACTATCATCCCAGCTACTCAGGAGGCTGAGGTGGGAGGACCGCTTGACCCTGGGAGTTGGAGGCTGTAGTGGGCTGTGATTTTGCCACTGTACTCCAGCCTGGGCAACAGAGTGAGACCTTGTCTCAAAAAAAAAAAAAAAAATTACATGTCGCCGAGGAAGATCATTCCACCTACACTCACCTCTCCCCCCACCAGAATTGTTTGAGGCCCATTTTGAGAAGCTCAGCTGTGGGGGAAACGCCTGCCAGGCAGAGGGCTGTGATCCCTTTTCAGGGGGTACAAGTGGAGAAAGGCCAGAGGCCTCAAATACAATAGCACCACTTGTCATCGTCCTCTTCGATCTCCTGCTAAGCCTCTCTCTTCTGTGGGGTCTCCTGTCACCCAGTGGGTGCTGTGGTGGGACGCGCTTCCTGGAGAGGATGACCTGAGCCAGGTCTGGATGCTAATGTAGGATTGACCTCTGCAGAGGGTACTGGGGGGGACATGGGGAGGGACTCAACAGTGGCAGGCACAGGAACAGATCCCTTTTTGCCTTCTCAGGAAGCAGTACCATCACTTCTGAGCTGTGTGATCTTGGATAAGTTAACCTACTATCTCTGATCTTGGATAAATTAACTTGCTGTCTCTGATCTTGGATAAGTTAACTTGCTACCTGTGATCTTGGATAAGTTAACATACCATCTCTGATCTAGATAAGTCAACTTACTATCTCTGATCTTGGATAAGTTAACTTGCTTATCTCTGATTTTAGATAAGTTAACTTGCTGTCTCTGATCTTGGATGAGTTACTGTCTTTGGGCCTCCATTTCTTTGAGGTGATATGGAACAAGGACTTCCTCCATGATCCTCCCTTCTGCTGCCCAAGACCTGAGAGTCATTTCCTTGTCCCCAGTCACACACAGGCACACACCCTCTGGCCCCTGCCTCCCTCTCTCAGCCTTCCCCACCCCCTCTCCACCCTTCCAACTTTGTCTTGAGTTCTTGAGAGCTCTTTTGCTCTTGAAAGCTCAAAATATGGCCGGGCGCGGTGGCTCAAGCCTGTAATCCCAGCACTTTGGGAGGCCGAGACGGGCGGATCACGAGGTCAGGAGTTCGAGACCATCCTGGCTAACACGGTGAAACCCTGTCTCTACTAAAAAATACAAAAAAAGCTAGCCGGGCGAGGTGGCTGGCGCCTGTAGTCCTGGCTACTTGGGAGGCTGAGGCAGGAGAATGGCGTAAACCCGGGAGGCGGAGCTTGCAGTGAGCTGAGATCCAGCCACTGCACTCCAGCCCGGGCAACAGAGCAAGACTCCGTCTCAAAAAAAAAAAAAAAAAAAGCTCAAAATAAAGCCGTCCTTTCTCGAGTTTCTAAAGATATCACAATTCCAGCACCAGCCACATGTTTCTGCACTGAATTATCTCTGCTTCTGCTTGTCTTTGTTAATTAGGGTTCAGTAATGATCTCCCTTCTGCCTTCCCAGGGAGAGCTGGCATCTGCAGGGCGGGGCTTGGAGGCCTTTGTGGGCAGACAAGACGCCCTGCTGCCGGGCCCAGAGTTGGCCTGATGCCTCCTTTCTTCTGAAGTGGCAGAGTGGGCCATGAAATGATGGCATGTTGGGGAGACCCTGCCCTTTTCAGGCTGGTAGGGACTCAGCTGGGGTCATTGCAACTCCATCCTGCCCCTCAACCTTCCACACATCGGGGAAGGGAACCTTGGGAGGTTCTTAGCCTTTATTAGACAGGGGCTTCCAGGCTGGGCGTGGTTGCTTACACTTGTCATCCCAGCACTATGGGAAGTTGAGGCAGGCAGATTGCTTGAGCTCAGGAGTTCGAGACTAGCCTGGGCAACATGGCAAAATCCTATCTTGACAAAAAATTAGCCAGGCATGATGGCACATGCCTGTAGTCCCAGCTACTCAGGAGGCTAAGGCAAGAGGCTCACTTGAGCCCAGGAGGTCGAGGCTGCGGTGAGCCGTGATGGTGCCACTGCACACCAGCTTGGGCAACAGAGCAAGACCTCTCAAAAAAAAACCAAATTAATTAAAATAAAATTAAAAATAGACAGGGGCTTTCTGGCCCCAAAAGGGAGCAGGGTTGGGGGTGCCTTTAGAGTCTCTTGCAACATCCCGGAAAGCCTCCCAGAAACCCTTTCCCCAACGGAGACCACCCAAGCTGACGAGAGCAACCCGCACCTTTATTTAGGCTGGAATGAGATCAGCACCGAGGGGTCGCCAGGCACCTTGTGCTGAACAGAAGCTGGTGAGTGTGTCTGAGCCACAGAAACAGAGCAGGGGCAGGGCGGTAACCATGGCTCAGCACATGTGGTTTACTGGGTGTACCGGATCCTTCTAGCCTTGTGGGGAGGGGTGTGGTGGCAAAGGAGGAGGGAGGTGGAGGTGGGGGGACACGCAGGCCTAGCCCTCTAAGAACCTTCCCGTCATGGAGAGGGCTCAGCGCCGCCCACAGAGGACTTCGTGGGGTCCAACAGAGGCCTTGGGGGCTCAGGTGCAGTCACTCACCTGTGCACGGGCACAGATGTCTCACTGGGGCCAGCACTGTGCCAGATGCTGGTCTTTTATTATTATTCCATTATTCTTTTTGTTTGTTTTTGTTTTGTTTTGCTTCTGTTTTGGAGACAGTTTCACTCCTATTGCCCAGGCTGGAGTACAGCGGTGCAATCTCAGCTCACTGCAATCTCCGCCTCCCGGGTTCAAGTGATTCTCCTGCCTCAGCCTCCTGAGTAGCTGGGATTACAGGCACACACCACCACACTCAGCTAAAATTTTTTTGTATTTTTAGTAGAGATGGGGTTTCACCATGTTTGGCCAGGCTGGTCCCGAACTCCTGACCTCAGGTGATGCACCCGCCTCGATCTCCCAAAGTGTAGGGATTACAGGCATGAGCCACTGAGCCCGGCCTCATTATTCTTATTTAATATCTTTGTAGAGATAACATCTTGCTTTATTGCCCAGACTGGTCTAGAACTCCTGGCTTCAAGGGATCTAACCACCTTGGTGTCCCAAAGTGCTGGGATTACAGGCGTGAGCCACTACACCCAGCCTAGATACTGGACCTTTTTTTTTTTTTTTTTTTTTTAAGGTAGGGTCTCTCTCTGTCACTCAGGCTGGAGTGCAGTGGTATGATCACGGCTCACTGCATCCTTGACCTCCCTAAGCTCAAGTGATCCTCCTGCCTCAGCCTCCCAAGTAGCTGGGACTGGAGGCGTGCACCACCGTGCCAGGCTAATTTTTGTTTTTTTTTTTGTAGAGATGGGGTTTTGCCATGTTTCCCAGGCTGGTTTGGAACTCCTGGGCTCAAGTAATCCACGCACCTCGAACTTCCAAAGTACTAGGATTACGGACATGAGCCACCGTGCCCAGCCTGTGCTGGACTTTTAATCAATACTGATTTAAAAAAAAAAAACAAACCTGGCTGGGCACAGTGGCTCACACCTATAATCCCAACACTTTGGGAGGCTAAGGCGGGTGGATCACCTGAGGCCAGAGTTCGAGACCAGCCTGGCTAACATGGTGAAACCCTGTTTCCACTAAAAATACAAAAAATTACCCCGCCTTCATGACACATACACCTATAATCCCAGCTACCTGGGGGGCTGAGGCAGGAGAATCGCTTAAACCCGGGAGGCAGGGGTTGCAGTGAGCCAAGATTGCGCCACTGCACTCCAGCCTGGGCAACCAAGAGCGAAACTCTGTCTCATAAAAACAAAAAACCCAGCCTCACGGAGCTTACATGCGGGGGTGGGGGGATAAACAGAAAATCTGCAAAGCGTAAACCATGGGAGCAATTGTGTTTATTTTTCGGGGATTGCAACATTATTTAGGTGTTGACCAGAAGGAGGCCTTAGAGTAAAGGCCTGAAGGGGCAGCAGGGAACAGTGTTGCAGGCAGAGAGAACAGCAGCTGCCAAGCCCCTGAGATCGCCTGCCAGGGTGTTGGAGGAAGGTCAGGGTAGGTGAGAGATGAGATGGAGATGGACAGGGAAGATGGTGTATGGCCAGATAAGGATTTTGACTTTTCCTCAGAGTGAGCTGGGAGTCGGTGCAATTCTGAGCCTAGGGGAACAGGATCCAGATTGTTTTAACAGGATGCCCCTGGTTGCTGGCTTGAGGACAGGCAAGGGTGGAGAGACATAAGGAGGATGTAATAATCCAGGCGACACCTGTGGCGGCAGTGGGGTGGTGAGTCACCGACTCTTAGGTGAGTTGGCTGAAGCCAACAGGATGTGCTGTGAGAAAGTGAGGACCTGACTTTGACTTCAGAGATTCGGGCTGAACTTGGGGAAGGACAGAGGTGCCGTGGGTGGAGACAGGGAAGATGCAGGAGAAGCTGGTGGGGCAAGAGAAGTTGGTGGGGCAAGAGGTGGCGGATCAGGTGTGTTCTATCTGGGGTCTCATCCAGTCGAAGTTGGAAGCAAGTTGGGGCTCAGGGGAGCAGTCCAGGCTTGAGATATGATTTGGGGAATCATGAATTTATAACTGGTATTCCAAGCCTTAAAACAAGCTGGGTCCAGTGGCTCACACTGTAATCCCAGCACTCTGGAAGGCTGAGACAGGAGGGTCACTTGAGCCCAGGAGTTCGAGACAAGCCTGGACAATATAGCAAGACCCCATCTCTAAAAAAAAAAAAATCAGCTGCACGTAGTACACACCTGTAGTCCCAGCTACTAGGGAGGCTAAGGCGGGAGGATGACTTGGGCTCAAAAGGTCAGGCTGCAGTGAGCCATGATTGTGCCACTGAACTCCAGCGTGGGCAACAGAGAGAGATCCTGTCTCAGAAAAGTAAATAAATTACCTAAATGTAGTGGCTTAAAACAACACAAATTTATTGCCTTACAGTTCTGGAGGTCAGAAGTCTGAAATGAGTCTTCCAAGGCTAATGTCAAGGTGTCGGGGGCCAGGTGCGGTGGCTCACGCCAGTAATCTCAGCACTTTAGGAGGCTGAGGCGGGCAAATCACTTGAGATCAGGGGTTCGAGACCAGCCTGGCCAACATGGTAAGACCCCGTCTCTACTACAAATACAAAAATTAGCTGGGCATGGTGGCACATGCCTGTAATCCCAACTACTTGGGAGGCTGAGGCAGGAGAATCACTGGGACTCAGGAGACGGAGGTTACTCTGTCTCAAAAAAAAAAAAAAAAGGTGTCAGCTGGGCTGGGTCCCTCTGAAGGCTCTAGGGGAAAATCCATTTCCCTGATTTTTTTTTTTTTTTTGAGACCAAGTCTTGCTCTGTCCTTCAGGCTGGAGTGCAGTGGCGTGATCTTGGCTCACTGCAACCTCTACCTCCCAGGTTCAAACAATTCTCCTACCTCAGTTTCCTGAGTAGCTGGGATTACAGGCACCTGCCACCATGCCCGGCTAATTTTTGTATTTGTACTAGAGATGGGGTTTCACCATGTTGCCCAGGCTGGTCTTGAACTCCTGACCTCAAGTGATCTGCTCACCTTGGCCTTCCAAAGTGCTGGGATTACAGGCGTGAGCCACTGAGCACGGCCACCTGTTTTAAGGATTAAATGAATGAATTCATGAAAGGATCAAAGAGCAGTGCCTGGCACAGAAGAGCTCAGCTTCTCTGATTTACCAGGTGCCCGTGATGGGTCGGGCATTTTTTTTTTTTTTTTGAGGCGGACTCTTGCTCTGTCACCCAGGTTGGAATGCAGTAGCATAATCTCAGCTCACTGCAAGCTCTGCCTCCTGAATTCAAGCGATTCTCCCACCTCAGCCTCCTGTGTAGCTGTGACTACAGGCGTGCACCACCTCATCCAGCTATTTTTTGTGTTTTTAGTAGAGACGGGGTTTTGCCATGTTGGCCAGTCTGGTCTTGAACTCCTGGCCTCAAGCGATCCACCCACCTTGGCCTCCCAAAGTGCTGGGATTATAGGCATGAGCCACCGCGGCCAGCTGGGTTCAGTAATTCTTAGCATATTGCCATTTTCCCTGCTCTCTCTCTCTCTCACACACACACACACCACACACACACAGAGACATAATTTCTCTTTCTTTTTCTCCATTTGAAGTTGCAAACATCTTAACTCTTCTTGCCTAAATATTCAATGCACATCTCCTAAGAAAAACACTATTATCTTACATATTCACAATAGTATCATCGCACTTATAAAACTTAATAATTCCGGCCGGGCGCGGTGGCTCAAGCCTGTAATCCCAGCACTTTGGGAGGCCGAGACGGGCGGATCACGAGGTCAGGAGATCGAGACCATCCTGGCTAACATGGTGAAACCCCGTCTCTACTAAAAAATACAAAAAACTAGCCGGGCGAGGTGGTGGGCGCCTGTAGTCCCAGCTACTCGGGAGGCTGAGGCAGGAGAATGGCGTGAACCCGGGAGGCGGAGCTTGCAGTGAGCTGAGATCCGGCCACTGCACTCCAGCCTGGGTGACAGAGCGAGACTCCATCTCAAAAAAAAAAAAAAACTTAATAATTCCCTGTCATCTAATATATGGTCTTTATTCAAATTTCCAAAAACGTCTTCTTTTTTTTTTTTTTTTGAGACGGAGTCTAGCTCTGTCGCCCAGGCTGGAGTGCAGTGGCCAGATCTCAGCTCACTGTAAGCTCCGCCTCCCGGGTTGACGCCATTCTCCTGCCTCAGCCTCCCGAGTAGCTGGGACTACAGGCGCCCGCCACCTCGCCCGGCTAGTTTTATGTATTTTTTAGTAGAGACGGGGTTTCACCATGTTCGCCAGGATGGTCTTGATCTCCTGACCTCGTGATCTGCCCGTCTCGGCCTCCCAAAGTGCTGGGATTACAGGCTTGAGCCACCGCGCCCGGCCTCCAAAAACGTCTTCTACGCCTATTCTCCTCCATGATATAATCATTTTTCACTGTTTGATTTCTTTTTTAATTTTTTTTTTAAAGACAGTTTCCCTCTTGCCCAGGCTGGAGTGCAGTGGCACAGTCATAGCTTACTGCAGCCTGGTCCTTCTAGGCTCAAGCCATCCTACCACCTCAGCCCCCCGAGTGGCTAGGGCTACAAGCACACGTGCTACCGTGCCCAGCTCATGTTTTATTTTTTATTTTCGTAGAGATAGGCTGGAGTGCAGTGACACTATCATAGCTCACTGTAGCCTCCAACTCCTGGGCTCAGGTAATCCTCCCGCATCAGCCTCCCAAGTAGCTGGGACTACAGCCGGGTGCCACTGCACCAGCTACTTTTAAATTTTTTGTAGACAGAGTCTCTCTATGTTGCCCAAGGCTGGTCTCCAACTCCTGCCCTCAAGTGATCCTCCTGCCTCGGCCTCCCAAAGTGCTGAGATTACAGGCGTGAGCCACCACGCCAGGCTCATGGGTTAATTTTTTTAAAAATATTTTATTGCATATAATGTTTGCCTAAACAAAAATTATTTCATTTTGCTTTATAACTTTACTTATTTTTTTTGAGACAGAATCTTGCTGTGTCGCCTAGACTGGAGTGAAGTGGTGTGATCTCAGCTCACTGCAACCTCCACCTCCTGGGTTCAAGTGATTCTCCTGCCTCAGCCTCCCGAGTAGCTGGGACTATAGGCACGCACCACCACGCCCAGTTAATTTTTTGTCTTTTTAGTAAAGACGGGGTTTCACCGTGTTAGCCAGGATGGTCTCCATCTCCTGACCTCATGATCTGCCTGCCTTGGCCTCCTAAAATGGTGGGATTACAGGTGTGAGCCACCGTGCCCAGCCTGTAATTTTACTTTTATAACAGAGGTGTGTTATTGAATAGTCTAGGACTTGTTGTTTTCCACTTAGCTTTGGTTGACATAATGTTGAAGTGTGTAGCTGTAGCCTCTTAGTTCTGATGGCTCTACAGTCTTCCATTGAGTGGAATTTTACCATGATGCAATTCCTCACTCTCCTCTCCTTGGGATTGGGCTGCTTCCGTTGTTCTGCTGTTACTAAGAATGCAATTAACACGTATAACCCGGCACAATGGCTCATGCCTGTAAACCCAGCATTGTGGGAGACCGCGACCAGAGGATCCCTTGAGCTCAGGAGTTTGAGGCCAGCCTGGTCAGTATGGCAAGATCCCATCTCTACTTAAAATACAAAAAAATTAGCCAGGCATGGTGCCACACTTGCTACTCAGGAGGCTGAGGTGGGAGGTTCATTTCAGCCCAGGAGGCAGAGGTTGCAGTGAACTGAGATCACACCACTGCACTCCGGCCTAGGCGACAGAGCGAGCTCCTATCTCAAAAAAAAAAAAAAAAAAAAAAAAGGCAGAGAAAGAGAAGCACAGATTCATTAAAACGTTTAAAGCCCAGCCTGGTGGCTCACGCCTGTAATCCCAGTATTTTGGGAGGCTGAGGTGGAAGGGTTGCTTGAGACCAGGAGTTTGAGATCAATCTGGGCAATGTAGCTAGATCCTGTCTCTACAAAAATTTTAAAATTAGCCAGACGTGGTGGTGTGCACCTGCAGGCCCACGTACTCAGGAGACTGAGGCAGGAGGATGACGTCAAGGCTGCAGTGAGCTAGGATCACACCACTGTATGGGTGGCAAAATGAGACTACATCTCTAAAAAAATAATTTTGGAAAAGCAGAGGAAGAAGGCCAGGCGCAGTGGCTCACGCCTGTAATCCCAGCACTTTGGGAGGCCAAGGTGGGTAGATTGCTTGAACCCAGGAGCTCAAGACCAGCCTAGGCAACATGGTGAAACCCCATCTCTACTAAAAATACAAAAATAGCCAGGCATGATGGTGCACACCTGTAATCCCAGCTACTTGGGAGACTGAGGCAGGAGAATTGCCTGAACCCAGGAGGCGCAGGTTGCAGTGAACTGAGATCATGCCACTGCACTCCAGCCTGGGCAACAGAGCGAGACTCTATCTGAAAAATAAATAAATAAAAAGCAGAGGAAGTGAAGTGGAGATTCCCCCATTCCAACAGCCTCCTTCCCACCCCCACTGCAGTTCTGGATTTGGGGGTCTGATGACTCTGGCATGTCTAGGCCCTAGAGGGGTTCGGAAAGAGGGGTCTTGGGGACCCAGAGAGTACTTCGACAACTCGATCCCACTTTAAGACAGTTCCCTTTGGGCCAGGCATGGTGGCTCATGCCTGTAATCCCAGCACTTTGGAAGGCCCAGGCGGACAGATCAACTGAGGTCAGGAGTTCGAGACCAGCCTGGCCAACATAGTGAAACCCCGTCTCTACTAAAAATACAAAAATTAGCTGACAGTGGTGGCTCATGCCTGTAGTCTCAGCTACTCGAGGGTCTAAGGCAGCAGAATTGCTGGAACCTGGGAGGTGGAGATTGCAGTGAGCCCAGATCATGCCACTGCACTCCACCCTGAGTGACAGAGCGAGACTCCATCTTAAGAAAAAAAATGGCAGTTCCCTTTGTAAAATGGGTCAAGGCTTAAGGGCCCCTACTGCATGCAGTGTCCAGGCCCAGTCAGGTCTAGCATGGCAGAACCACAGGCTTATGATCATTGGCCTGGGCACAGGTCTCTGCCCTGCTGTAGCTTGGCCCTCCTCTCTCCAGGCCTCAGTTATCTCATCCATGAAATGGAGCTGATGGAATTCCTGCTAAACCTGTGCACACGCCCTACAAGGGGTTAAAAGCTGAACCTGAATGTACCTTTTTATCTTTTCGAGACTGGGTCTCACTCTGTCACCCAGGCTGGAATGCAGTGGTGCAATCGCTGCAGCCTTGAACTCTGCCCGGGCCTGGCAGAGAGTTGGGGCTCTGTGAAGTGGTTCAGGAGGGGAGAGGAGGACTATTATCCCACGCTTCTGCTACAGATCGCAGTATCTCCCCTCTAAGCCGCCCTTGCCCTTCGCTGGCTGCGTCTCCCTGCTGTGAATCCGTCGTAATTACCAACATGAGATCGTCAGTCTGAGCTGAAGACCTCTAACTAGGTGAGGAGAGGCCAAGGCTGGCCAGGGCTCTTGCACTTTGTCCCGGGAGAGAGCCGCAGAGCCAGCCCAGGCATCACCCGAGCCAGTTGGTTTAAAATTGTGTACATAGCATGGCTGATTCAGTGAGCTCAGTTGTCTTTTTTTTCTCCCTTGGCAAAATTCAGTTACTCCTTGGGCTAACAGACAGCAGGTTGGAAAAGACAAGATGAGAGTTGCCCAGGCAGTGTTAAAGAGAGAGAGGAGACCAAAGAACAGAATGAGCAGGAGGGGGCAGGAAAAATGTCAAGGGAAGGCCTGTCCACCAAAGGCGTCACTGTCCGGGGCAGTGGGCAAGAGGTCACTGCTGTGGGGACGGGTTCTTTCAGCAAGACTCTCACAGCACTGGGGGCAGAAACTTGAAGGTGAAACCCCGCACACACTGAGTCCTAACTATGACATTTCCAAACAGGGAACACTGAAATGTTTGCAACCTTGGGTGTCATTTACAGCCAGCCTGGGTTCAGGGAAGCTCAGGCAGGTCCCCCCGAGAATAAGTTTGCTGACTTGGCATTCAGGACAGTAAACTAAACCCCACCCTTTTTTTTTCTTTTAGAGACAGGGTTTCCCTATGTTGCCCAGGCTGGTCTCGAACTCCTGGCCTCAAGTAATCCTCCCACTTCAGCCTTCCAAAGTGCTGGAATGACAGGCATGAGCCACTGTACTCAGCCTGTAGTGCTTTTTGATATGTGAGATTAGATCCAGCAGGCCCAGAGTCCCAGTTGAGGAAACAGGCTCAGAGAGGTTGAGTGAATTCCATACACCACACAGCATAAGGGGTTAGAATCAAGATTGCCTTCCTGTCTAATGAGCCAGGGACTTTCCCCATCCCTGTTCCTGGAGATCTCCCTTTTCCCCACTGTATGCAGGCATTCAAGCAGGGGCTCATCCAGTCCAGCCCCTACCAGAGCCTGCCCTACCCCATTTCCTTCAAAAACTCACGATTTAAAAAAATGTAGCTTGGACAACATAGCAAGATCTCGTCTCTACAAAAAATGGAAAAATTAGCTGGGCGTGGTGGCCTGCACCTGTAGTCCTAGCTACTGCACTTCAGCCTGAATGGCAGCAAGACCCTGTCTGTATCAAAAAATAAATAAAAAAGTAATTCTCTTTCCTCTAAATGAAATAAAAAGAAAGAGGTAGGAAAATGCAAGAGCAGCTACAGAGAAAAATCAGTGTTCTTCCTGAGCTTGATGTTGACTGAGCTAGAGAATCCCACGGACAAGGCACACTGTGGGCCTTGCACAGTGTCTGCACATAGTATGTGCCAAGCTTGTTTTTTATTTTTTAATTTTTGTTGGTTGTTTGTTCGAGACAGGGTCTAGCTCAGTCGCCCAGGCTGGAGTGCAGTGATGTGATCATGGCTCACTGCAACCTTCCAGGCTTAAGCGATCTTCCCACCTCAGCCTCCCGGGTAGCTGGGATTACAGGCACACACCACCATGCCCAGCTAATTTTTTTTTTTTTTTTTTAGAGACAGGGTCTTGCCATGTTGCCCAGGCTGGTTTCAATCTCCTGACCTCATCCTCCCAAAGTGCTGGGATTACAGGCATGAGCCACTACATCCGGCCAGTTCTTGGTGTTATTAACAACGCCATTTAGCCCCACTCCACCCCTGCTACACTCCAGAGGTGATCAGGACGCCTCCCCAAACCACCAGCCCCCTCAGCCAGCCCAGCCCCACTTTCCTGATGTGCACACTCCCGCCACTTCTGGTTCACCGCCTGGGACCTGTGTGCGCCATATAGAACTGCTGTAGTGTCCTGTTGACTGCCCCGTAGTGTCACTCCTGGTTAGCCGCAGCTTGGTTTAGGGTTGCACTTCTCCCCAGACCAGGCAAGACTTGGAAGGAACAGGGGAAGTTTCCTGATTGGCTAATGCGTGTTGAGCACCCGAAATTACAGGATGCTACAAGTTTCCTTGTGTCTTACTCGCCGCTCCCAACTGCCTTGGAGGTCCGTGTGATGAGCCCCAGCGTGCAGATGAGCCCACATCCTTGGAGCTTTGGGCCCCGTGTGGTGGTCACCTCCTCTGGGAAGCCCTCCCTGACTCCCAGCTGGGTCAGGATCCCTGTTATAGGCTCCCGTGGGCCATGTAAACCAAAAAGTGCCTGAAACAGGTCTCCATCGATTTAGAGATGTATTTTGCCATGGTGGAGGACACAGCCAGGAAAAAGAGACTCAAGCTGCGATAGGGTCTGTGGCCTGTGCTTTTTTGCAGAGAGGATTTTGAGGACTTTGGTATTTCAAGGGGAAGAGGGGCTGGGCACAGTGGCTCACGCTTGTAATCCCAGCACTTTGGAAGGCCAAGCCAGGTGGATCACCTGAGGTCAGGAGCATAATGGGCAGCATAATGAAACCCCGTCTCTACTAAAAATACAAAAAATTAGCCAGGCGTGGTGGCGGGTGCCTGTAATCCCAGCTACTCTGGAGGCTGAGGCACGAGAATCACTCGAACCCAGTAGGCGGAGGTTGCATTGAGCCAAAATCAGGTCACTGCACTCCAGCCTGGAAAACAGTGAGACTCTGTCTCAAAAAATAAAAAAATAAAGGGGTAAGGGGAATAGTTAATGATGTATTCATCCTGTGCTCAGTAAATCTGCATTTTACATAAGATAAAGTAAACAGAATAGAGGAAGTCAAATACACATTGTCTTGGGTGGACAGAGCAATGATTTCTCTTCTTATCTTTGTCCCCTGCCTGTGAAGATAAGCTGTGAATTTACGTGGCCAGGGTGAGGGAGGCCACCAGGGGAGATAGGTGACCTTCTGTCTTACAGCCATCTGCTTAGGGACAAAACGCTATCCCGTGACTCAGTTCCCAAGCTTAACATTTCCCTTGGCATAGTGAGTTTGGAGTCCCATGTTTTTTGTTTGTTTGTTTGTCTTGTTTTGTTTTGTTTTCTTCTTGAGACGGAGTCTCGCTCTGTCGCCCAGGTTGGAGTGCAGTGGCGCAATCTCAGCTCACTGCAACCTCCACCTCCCAGTTCAAGGGATTCTCCTGCCTCAGGCTCCTGAGTAACTGGGATTACAGGCATGCATCACCACACCCAGCTAATTTTTTGTATTTTTAGTAGAGACGGGGTTTCACCATGTTGGCCAGGCTGGTCTAGAACTCCTGACCTCAAGTGAGCCACTATGCCTGGTCTGGGCCTTGTCTTTGAGGGGCCTGCTAAGCTTCTTTCTATCCTGCAGGCTTCGTAGAGCTCTGACTTTGAGTCTCGCTCTGTCCCGGCACAGGAGAAGACAGAGGGGTGGCATTGTGGGCTAAGAGCAACAGATTTAGAGGAAACTATCTTAAAGATTAAGCCTTCTTTCTACAGCTACTGTAGCAGATGCCAGGCATGATGGTTCACATCTGTAATCCCAGCATTTTGGGAGGTTGAGGCAGGCAGATAACCTGAGGCCAGGAGTTCGAGACCAGCCTGAGCAACATGGTGAAACCCTGTCTCTACCAAAAATACAAAAAATTAGCCAGGCGTGGTGGTGGGCACCTGTAATCCCAGATACTCAGGAGGCTGAGGCATAAGAATCGTTTGAACCCAGGAGGCAGAAGTTTCAGTGAGCCAAGATCGCACCACTGCACTCCAGCCTGGGGGACAGAGCAAGACTGTTTAAAAAAAACAAAAGAAAGAAAGAAACTGTAGGGGAATCTGAGACATCAGGAAACCCAGGGCTCATGGTCGAGTG